>NC_134789.1:20838426-20843426 GCF_046742065.1 Oratosquilla oratoria | reverse complement strand
ATCTGCATAACCTCCCACAGTGCCTTTCTGTCTACCCTATCGTAAGCCTTTTCCAGATCCATAAAAGCCCAAAAAAACATCCTTCCCCTTTCCTATAGCTTGCTCACATATTTGTCTTACCACAAAGATCTGATCTACACAAGCTCTACCCGTCCTAAATCCACACTGTTCTTCATCAATTACTCCGTCTGTTCCTCTCCTAATCCTCTCAATCAAGATCCTCCCATAAGCCTTCCCAACTACACTTAACAAGCTAATCCCTCTGAAACTACTACATTCACACTTGTCCCCTTTTCCCTTGTAAAGTGGAACTATACAGGCACTCCTCCAGTCCTCCGGCACTCTACCCTCTCTCCAGCAAACATTAAATAACCTCACCAGCCAGTCCACCATCACTGTACCTCCTTTTTTTAGACATTCTGCATGGCATCCATCCAGACCAGGTGCCTCACCTGCTTTCATCATCTTAGGAACTGCCTTCACCTCATCCTTCCTTATTTCTCCTCCATTTTCCTCACTCATCACGGTCATTTTCTTAGCATTTCCCACTGCAGCTATCTTTCCCTCCCTATCCTCCTTCACATTTAGCAACTCCCTAAAATACTCTGCCTATCTTCCCCTTACTGCCTTCTCTTCCATTATCATCTCTCCATCTGCACCTTTTACCTTTTCTTCTCTACTTGATTCGCCTTCTCTTCCTCTCTTAATTTCTTTCCAAAACATCTTTTTATTACTTTCAAATTTTTCTGTCATACTCTTACCCCACTTCACATCTGCTCTCCTCTTTGCAACCTTTACCTTTTGCTTTACTTCTCTTTTCTATTTGTTGTACCTCTCATATGACTCCCTCGTCCTATTTTGTAACCAATCTGTGAAAGCTCGCTTCTTCACTTCTACAACCTTCTTTGTTTCCTCATCCCACCATTCACTACCCTTCCTTCTATTTCCCCCTGTCCTTCTTGTTCCACACACCATCCTTGCACACTTTGTGACTCCCTCCTTGAACCATCCCCATTCCTCCTCCATACCTAGCTCTACTCTATCCTTCACACCCTCCCACTCCTCCTTCAGCTTCTTCTTGTACTCCTTTTTCTTTTCCTTTTCATTTAAAGAGTTCACTCTAAGCACCTCCCTACCTTTTGTCCCTTTCCTCTTTCTCCATCTATCCTCCCCTCTCAACTTACCTTCCACCAAAAAATGATCTGATATTTCCCCACCCTCTCCCCTTAGCACATGTACATCCTTAACTCTTCCTATCATAGTCCTATTTACCACTATATAATCCATCAACGCTCTATCTACCACCCTTCCATCCACCACCCTCTCCCATGTGTACTTATGCTTGACTCTCTTCCGAAACACTGTATTTGCCATTATCAACTCTCTTTCTAGACACATTTCCACCATCAACTCTGCACTACGATTCTTTCCTGGAACTCCACATTTCCCAACCACTCCATCAATTGTTTCATTTCCTACCCTAGCATTAAGGTCTCCCAGTACTATTACGTTGACATTTCTTCCTAAATCCTCTATGCACTCATTTAAATCTATCCAAAAGGCCTCCCTTTCTTCTACACTCTTCTCACTGCCAGCCCCATATGCACTTACAAAGACCCACATCTCCTTTCCCATATACATATATATATATATATATATATATATATATATATATTCGTAAATAGCTGGAGTCCAGGAACCATTTTTATGGGAGAAAGTATACGCTGGACTCGACGTTCGTCAATTTATTCCGACGTTTCGAACCCTGTCCGGGGTTCGTCTTCAGGGTAATACAGTGGTAGCAATGGAAATGTACATAAATAGGGGGAATTTGGTACACTGGGACAGGTCTCCACAGTAACCGTTATAATCCAACGCAGTTAAACCAAATCAAAAACACAAATGAGAAACAAATATAAATAAAACTGTAAAATAACAAGTGCAATACTTCTTTGAAAACATTCACCGAGTTTACCATAGAAAAAATATATATATAAAGAAAATACAGTGAAAGTTGTAAGAATTCAACCCGCTACCGTTGGGTCGCACCACTGTGCACCCCCGTGGAACAAATGTCCCGCGTAGCATGTATTATCACGAATAAAAGAAATTGGAACAAGAACACAAAATCCATCAATATCATAAACATGCCAAAAAGGAAGAGTACACATTGAAATAAATAAGAAATGCAGTGTGAAAAAATGTCCCCCAAGATTGGGTATAAAAGCTGTGTGATTAAGATTCTGTGGTCTAGGGTGGAAAAGGTGTGTTCCACGGAAGATAGCAAGAGGAAGGAGAGGAGTCACCTGAAGAAGGTATTTAGGGACAACGGCTACCCGAATTCGGTGGTAAAAAGGTGGACGGCACGACAACAGAGGGGAAGGATGGACGACAGACGACCGGACGCGACGCGGGTCACGGTCCCTTACTTGAAAGGGGCCTCTGAGGTAGCGGCCAGACTGCTAAGGAAACACGGTGTTGAAATAGCACACAAACCGAGGAACACCCTACATAGGGCCCTGACCAGAATTAAGTACACTGTGAGCCAAGCGGACCGAATAGGGGTGGTTTATGACATTAGGTGCAAGGACTGCGAGACACATTATGTTGGGGAAACTAGCAAGAAATTGGCGACAAGACTGCTAGAACACCAGAGGGCTGTCAGTAGAAAGGACATGAGTTCGGCCGTCTCAAGACACTGCGAGGAAACGGGACACGAAATGGACTGGCAAAACGCGGAAGTGAAATACGGAGGTAGTGGAAAAAGCACCAGGTTATTCTTGGAAGCTTGGTCAAGTGATGATAATAGTGTCAATAGATGCATCACCCTAAACCCAATTTATAAGGGGGCGAAGGATAGGCTGGAGAGGAAGCTTACTTCTTAATATGTTTATGTTGTGTGTTTTATTTGTTTTTGTTTCGACATGACGGTAGTGTGTTTCTTGATGTGTTTTGTATAATTCCATTTAATTTTCATTTTTATGTATGTAATTTTATCTATTTATGAAATTTACTAACGGTGGTGGCATGCGTTACATGACTTTTGTTCCGCGTATCGTTGTGGCATGCCACGTCGTACAGCTTTTATACCCAATCTTGGGGGACATTTTTTCACACTGCATTTCTTATTTATTTCAATGTGTACTCTTCCTTTTTTGCATGTTTATGATATTGATGGATTTTGTGTTCTTGTTCCAATTTCTTTTATTCGTGATAATACATGCTACGCGGGACATTTGTTCCACGGGGGTGCACAGTGGTGCGACCCATCGGTAGCGGGTTGAATTCTTACAACTTTCACTGTATTTTCTTTATATATATATATTTTTTTCTATGGTAAACTCGGTGAATGTTTTCAAGGAAGTATTGCATTTGTTATTTTACAGTTTTATTTATATTTGTTTCTCATTTGTGTTTTTGATTTGGTTTAACTGCGTTGGATTATAACGGTTACTGTGGAGACCTGTCCCAGTGTACCAAATTCCCCCTATTTATGTACATTTCCATTGCTACCACTGTATTACCCTGAAGACGAACCCCGGACAGGGTTCGAAACGTCGGAATAAATTGACGAACGTCGAGTCCAGCGTATACTTTCTCCCATAAAAATATATATATGTATATATATATATACATATATATAAATATATATATATTTAAGGTGAGACAATTGAAGGAAAGAGATGATGAAAAAACGCAGGTTGAAGTAGGAGCACTATGTTGCTGACGTTTCGACTACAAGTTGTCGGAACGTCAGCAATATAGTATTCCTACTCTTACCTGCGTTTTTCTACCACCTGTTCTACTCAGTATATATATATATATATATATATATATATACATATACATATATATACATATATATGTATGTATATATGTATACATATATATATACATACATATATATACATATATATATGTATATATATACATATATATGTGTGTTTATATATATATATATATATATATATATATATATGTTAGTGGAACATAAGAGAAGAAGAGAGAAGGAGTTTGAATGTGTTTGAGATGAGGTGTCTGAGAAGTATGGTGGGGGTTACTAGGCTGGATAGAGTGAGAAATGAGGAGGTGAGGAGGAGAACAGGGGTGAAAAAGGATTTGGGAGATAGGGTTGATGAAAGAATATTAGGATGGTTTGGACACATGGAAAGAATGAGTGAAGAAAGACTAGTAAAAGAGGTATGGAAGGCAGATGTGGAGGGAGTGAACATGAGGGGACGTCCTAGGATGAGGTGGATGGATAGGGTGAAGGGGGCGTTGGGGAAGAGGGGAATGTCTGTTGAGGAAGGAAGGGAGAGGACGGAAGACAGAGGTGAGTGGAGAATGGTTGTATATGGATGATGTTGTGATTGCATGAGGAGGAATGGGCGGGGGGTGGGGGGTGGGGTAGTATGTGTGAGTAAATTTTGACGCAGCCCGAAGGGATTTCTCCCCGTCCTCTCCTTATATGCAAGGGGGGACGGAGAGGGGGGGTCGCCGATTAAATGAAGCGGCCTTGCTGTGGATGTGCTGTGTCTTGCGACACTGCTTCTGACCCAGGGCGGTGGGCAGGGTGCAGGGATGTCCCGTCATCCAGGAGGTGCTCAGATGAGAGGGAGGGTGGGAGGGATGTGGAGTGTATTTAGGGATGAAGTGGGTGGGAGTGTTTTTATGCCTTTCCCTTTTTGGCTACCTCCCTTGGAAGGGGGAAAAAGCCTTGGTATATGTATGTATGTATGTATATATATATATATATATATATATATATATATATATATATATATATATATATATATATATATATGAACATTTTTAGAAGCTCCACCATGGGATACGAACCCTGACCCGTGCGTCGAAAATCACGAGGGCAGGACGTTAGCAACCATGCTACGGTGATGGTACAAAAGGACTGTACTAGTCCCCGACCACGCTTCACGTAACATTGGAAGATCTAATCTCAATTTCATCTAATCCCGTATTAGGCGAGCCATCCGACAAGT
>NC_134789.1:20820926-20835926 GCF_046742065.1 Oratosquilla oratoria | reverse complement strand
CGGAAATTCCTCACCAAACGTTACAGTTCTTAACGGAAATAACGGAAATCGATCAGGTTTGAATGCGATATTTTTTTTTTTTCCTAACGTGACAATAAAGTTTCATGCGGGCACCTTAGCACGTCATTTGGACAAAAATAACTTTCAGTTGGGCGCCATAACTGACTTCCATTGGAGGCTCAGTATAGGCAAACCATGCAGTTCGTTTGGGCGAAAATGGTGCCCCGTCTGTGTGTACGTACGCGCGCGCGCGCGCGCGCGTGCTTGTGTGTGTGTGTGTGTGCGTGTGTGTGTGTGCTCGCAGCACAGTGATGCTGAAATTATTTCAGACCTGGGCGGGATTCGAACTCGGGCCGCTGGGTTAGCAGTTGCGAACGCTACCACTGCGCCGTCGAGCCGTGGTAGCGTGGTGTGTGTGTGTGTGTGTGTGTGTGTGTGTGTGCGTGTGTGTGTGTGTGTGTGTGTGTGTGTGTGTGTGTGTGTGTGTGTGCGCTTGTGATCGTGAGTATATGATTGTGTATTGTTTTGTAAATCTAATGTTGTTTTCAAGAAATCTAATAAACTAAAAGTTCACATGAGATAAAAGAGATAAAAACAAAGAACACAAGAGGGAAAGAGAAAAATAGCGACCAAATGCAAAGACTTGAAATACGATTTGGTTTTGGGAAGAGTAAACTAAACAAATATACTATCAACCTCACCCCACCAAAAAAATATAATAATGATATAAATGGTACCTTCATTTTTTAACTAAAATAAACAAGAAGATAAAGTATTTGTATAAATGGAACAAGAATGTAAGTCACATGGTAGGAAATAATGTCGGAACGAATCGACTTTGGTAAAACATTTGAAAAACAAAAGACGAAATGCTTATGTGGCACGAGAGGAACAAACAAACGCTAGGAGACCAAATCTCTTTTCAGGATACCAAACTTAAACAGAAATGATCAACTCTTGAAGAAAATAGGACACGTGTCAAAAAACCTCCAAACTGAATACTGTATGTGGTACTTTTTGTGTATACACTAATGTCCTAACGACTTCAGTTGACGTTTTGTGGATAGGAGATCTTCATACAAAATCGTAAAAAAGCGAAATGATGTACACGACTTATTGTGGCCAGCATCATTGAAATCATAACTTAAATAAAAATGACATAACTAGAAATGCTTAACCACCGTTTTTCGAAAAAAAAACACAGTAACTTATAGAATGCATACTAAAACTAACAATTTATATAACAGAACCTCAACTTGCAAGCAGTAAAGCATTTTCATGGTTTATATGTAACATGAATGATCACGTAGGCAGTTACCAAGAGACCTGTTAAACGATTGCATACGTAGTAGCTACTTCGTATAGATATAGATGCACAGAAATTAAGGATATAAACAGAGTCAAACTATTTAGGTGGCAAAGCTATTAAGCAGACCTCGGATGTTGCAGCTGTGTTTTAGTTATTGAAAACACCTCGAAACACACATTCCAGGCGAGGAAATTGAAAAGACTAGAATAGTTTTATAGACTGAGAAGAATGAAATCAGTACGTACAGTATATAAGCCTCCCAGTTCCTTCATTGTGAAGAGAGGTGTTCGATCTGAATTAAAAAAAAATTAACGTCTTACTGTAATTAAATTCATTATGAAAGAAATCTTAATCAGAAGGTTAACCGGGATAGATATAAACCCTTTTGAGTGCAAGAGAGGTTCTCGGATGAATAGAATTGCATGGAGGCAGTCAAGTGGTGTACTGAATTAAAGAATTTAGCTTACAGCTGTTCAGTTAAGTGAATTCATATGACAGCGGGCAGTGGGCGGGAATCAGGGATGACCGACCCTTCATCCACAAGGAGCCAAGATGGGAGGAAAAAAATGGGTATGGGATGGGTGAAGGGCTGACTACCTCCCTTACAAGTGGGAAAGAAGTCTGTTGATATACAGAATAGAATACATGTTACTCTTAGTTCAGTGTAGTGGAAATGCACACCCACAAGAGACCTTTTGTCCTGTAACAAAACCAAATACAAAGTTTCCCTGAACGTGTTGATATATGTACAAAGTCTCCCAAAATGAAAAGATCAGTGGATCACATAAGTAAATCCCACTCTATACCCAGTTCATATGAAGTTGGTGGGAATTGCCTTGTTAGGGGAGACACCATCAGATATGCACGAAGCCTTTATTCTTCGTACCTTGAGGCTATAACAAGTAACTTGACGTTGAGAGATTGTTCACTAACGTTTCTGAGTACTCGCCTTGCAGTTTTCCATTCTCTTTGGTTTTCATTCTCTCGTTGTGTTCTATTTTTCTCTCTCGGTAACACGTACATTCCGCCAAGCTGAAGAAATATCTTTTAGTAAATCACCTGGTTAAAGTGAAGATGCATTTATATTATATTCACAAAATTGAGTGATACAAGATTAAAGTCATTCTCGTCGTTTTCTGTCTCATTTGTTTTTCGGTCAATGTTTTAATGATTAAAGTGCAACTTATCTCGTCAGTGACTTTTGTGTTCAACCACCTTGGCGTAGGCTGACAAATGAAAATTCAGGATTCTTGTTCGCTGATGATTTGAATCTAGTCATGAACAGGTGGGCTTGCATCACCAACACTACCAACCACCACCATTACTACCATCCATCACCCACCACCGCTACCACCTACCACCATCCACTTCCTCTATCACCCACCACCCACTACCACTGCCACCACCACACACACAGGAGGAAAAAGTAATACAACTGTAAATACCTTCCGAATCGAGTGGCACTTTACCTTTTACTCTTAGATGCCGTCAGGTCATTTTATTCATCACCGTGGCCCTTGGTCGACTTGTTCAGAACCTTCTGAAGCGGGTGTTACTTCTCCTCCTTTATTTCTATCACTTGAAGGGATTCAATCAACTCAGGGTCGTAGGGAGTCTAGGCATCACCGGAAGAAAATTTCCAGATTCTGTGCGATCAACCAGGGCATCACAGACCAAAATACTTTACAGAATTTATGAGAACTTAAAAAAGCGGAGAGGAATGCCTGACTTTTTCTCCTGAGTTTTCACCATATCTACCGGCCGCCGGTTCGTCCCCTGAAGCATCCTCGACCAATCGCGGCGCCGCTTCTACAAAGGAAATATGTGGATACTTGCCTCGGGCTGGGCTATGTGGATCTGCCACTCCTGGTGGAGAAGGAAAATCTCCCGGCAATGGTTCCTCGGCTCGTGCATTCCTCCTGCAGCAGTCGAGTTCTTCAAGGTCACTTGGGGCCACGTTTTCTAGATGTTTCTTGCGCGCGCGTACACACGCGCACACATGCAAGAGGGTGTATGTATAAACACGCGGGGATGCGCGTACATCTCCGGTTTATACACAATGTCGCGGACGTATATGCACATACGCGCCCGCACGCACCTCTCTCTCTCTCTCTCTCTCTCTCTCTCTCTCTCTCTCTCTCTCTCTCTCTCTCTCTCTCTCTCTCTCTCTCTCTCTCTCTCTCTCTCTCTCTCTCTCTCTCTCTCTCACACACACACACACACACACACACACACACACACACACACACACACACACACACACACACACACACACACACACACACATCGGCCTGCTGGTGTGGTGGTACCAATTTGGTTCGTTAATTCAGCGGTCTTAAGTTGGTGCGTCGAATCATAACGTAAACACGTACCAAGAGCCATCTATCAGTGCAAGACCGAAACATAATGGCTTCAGGTCACTTCTGGGTGCAAAAAGATTTCTCATTGACAGTGGCGATAAGGGACATTTTTCTGAATTTAGTGGGTATGAACGAAAACTTTTTGGTAGTACTGTAGACATAAAGAGGGAGATGAGACTTATGAACGAATCATAAAAGCAAAAGACTAACAATTTATGGAGGACGAATCAAGAAATAAACAAAGAAGTGAGCGACTTAAAAAAAAAGTAAATACTGAAAACAAAAAGAGGTAAGTGCACTAAAAAAGAACTGGCAGAGATAAAACGTGAAAATGAGAGGTTGAAAAATAAGGATAACACTAGTAGTGAGACCATAAAGAAAGAGGTAAACGAACAGATAAAGGCAATGACCGTTAAAAAAAAAAAAAAAAAAAAAAAAAAAAAAAAAACGTAGGAGAGGATGATTTACAACAACTCAGGAATAAATGGAGGAAAGACCAAGGAAAAGATAAGGTAGTTTTGAATAAAAAGCTCATCAACAAGTGTAGGAGAATGCCGAAGATGCAGTCATCAAGGGAGATTTAGTAGACAAAAAGTGTATAGTGGTATATGTTCTAAAGGAAAAACAACCTAAATTGGTCCCTGAGAGATAAAGAAGAGAAAGAATTGGCAAGAAATGTTCTGAAAGTACAAGATGAAGAGAAAGAAACAGAAAAGGAAACAGAGAAAGTGCACAGAATGGGTAAATAAGTAGAAGGAAAAAGTAGACCCCTAAGGTCAAATCAAGGTCACAAATGGCAGCGGAAGAAATTTGAGCAAAAACAGGAAAATTAGAAAGAAGCAAACACTACAAAAGTATATGGATAAAAAGAGGCATGAATGATGAGGAAAGAGAAAGAGATCAGGCATTAAGAAGCGAAGATAAAAACAAAAACAAAAATGAGAAAAGACCGGGTACCGAGAAAACGCAGTTCTATTGGAGAGTGTTAGACATGAGACTGATAAAATATTATATTCAAGAAAAAAACAACGAGAGGTTCAGTGAACGAGATGGAGGGAGTAGAAAATCAAAACCAGCTTATACCAATATAGACGGATTAATCTCAGGATTAAACGAACTAGATGATTACCTGTCAGAAGTGTTGGACATGGATTATATGATCACTGGCTTAGAAACAGAGAGGAGAAACAGGGTGGAGGAATCATGTTCCTGGTTAAGAAAAACTTTAATGTGACAAGAGCTACATATGGAGAGAATAGGGTGGAGATGATCACAAATAAGAATCAAAGATTTCTCACCTTCTCACCCATCTCCCGGTAGGCCGTTAGGCCTGTCGTCGACCAGCCTCCTCCAGTTCTCTCGGTCAAGGAACGTCTCCCGAGCACGGACGTCGTCGAGCGATCTTCCCCGCTTTCTGTGGGCTTCGTCAACATTTTGGTCACAAATAAGAGTCAAAGATAGTGACATGAAATGCAGAAAGTTTGCAGTGATTTATGTGCCCTCAAAAACGGGATCTTGGAGAGAAATTATTCCAAAATGTTAGATGATACGAGACTTACATTAAACGAGATGCTGAAGGATGGAAGCAATGCGGTACTTATGGGAGATTTTAATTGTCAAGACATATATATGTTGGAAAGAGATGAGATTGAAAGGTGGAGAGGATCAATGGAGAAATGTATTACTCGACATGACCATAGAACAAACAATGACACAATGGGTAAAAAGCACTAGATTTAGAAATAATGGAGACTAGATTTATTATTTACGTCAGAATCTGAAATTGTGGACAAAATTGAATACAAGACACCAATTGCGAAGAGTGACTGCATACTACTTCAGTTAGAACTAAAGGAGGAAATATATATAGAGAGAAATGAGAAACACAGAAAAGGAAGACTGATGTATAATAAAATGGACTTTGAGAAACTTGGGATTTTTTTTCTTAAAGCGAACTGGGAAAAATTCTACAAGGAAGAAACTCAAGTGGAAGAAAAAATAATGATTCTGGTGAAAATCTATAAAGAAGGAGTGGATAAATATGTCCCAAAGCTAAAACAGGAAAAGGTGTATATTAAGGCTGGTTTAACAGAAGGTGCAGGGAAGCGAAAGATAGAAGAGACAAAGCTTGGAAAAGATGGAGAAAAGACAAAAAAAAAAAAAAAAGTGGCAAATGTATAATTTATCAAAGGAATGAATATGTAAAAATATGCAGGGAAGAAAAAAAAAGATATGAAAAAAATATAATAGAAAAATGTAAGGAACACCCAAAACTATTTTATAGTTATGTAAATGGTAAACTAAAAAATAAACAGGAAATAGTGAAACTACGCCAAGGGAATATGGAATACACAGAAGATAATAAAATGGCTGAAGTCATGATCAAACACCTCAAGTCTGTTTTCACCAGAGAATTTGTACATCAGGATGAAGGGAGAGAAGTGACCCCCCAATGAGGGAAATAATAGTAATACGGAAAGAAATAATAGACTAAATAATGAACGTTGATGTCAGGAAATCGCACGGCCCAGACGTAATAGCAAACTAGATATTAAAAGAATGTAAATGACTAATAGACAAAACATATAACATTAAGTTGCTCACTCAAAGAAGAAAAAATACCAAAAGACTGGGAAAATGCTGATATCGTACCAATTTATAAAGGAGGAAATATGGAAGACCCAACAAATTACAGACAGGTTTCCCTATCAAGCGTGGTAGCCAATATTTGTGAAACACATATAAAAAGTAGATGGATAAAACATCTGGAGGAGAACAATATACTAAACTCGAGACTACTAGATATAATACAAGAAAGGGACGGATGGGCTGATTGCGCTTTCCTAGATCTACAAAAATATTTTGGTAAAGTCTTTCACAAAAATCTATTTCATGTGAATGACATGGACGAGGGTGTGAAATATTATATGACCTTTGCAGACGACGCAAAACTGTTAAAGAAAGTAAGCACTGAAACGGAGTCTGACTCCCTGCAGAGAGATCTGAACAGGGTTTGGGAATGGAGTCAGAAGTGGGAAGTGGACTTCAACATTAAGAAATGTAGCATATTGGAATTTGGAAAAAGTAAAAAAAAAAAAAAATGATATCAGGTTAATATAAAATTGATGAAAAGGAAATAAAAAAAGTGGGATCTGAAAAAGACCTGGGAATAATCACAACAAAGGATATATCCCCTGACAAACCTATAAACAAAGTGACTTTTATTTATTTGGATGAAGAAATGATAAAGAAAATACTAGTCACACTGATAAGGCCAAAATTGGTGTACGCAGCGCCACTATGGTCACCCAGTACTAAAAAGAATATAAGGAAAATTGCGAGAATCCAGAGAGCAACTATGAAGATGGCCCCAACACTATCTAAACTGTCATATGAAGACAGATTGTCAAAACTAGAATTACCGACCATCTACAGAATTATGAGAGGTATAAAAGTCCTTGATAGAGAAGACTTACTAAACTGAGATAAGAGAAACACAAGAGGACATGGAAGGAAGCTCAAAAAGGACAGTTAGAGAAGACACCTGAAAAAGAATAGCTTTCCCCACAGAGTGGTGGATGTATAGAACATACTAAACGAAACAATAGTGTGTGCAAAAACAATACAAGAATTTAAGAGCAAATTAGATATGACGAGATACAGAGACGGGGCACCACAATCGTAGCTCCCGTAGAAACACACCTGCACACATATACCCGCTAGGTATAATGAAAAATTGGAGAATAGGAGACGGAACCCAACGAACGTTGCTCCTTTGCTGGTAAATTCACATACACACAGCCACACACATACAACATAACACGGCGTAACGCTCATAACACAGACTTCCACATAAACACCCCGTATGTATATAGAGAAATCAGTGCAGCTCTCTCTCAAGGCGTGAGTTGGTGCCGCACTCCTTCCCCTCGAGGCCCCTCGATCTGAAATAGCCGCTTCCCCTGGTTGACACCTCGCCGCCGCTGCCGCCGCCGTCTTGCACTTGTACTTGAATCAAGTCGTCCACACTCTCTCGTCTCAGTGATGACGGGCTGCGCGAGTATAACGAGGAATCTCGATATTAATACTCGAAGGAATTTGTTGAAAAAGGCCGAACGTTTTTAGATAAATCTGACGAAACCATTCTAGATACCATACTTAGACGATGTTAAAACCACAGAACTATTCGCCGTAAAAGAAAAAAAAATATTCTTTGTTTATATGGGGAACTTTGTACGATAATGTCAACTATACAAACAACTTGCGATACACGTTGCCAGAAATATAATGTCAATTGGCCGTGTTCGCGAAGTTCTCACGGGCTCTTTGGCTTCGGTCTCGTGCCCAGGCTCTCCGAACGATTGTGTACAAGTTTGCTTGTTTATGTGTTTGTAGACAAAAATATAAGTTGTTAGGCTTATTTAGATCAATTTCCTCGTAAGTTGTTCACTGTATCGGAAAACTTTGTGTAAAACACTTCAGAGTAGTGGTGCTACTTGGGGGTGCTAGAACGGTGACAGGATAGCGTGACGATGGGACAGTTTTATACCATACTTGTAAAACATTTCAAAAGACCTTTTGGTACATGACAAGGCCTCGAATATAGAATGACGGTGATGTTTGACGGGATGCGTGGGTGTGGGTGTGGGTGTGTGGGTATGTAATCAAGGGTGATGTTTAGACGTGTAGGTATGTGTGTTTGTTTGTGTGTGTGTGTGTGTGTGTGTGTGTGTGTGTGTGTGTATGTATGTGTGTGTCTGTGTGTGTAGGGGCCAGGGGCTAAAGGACGGCGTCAGCGTCCCCCCTGGTGGCCAAAATCATAACCACAACTACAGCGAAGGAGATCATGGTAGGGTGGCACTTCACCAACAGCGTGAGACGAGGAAGAAGAGGAGGAGGAGGAGAAGGAGAGCCATTTTACAACAGCCAATTGACCCAGAGAAACGGGAAACTAATGTACACTGCGACTTCAGAAGGTACTGCCCATAGAACTGGACATATAACAGAATAACATGTAATATGTGTATCACGAAAGACAGTAGAATAATTATTATCCAAAAGCTGGACGTATATCAAGTAAAAAGACAGATAGAAATGTATGTATATATATATATATATATATATATATATATATATATATGAGAGAGAATGTGGGTGGGGAAGGGCAAACGAAGATGTGTTAGGAATAGAGTTTATTGCCCTAACGTTGCGACCAACTTGGTCTTCTTCAGAGGACTACAGCATTACAAACGGATCACAATTCTTATATTCGTAGTGAGAGGGAACCCGCCAAGGTATGAGCGTCATGTTTTCCCTTTGGCTAACGATTTAATTATTAGGACACTTGCTGCTTTCGAGAGGCATTTAAATCCGTCTCTGTCGTTGTTGTTCTTGTTGGCGGCGATATGTGCAGCTTCCACAGTTTTTCTCATTTTCTTCTCAAATCCCTCGTGTAGAATTTCTGCGTTGTTCCAATCAGGTAGATGTCCACATTTGTCCAGGTGACGAACCAGGGAGTTAGATGTTCTATGAGCCCTGAGATCGTTTTTGTGCTCATTCAAGCGTTTATTGAACCCTCGACCTGACTCACCGAAATAAGATGATGGACAACCGTTGCATGGAATACGGTAAATGACACTGAGATTATTACGCATATTATTATGTTTCTTAAATACCCCGGAGGTTTGATCACCAGGACAACGAGGAAAGCCAAGAAGATCTACGATGGCTCAAACGTCCGAACCACGGGAAAGGATAAGTCTCATTTTATTTCTGTCCCTAATTCTATAAACACCATAGCTATTGATGATTATTTGTCAAAAGGTGGAATAAATATAGCAAAAATATCTTCCAATAAAATAGGAAAAATATTTAAGAAACATAATAATATGCGTAATAATCTCAGTGTCATTTACCGTATTCCATGCAACGGTTGTCCATCATCTTATTTCGGTGAGTCAGGTCGAGGGTTCAATAAACGCTTGAATGAGCACAAAAACGATCTCAGGGCTCATAGAACATCTAACTCCCTGGTTCGTCACCTGGACAAATGTGGACATCTACCTGATTGGAACAACGCAGAAATTCTACACGAGGGATTTGAGAAGAAAATGAGAAAAACTGTGGAAGCTGCACATATCGCCGCCAACAAGAACAACAACGACAGAGACGGATTTAAATGCCTCTCGAAAGCAGCAAGTGTCCTAATAATTAAATCGTTAGCCAAAGGGAAAACATGACGCTCATACCTTGGCGGGTTCCCTCTCACTACGAATATAAGAATTGTGATCCGTTTGTAATGCTGTAGTCCTCTGAAGAAGACCAAGTTGGTCGCAACGTTAGGGCAATAAACTCTATTCCTAACACATCTTCGTTTGCCCTTCCCCACCCACATTCTCTCTCATTTGTCTGAAATAATCTTATATATATATATATATATATATATATACATATATATATATATGTATATATATATATATATATATATATATATATATATATATATATGTATATATATATATATATACAGGCATGACATAATTGAATAGACACCAAGAGAAATAGTTTAATTTATTAAACAAGCAATTGATACAATTGAAGTGCATATAAAGGCCACAATCTGAATGACTAATACTTGGCTGGCATCCCCTTTGCTTTTTTCAATGCAAGGACCCTTCTAGGCATGCTAGTGATTAGTTCACGAATATCATCTTGAGGGATTTATTGCCATGTTTCCCGCAGTAATCCTAAGGGTTCGGACTTTGAAGATGGCTTCCTGTTCTTTTTGCGAAGTTGCCGGTCTAATATGCCCCAGAAGTGTTCAATAGGGGTCATATCCGGGGACTGACTTGGCCATGAAAGTTTCCTGATCCCATTTTGGCTCAACCAATTTTGTGTTGCTTCAGCAGTGTGACAAGGAGCTCCATCTTCCATAAATAAGAAGACATTTTGTACTCATTCTACCACTGGAGAATATTGGAATGAGTCCTTCCTTTATAGAAACATATTTGCCTAAACTGATGTTTCCTTGACACTCCACAAGCTCTGATCAACCATCACTCCAAATTGCACCCCACATCATTATTGAAATGACCCCATGTTTCACTGTTGGCTGCAATCTTTTGAGATCAAACTCTGTTATACAATATCTTGGTAAAAACTTAACATGCAGTTGATAGTAAGCTTATTCCTCTATAGTTTTATATATATATACTTATATATATATATTTTATATATATATATATATATATATATATATATATATATATATATATATATGAAAGAGAAATGGGTGGGGAAGGGCATTTCTCTCTCATTTGTCTTAAATAATATATATATACATATACATACATACACACACACACACACACACACACACACACACACACACACACACACATTATATATATTTATATATATATATATATGCATATATATACATATGTGTATATATACATACATATATATATATATATATATATATATGCATATATATATATATATATATATATAGTATATCTATTTTGTGAAGACATTGCCAAGGCTGGCCAAGCTCATAGGACAAAGATAATAGTTGCGACCTCACGTCACATAGTATATGTTCATGTTATAATTAAAAATAAATTGTGGAAAATAATGCAGGTATTATTAAAAAATGACACATGAGGGATTCCCAAGTGGTGTACTTTGAATTATTTATGGTCACAGTCCTTAAAAGTCACACAGAATGGAGGAAATAACATGAATCATTTCTTTTTGATTAACGAAAAGAAGTCATACATGAAGTGAGTTGTAGGGATTGATGAGTTGTTGGAAGGTGAGTAAGTTGGCTGTGAATATAATGCACATGAGGAAGAGGGAGGGGGAATTCATGAGGGGGAGGAAGAGGTGGTCGAAGAGAGCCTGTGATGGAAATAGCAAAGCGGAGGGTGAGGAGAGGGAGGAGGAGTTGGAGGAGAGCTGTTCTGGGCTGGGCAGGGCAGGGCAGGAGGGGAGAGGGTTGAGTGTGTGTGGTATGGCTAGTTTTGGAAGTGTATTTGGCCAAGCAGCCCCTGCCACCCACCCACCACCACCACCTCTACCACCAAAGCCTCGCTACCACCGCTACACCACTTCTGCCACACCCTCGCATCTACAGATCCTCCTCAGTATCCAATCATGTCTACCTGACAGCGTCTTCTCTGGCGTGTACCCACCCACCCACGACCATTCTACTTTCTTCTCTTAGTCGAAAGCTCTTCACTACCTCCATGTGGTAGTGTATCCGCATCACTGCAATCAACACTACACCGTCACACCAGCATTGTTAACAAAACAAGACCACAGACGGACAGAATGATGCCACCATCACGTAAACGTCACCGGCTCAACTGCTTCACCATCGCAGTCACATCACCATCACACTAGTATCACCGGCAATTCAACATTGCCATCACATTAACACTAACGTCGAACGAATTTTACATCATTATTATCATCACACCAGTTTACTACCACACCAATATCACCATAATTGTACCACACCAACACCATAATCATACCAGTACCACTGTCACTCCATTGCAGTAACATTTAATCACCGTCACAACACTATCGTTACACCAATCTACCGTCACACGAATAGCTTAGTCACATTTAAGTCATCATTTTTATCCTAATAACTTCGGGTTCGAGCCTGGGTCACAGCCTTCACTGAAGCAACCAACACCCCCGACACACGCACACACACACACACACACACACACACACACACACACACACACACACACACACACACGCACGCACGCACGCACACACACACACACACACACACACACACACACACACACACACACACACACACACACACACACACACCTCCAGTCGCGATTTTGGCTACCCCGTAATAACCACCACTATGATAGTCTTATCTGTACCCTCGTAGAACTTCACCACCACCCCACCACCACCACCACCACCACCACCACCACCACCACCACCACCACCACCACCACCACCACCACCACCACCACAGCTGCAGTACCATCTGCATGCCCACACATCGCCACTACGATCACTGCTACCACCGTCATTACATAACTATCACACACCACACCACGGCGTTACGGAATGTCGAAGCCAAGAATGTTCGAGACGTCACCCGGCGGCACAGTCTGCCTTCCCAGGAAACCATCACTACCTTAAGGACCTCCTGAAGAAGACCGAACTTGTATACGGCAACGCAGGAACTCGTGTTAGTTTTCATGTAGGTAGGATATATTTCTCCGAATCATCCCATTTGTCTCATTCCTGTAATCTTCACGCGGGCTTTGGTGTGTGGTTCTACTTTCGAGTGAGACTGTACCCTCACAAATCAGTGAAATAAGATTCATCAAGTTGAACTTTTAAGAACCAGGGAAAACGGTGGTGCACTATGTAAAGAGACAAGTTGGCTAGACTGGTTTTTTTTATGAATACTGAGAAATCACGTGACCTCGTAGTGAAGTGTTTGGGTCAGAGTACGTGTGCAAGACCAAAGGGGGGAGGAGAGAGAGAGAAAGAGAGAGGGAGAGAGAGAGAGAGCGTGTATTCTTTTCAAAAAGTACCGGAATTCAGTGACCAGTGAACATCAACACTTCACATGATACAGTACTGTTTTCGCAACACTAGTAACAACATTTTACTGTAGTTGTGATAGTAACTGTAACAAGTGCGAGATCAATTCAGTGTTATAGTGAAATTGTAAATTTATTGGATTATTGTACGATGAGGTAATTATCTAATTGCTGCATTGGTGTTGAATGCACTTCACCTTTTCCATGAAACAGTATTGTCGTCCTAACCTTAATACCCCGAATTCCTTACTCTTCTTTGTATAATTTCATATTCCCATGGAAAGCAAACGATATGCGAAATTCAAAGTATTATGATTATCATATAATATAAATTCACAAACATTATTGTAAGCATATTTGTATTACTGCAGTTATAATTTGGGATCATAATGGAATCCTCCATGACGTCATGCAGGTACAAAGCCAAATTTCTTCTCCGGTGCGAAGGGAAATATTTTGTATGGGTCAGTCTTCCTGGCTGACAGCCAACCAGTCAGTTAGTCAAGCTGGCTGACAGAGGCCATACACGTTTCTGGAAGTTTACGTTGGAATCGTTACAGAAGCTCTTCTTTGTAGGCTCTTTCTGTTGATATACACTGTGTATTGTTATAGGAAGGTTGGGTTTGGTATATGAAGATAGCAAGGTATAATTTTTTTTTTTTTTTAGATTGCGACTATCATTTTATATATATATATATATATGTATGTATATATATACATATACATATATATATATATATATATATGTATGTATATGCACTGTTAAACATGACAGCATATTTAATTGACGTTTCGACTTCAGGGAGTCATTTTCAGAATAGTATACAAGAATTAAGTCACAGTCTTACACAGGTACATAATACACAATTGACAATTTTGTACAGACAACATTTTGTATTATGTACCTGTGTAAGACTGTGACTTAATTCTTGTATACTATTCTGAAAATAAATCCCTGAAGTCGATATGTCAATTAAATATAAAAGACTATGGAAGGCTTGATTTTGCTCACCCCCCTGAAATGAGATCCACAGTTAGAAACTTTTTAAATCTCAGTAAGAAAATTAGTCAGTGTCAAAATGCTGTCGTATTAGTGTGTATTAGTGTGAATCTGCGCACGAAAATATAATATATATATATATATATATATATGTATATATATATATGTATATATATATATATATATATATATATATATATATATATATATATATATATATAAAGTTATATCGGTCGAATGACTTTGAATCAAAATTACTGATAAAAAATACCCCATTGTGATACACACTCAGATATGCTCACTTAATGTAAGAAATACATATGAATTAAAAATATAAATTTAATGAAAATCGTTGGGTCGAATTCTTTTAAGAATCAATAAATAATGATGTCTATTAATTACATAACTTAATGTTTTACCTCGTATTTCTAGGTGTTATAGATGATATTGTTAGTTAAGAAACCACTGTCAGTTGAATACTTCAGACAACGTAATTAATTTAAATTGTTCCACTGTTGAATAAAGTATTCTTGACCCAGACTACGAAGGTCTGTTTTTGCCTGTTGAGGGCATTGATTTCGTTCCGTAATAGTAAGGTCACATTTGCTTCTTCTGTAGCTTATTAAACTCGTCAACATTGAACACTGATACAGGATATATATTTTTCCGATCGTTTTTGTTTTCTTTTATTTTCAGTCGTAAGACTTTTCATTGACAAAGCCTTTAAAAAAAGAATAA
>NC_134789.1:20800926-20813426 GCF_046742065.1 Oratosquilla oratoria | reverse complement strand
ACCGATCTATTGGTGTTTTTATTATCACACACACACGTGCACACAAACGCGCGCGCGCGTACACACACGCTCACGTGCGCGCATACACACACGCACACATGCATACACATACACAAACCATCATCTTGTGCGAAAGGGACTGTGTCGACTTGTAGTGTTAGTGAAAATTTGAAGCCTTGAGAGGGACTCAGGAACCATCGACGCTAACCACTATACCAGCATGCCGGTGTGTATGTGTGTGTGTGTGTGTGTGTGTGTGTGTGTGTGTGTGTGTGTGTGTGTGTATGTGTGTGTGTGTGTGTGTGTGTGTGTGTGTGTGTGTGTGTGTGTGTGTGTGTGTGTGTGTGTGTGTGTGTGTGTGTGTGTGTGTGTGTGTGTGTGTGTGTGTGTTTATGTCTGTGTCTCTTTACTTAGTTGTATTATACAGGAGAGGTGCACAGTATGAAACCTGTGAAAAGTCTGGGGTAAACTTACTACGGTAAATATAACAAAAGAAAAAATTAAAAGGTGTATAGACAAACTCAAAGTTAATAAAACACCAGGGCCTGACGGTTGGCATCCAAGAATCTTAAAGGAAATGAAAAATGAGATTGTTGTTCCATTAGAAATTATTTTCAAGAAATCCATCATATCCGGAGATGTCTCAAGAGAATGGAAGCTAGCTAACGTTACTCCCATATTCAAAAAAGGTGACAAAAAGAAACCAAATAACTATAGGCCTATAAGTTTGACTTCAATCGTAGGAAAAATAATGGAAACTATCATCAGAGATGCTATCGAACATCATTTAGAAAGTAACCGTTTGATAAATGATAGCCAGCATGGTTTCAGACGGAAACGTTCTTGCGTGACTAACTTACTCGAATTCTACAACACAGTTATCTCGAATTATGACAAAAGAAACAATATAGATTTATTATATCTAGACTTTGCAAAAGCTTTTGATACCGTCCCACACGAAAGACTACTTACTAAATTAGCTTTGCATGGAATAAGTGGTAGCCTATTAGGTTGGACTAGTAATTGGTTGAATGGTCGAAAACAGAGAGTTGTTTTAAAGGGAAAAACTTCTGGATGGAAAAGTGTTGCAAGTGGAGTTCCTCAGGGTTCCGTTCTTGGGCTTTTTCTATTCATAGTATATATAAATGATATAGACCATGGACTAAAATCTACTGTTTCCAAATTTGCTGATGATACAAAACTGTGCGGAGTGGCAAATGATCACTCAAACCAATTAGATATTCAAGAAGATTTAGATCAATTACAGCAATGGTCTGAAAAGTGGCTAGTGAAATTTAACACAAGTAAATGCAAGGTAATGCACATAGGTAAAAATAACAGTAAGTACGATTACAAGTTATTTGGAAATTCGTTAACAAAAGTGGATAATGAAAAAGAACTCGGCGTAATTATCAGTAACGACCTCAAATCATCCAAGCAGTGTATTTCAGCCTCTGAGAAAGCAAATAAGATTCTGGGACTGATTGCGCGATCTTTTGATTTCAAAAGTCCATCACTCATTAACAAGCTATATAAATCGTTTGTTAGTCCACATTTGGAATATGCTGTTTCCGTATGGTCACTGAATCTCATTAAAGACATTGACAGACTGGAAAAAGTACAACGGCGAGCCACAAAACTGATTCCAAATATCAAAAATAAATCATACGAAAATCGACTAAAACACATGAATCTGTTTTCCCTAAAAAAGCGTAGACTCAGAGGTGACTTGATACAGGTCTTTAAGATTTTAAAGGGAATTGACAACATCAAAAGTGACAAAATTTTCACATTGAATGAGAATCAGACAAGAAATAATGGTCTCAAACTGTCCGGAAATAGATTCAATTTGGAAGTAGGTAGAAACAACTTTGCCAACCGTATAGTGAATGAATGGAATAAACTTCCAGCACAGGTAGTGCAATGTAGTTCAGTTCGAAGCTTTAAGAATCATTTAGATAAATACCTAAGTAAGATGCTGTAATGATTATAATTTATTTTATATTATTTGTTTTTGTTCTGTTATCATTTGTCTGTCTGATTTTCATTTATTATTAGTTATATGTCATTCTATTATTATTTACTATTTACCTATTTGTTTGTTATTTAACTATACCTATGCATTTATTTATGTATTTTATTTGTTATTTACATTATTATAGTTTTTATTTATTGTTTTATTATTAATATGATTTTTTTCGCATCCGACCTAGATATGGACCAAAAGGTCTCCTGTCGGCATGCTCTGCCTTTGTAATCCTTTGTAATCCTTTGCGTGCGTGCGTGCTTCCTTGCGCGTGCGTTTACATGTTACTCCCTTACGTTAAAGAAAATTAACTAATCGCAATTTGTATTTATTTTTCTTCCTGTATAAACGAAAGGTATTACCATCCATAATCGTCAACTGAAGACCATCGGTAATTTCATAGGCGGGCTAGTTATTTGTGCCCATTTATCGGTCTAACCAGGAAGTTCTCATTTTCTTCCGTAGCCATGAACACAGGCGGTTCTGACCACAGCAGCCAGGCATGCGGACTTTTGATCGCTCGCGCGCACGCGAGCGTGTGTGATTCACCATGGTCTTGGATCACGTTTTGGGCTTGTGATCGACAGCTACTTCCCTCTCGAAAGAGAGCTCAGAGCTCATATATGACCGATCTATGGGTAATACTGTGACCTTACACGCACACACACACACCCAATTCCCCACCCACGAGAGTTAGAGTAACGACTCGCAGCACAGCGATACTGAAACTATTTCAACCCTGGGCGGGCTTCGAACCCGGACCGCCGTAGTGGCGGCTGCGAACGCTACCACTGCGCCGTCAAGTTGTGCATGTGTGTGTGTGTGTGTGTGTGTGTGTGTGTGTGTGTGTGTGTGTGTGTATGCGTGTGTGTGCATATAATATATATTATTATACACGTATTGTTTATATATATATATATATATATATGTATATATATGTATATATTGTATGTATGTAATAGATGTGTGCATATGTAATGTACATTATACATACACTTTAAACATGCATATTTCTCTTGGCAATACATGTCTTGTCCAAAAGGTGTTTATTGGCAGTTTTGAACGTTTTTGTCTCTTTATTGCAGACGAGCGATGAGTGGCGACGACAGCCTGGGCTACAAGGTCGAGCTCTATGTCTACGACCTCAGTAGGGGCTTCGCGAAAGCCATGTCCCCGGCACTCCTGGGTAGGTGAAACCCCGTTTCGTACTCACAAAATCCCTTCCAGTGGCATAGCTCACTTATTAGAATAAGATCTTGTCAGGTATATATGTGTATGACCTTTGGGGTTCGTGGTAGACGTGACCTTGCTGATCAGACAATCCGCTTTATTAGATAAGCGATTGAATTCCAACTTTGTCAAATTCTTTTATGTATTGATACCTTTCGGCTCTTTTTTCTTTAATGAATTTATGTGGGACACCTTCAACCTTTCCAGCACAAGGCTCTGTTCTTAAATGTAATAGAATTGTCTTGTATTAACCAGAACAAATTCAGCAAAGGTATTAATGATCAAACTCACTCAACATATTTTATATTCAGTGACTCCTGTTTTGCTGTGACCTTTCGGTTGTCTTGTGCAGCGAAAAAAATACACGGGAGCGACGAGCGATTTCGCTCGGGAAAGTTCCAATGTCGCTCTCGCAAATCCAATAGCGGGAGCGATCCCCCCCCCCCCAAAAAAAAATCGCTCCCGCAGCAAGATTCAACATTTTTCATGCATTATCCATCATTTGGCAATCCCTGAATCCCATTACCATTGATAAAAGGATCAGAGCAAATACAACTTACCCGTGATCAGTCATTGCATTATCAATCGATATCATAAGCGCAACGCATCAATCAACTTTAATTTGTTGATATACGTACGTACGTGTACGCGGTATAGCTGCTAGAGTTCAATGGCTTACCTAGCCTAGCTTCGTATCAGCTGCATGCGCGCGTATACTAGTACATGTTGACTAGACTCTACACGACTATCGTGCTACATAATGTCGCTAGTTGCGAATTGCATGGTACCTGTATGCAGGGAAGTTTATTGGTTGCATGCAGCTAGCTGCCCAACCAATGCGCTGTCTACATGTACAATGCACCATACCCAATACCACATCACCGCATGCATACGTACACTGTACATATGGAAACTCGCTCGAGGCCTAGGAGGGAAACTGGGAAATCCCATTTATAACCTCGTTCGCGTATTCATGAGAAAACAAAATATAATCAAATGTTTGGTTAGTAATTGAAAGTAAATAAATTTAAGTATAAATATGAACATTTGATAATTATATATTTAGTTCATATTTGGAGGGAGAATAAAAAATACAAAAATAAAAAATGATTCGTTAGCTAGCTTAGGTTTACGGTAGCTAGGTCTACGTTCGTACGTCACGTCCATGCCAAACTTTCGATGATCGTACATCATGGAGCGATTTCTAGTGAAGCGAGTGAAGATGAGTGAAGATGGTTTGCCCTCAGATTCAGTCTTTTCAGAATCGAGGGAGAGTGTTTTGACGGCAGGAACCGCTTCTGGACCAGCAAAGCCTAATTCAAACTCTACGGGCAAGGGCCAAGGAAAACGAAAACCAGTAAAGCATGAATCTACTATACGCTCGTGGAACCTAGATTGGCTTGAAGTGAATCGGGGCAGTGATGGTACTCTAACGATGTATTGCAAGGTTTGTCGTATATTTCCACCCTCAACCACTGCCAGTGGAACCAGAGGCGCTGTGTCTGCCGATCAGTTTCACCCATTCCCCTCCCACCAAAATTAAAGGCTGATTTGTTAAAAAATATATATATATTTTTGATGCACATGAGTATTTATTTTTTTGGGGATTATTTGGCATCAGATGTACATGAGTAATGAGTTAGCCTTCCAATAATTTGAAGGAAATCGAACCTGCAAAAACATGACTCTGAAATGATCAAAAATGGCTCTGGTAATTAAAAAAAAATGGCTCTGGTCAAATTTAGAAAAAAAATGAAAAATGGCTCTGGAAAAGATAAAAGTATTTTTTTCCCTGGTCTTGTGTGTCTTAGGTATAATGAACTCCGTTGACTTAAAAAAGTAACTGTTTACCTTTCTGTAAGGGAAAAAATAAATTATTTACTGTGAATTGTTTCTGTGACCTTATCGTTGCTTGAACTTGATCCTTGCTGTGACCCTTTTTGTGCAGTGACCTTATTATTGCTCCGGTCTTTTTCTTGTCGTGATCGTATCCTTACTGTATCCTTTTCCCTGCTTAAGTCCTAGTCCTCCCCGTGATCTTATTCATGCTGTGGATTTGTTCATGAAATGACCCTAATCTTGCCGTGACCTTATCCTTATTGTGACCTCTTCCTTGCCGCGATCGTAACCTACGTGGCGTTTTCCTTGCCGTGACCTTATCCATGGTGTAACCTCAACCATGCTGTGACATTATCACTACTTTGACCTTATTCTTGCTATGACCTCTTCCGTGTAGTGCCCTTTTCTACCCTGTGAAGGTCTTGATATCATAATGGTCGAACAGCTAAAGCGATTTTTTTTTATGGTCACATCTCTCTTCGTCTCATAGGTTTTTAAAATTGTCTTCCATTCACACACTTTATCTAACCCTCCCACGCGATAGTCACTTGTTTGTTTTATGCATCAGGAACGCTTTCTTGACGTAAGCACTGGGTGTACAACTGAGCTAATTTAATATGAACTAATTTACCTGCGTCTTTCAACAGATCTATCGATCTACCATCTTCCACAGGTGCTTTTCCTCATTTCATAGTTTTTAGAGCAAATTCTACTTCTTCCTTTGTAATCTCTAGTACACTACTAACGTCTACACATGAATTTACTGACTCAACTACGGTCTTCGACGAGTAAAGCCCTTGGTCAAATTCTTCTACTCTTTTTACTATTTTGTCTCTGCATTTAATGATTTATCCATTTCTATCTTTCAAACTCTAAAACATGTCTACTCTCGGTCTCTTTAATACTTTTACCTTTCCGAATAGTTTCCTCTATTTCATCCATGTTTCTCATTCGTTTCTCTAATATCTGCCTTTTGCTGATAACCTTGTTTAGTTCTACTCTTTCTATTTCGTCTCCCCTGCTTTTAATCTGCATGGTCCTTCTTCTTTTAATTGGGTCATTTGTGGCTTTGGATTATTTGTTTCCTCAAATGTTTTTTGTACTTCCTACTTTCTCTGCCGATTCCCTAATGATATTTACTAAATTCAAATTGATATCTTCCACGCTGTCCTCGTTAGTTCTTAGAGCTTCGAATCTATTTTTAATTTTTAACTGAATTTTCTTTTTATTATCCTTAACCTTTGCAAGGCTTATTTTCTTTTTTAGAACTAGTTTATTTCTCTCGGCTCTGAAATTGAATTTAGCTGTGCAACCTACCATTCAATGGTTACTACCTTTATTGACTTTATTCATGACCGTAACATTGCTAACGCTCTTGCTCTTATCTCCTAATATGAAGTTTATTTCGTTCTTTGTTGTTCCATTTGGACTTCTCCAGTCATTTACAACCTACACGCTTTTGGAAGAAATTGTTCATTATATTCATGTTGTAGTTCTTGGCAAAATTTACTAATATCTCGCCTCTGTCATTTCTTTCACCTACTCCAAACTTCCCAATGCACGTCTCATCTTCTTCTTCATCTTCTTCCCCACTTTAGGATTAAAGTCGCCTATTACCAACGTGTACTTACTTTTTTCTTTATCCATTACCTGACTTAAATCATCATAGAACGACTCAATTTCATCGTCTGAAATCTGTGCATATACCTGAATTATTTTTAGAGTGTATCTTTTGCACAGCCTAGTCACAATCCAAACTATCCTGTCTGACAAACTATTGAATTTGACTACGTTACCAGCAACTTCTCGGTTGATCAAGAATTCTACTCCTCTGGATCTTTCTTTGTCCTTACCTCTATAGTAGAACAGGTGGTGACCATCTTGTAATTGTATCAGCTTTTCTTTCGTTCTTCGGACTTCGCTCAGTCCTACGATGTCCCACTTGATGTTGTCTAGTTCTTCCATTAAACTCTCCAGCCTGTGGTCTTCTGAGAGAGTTCTTACGTTGTAAGTATAGATCTTAATTTTCTTCATATTGTTTAATGTCCAAGACTTGGATCTGCTTGGACAGTGCTTACTCACATTCGGTGGCACACTGCCCGTAAGCACACGAGGCAATGCGGTTGGACCTTTAGGAGACGATGATCCAACAGGAACACCCGGTTTTGTTTTGATTGTGCTGTTCATGGTTACTATAAAGGAATTTTTGGCAGTAATCTCACGTCCGTTCCAACAGGTTTCTGGCGAGATAGTTATCTGGTGTCACCTTATTCATTATATTCAGTGAAGCCCTATATCTATAAGGTGCCCAATGGTCCGCACCGTCATTATGACGGTACCCCATATATCTATGAGGAATTCCCTGTTCGCCATCAGGGACGTGCCAGTTAGAAATGGGTCCTGCAACTGTTCGTGTGAGCTGCTCTTCGTCTGATCTTTCTTACCAAACTTGCTCGATATGGGTGACCCTGCAGAGGTTTTCTCTCTCTATCGACATAGCTTTTGTAGTCATTAAGATTCTCAAGCCTATCCACCACGTCAAGCTGTCAACTCTCGGATAGGAGATATATATATATATATATATATATATATATATATATATATATATATATATATATATATATATATATATATATATATATAGGTACACACATTCGTAACTGTGTTACATCTTGTAGCAGTACTTTAGTACATATGTATCTAACGATTTAATTACGAATTTTGAACCTTTTGTTGTACTCTGCTAAGTTTGGATCGTGTTATCAGAATAAACCAAATTTTAACCAAGTGATGATGTAATATACTGTCTGATCCTGATCCTAATCCTAATTCTCGTTATAACTCCCACCACACCCCAGGCCTCGCGTCTTAAAGCTCTTCCCTATATCCACCTCATTGCCAACCCCACATGCCACATCAAACTTTTGCCCACTCCACACATGGCACGACAGCGGGGCGAGATTGTCCACAAGGATATATAAGCGCTGGTAAACTAGTCCATAACAACATACACACAGACACACACAACCTCGTGGCGCAGTGGTTAGAGTTTTCGCCTGCCACGTGATCCAAGACCATGGTGGTGAATGACTCACACATGCACACACACACACATACACACACACACACACACACACACACACACACACACACACACACACACACACACATACGTGCATAAACACACACACACACACACATACGTGCATAAACACACACGCACCACACACACACACACACACACACACACACACACACACACACACACACACACACACACACACACACACACACACACACACACACACACACACACACACACACACACACACACACACACACACACACACACACACACACACACGCATTCATCCCAGATCATTGCATCCGTGTACCTGCCGCAGTCCGTCTTGCAAACTCTGCCCTCCTGCCACAGTAACCGGCAACGCTCGCGTCCCTCTGCTTCAGAACGAGTCGGTGGCCAAGTAGGGCAAACGCGCCGTGTCACCAGATCGCGCACATTGGTCTCTCTCTCCCTCCGCACCGGGGTGGGGGGGTTGGGGGGTGGCGACCCAGCTCGCGTCTGCGTTGCATTTTGTCCGATTTCTGAAGATGTGCAAGTTTGTTCGTATCAGTTCATTTCAGTCCATATCTTCCAAATATTATTTTATGTGCACTCGCCCCTTCCCCCTCCCACTGACTAATCACCATCACTCTTTCATAAACACCCTCTCTTTTCCCTCTACTCACACTCCACTTCTCATTATATTATTTTACAACAA
Source organism: Oratosquilla oratoria (assembly GCF_046742065.1). Lineage (NCBI taxonomy): Eukaryota > Metazoa > Arthropoda > Malacostraca > Stomatopoda > Squillidae > Oratosquilla > Oratosquilla oratoria. The sequence goes on along the minus strand of NC_134789.1, from coordinate 20,804,549 downwards.
CGTACTTGTCATTGTCATTATCTTCTCATTCTCCAGGAAAACATTACTTATTTCACCCAAAAAATCGCTTCCCACATTTCGCCTTACTCACCACTAAACTCGTCCTCACTCATCACATTCTAAGCCCATTTAATTCACCCACCTTCCTCCACTCCTCCCCATCATACTCCCCACGGGCATTCCCCCTTGAAGTTCACGCATACCATATTTCACTCTGCTATCATATGCAGTTTTTGTCCTGTAAGTGTTGAACTTTAGAATCCTTACAAAATTGGTTAACTTTACTTAACATGGGAATGAATATAGTTATTTAAATAGGTACCATTTCGGGATTTTCTCCCTTTCCTTACGTCAACACGGTGATGTACTTTGTATATATTTTTCTGGCCAAACTCCAGATGACTTTGTTCTTCCAATGGACAGACCTAGCCTCACCAGTGACTGTTTCGATCGGAAGGGTCCTCGACAAATGAATAAAACTATGTGGTGTTTATCATATGAAATTGGCTTTCCTTGGAGGTAATTATCATTAAAGTCTACGGATAACACAACCACAGTTTCGCACATTATTATTATTATTATTATTATTATTATTATTATTATTATTATTATTATTATTATTATTATTATTGTTGTTGTTGTTGTTGTTGTTGTTGTTGTTGTTGTTGTTATTATTATTATAATTATTATTATTATTATTATTATTATTATTATAATTATTATTATTATTATTATTATTATTATTATTATTATTATTATCATTATTATTATTATTATTATATTAATTGATAAAACTTGGGAAAACGAATGGGCTTTCGTATGTATGTGTGATGGGAGTAGGGCGGATGTGTTTTGATCTGACCAACATTCATATAAATTTTTCAATTGAATGCGCCATGCGCCAATTTAATTTTTAGAGAAGTTGATACAAAAATATGTATATTATGTATATAATCATTATATTTCCTCTCATTCCTATTCGCTGTCAAATTTAGTATTATTCAAGCAAAAAGGCCAATCAAAGACAAGAAAGTAAGATGCCTTTTAGATATCCTTGTATTATATATATTTATGAGATTTCTTTACTGTTTCTTACTATTTTTGATCAAATTATTTCAAATATGGAGACGATTTTGTTCTGCATGCAATTTGAGGAATTACATTTTAGCCTTTTGCGGCCAAATAAATTACTTATGCATTTATGGTATCAAAAGGAATATACATTTTGTTTTTCCTTCAGATTTTATCATAGTTACAAGGAGAAATTTATGTATGAATAAACCTGATGCTTTCTGCTGTATTTCTTGATGCTTCACGCTTATTTGTCAGAGGCACAATATGGCATCGTTTGTGAGGCGAGCCTATAAAGCGTACTTCGGACTTACTCTTGGTGACCAAGACAAGAAATGGGCCCCACATACAGTATTGCGTGTCATAAATGCGAAGAAATGCTGCGTGACTGGAAACGTAAGGGCTTACCTTTTGGAATCTCCATGACCTGGCGGGAACCGAAGGACCATACAATTGACTACTATTATTGACAGATCAATACAAAATGCGCTGACAAGAAAAACAGACATAAGATCACTTATCCTAGAAATCCCTCTGCAATTCGACCTACTCTGTACTCTGATGAGCTACCAGTTCCAGATTTTAATGGCTTGTCTCCACCTGAAGAAGAAGATAGCGACGAAATGCAAGAGATTGACGATGAAACTCGAGAAATACTGGCAGATTCCGATGATCCTTCTTATTCTACATCAGAATCATCAACTCCTCAGCAGTTTAGCCAGCCAGACGTGAATGACATGTTTCGTGGTTTGGGTCTCTCCAAAAATGCAGCAGAAATGTTAGCTGCTATGTTGCAAGAAAAGGCCTTACTGTACTGAACCAAACACAACAGTTTCATACTTCCGAAATCAGTACCATGTTTTGTGGATTTTTCTTTAAAGAGGAGTTTGTTTATTTCCATAATATCTCCAGTCTTCTCCAGGAATGAGGGATTCCATTGTATAATCCAAATTAATGGAGATTATTTCTAGATAGTTCTAAGTACAGCCTGAATTATGTTCTCCTATATAATGGCAATATATATGCAGCTGTTCCAGTAGGCCATTCTGTGTGTTTACGACACATTAAAACTGTGATAGACCTACTAAAATACCACGAGCACAACTGGACAATTTACGTGGACCTCAAAATGGTGAACTTCCTCCTTAGTCAACAAAGAGGATTTACAAAGTATCACTGCTTTCTTTGCGTGTAGGACAGCCGAAGTAGAGACAAGCATTGGAAACAGAAAGAGTGGCCCTTACGTAAGACGCTGGAAATTGGTATGCCAAATATTGTCAATGATCTAATCATCAGTCGAGAAAAGATCATATTTCCTCCTCTCCTCATCAAGCTGGGCCTGATGGAAGAGTTTGTCAGAGCATTAAATACTGACGGTAAATGCTTCCAACACATAGTCTCGGTTCTCCCTACTTTGTCATTTTAGAAGATCAAGGCAGGTGTGTTTGATGGACCACAGATTTGTGCACTTGTCCGTAATCAAGAAAAGGCCAGAAAGATGAATGATAAGGAAAGGGGATCGTGGCTTTCATTTGTGGCGATAATGGAAAACTTTCTCGGTAATAAAAAGGCTGACAACTATGAAACCCTTGTAGTAATCTTGTCAGCTTTTCATGACCTTGGATACAATATGAGTTTCAAACTCCATTCTCGATACAGTCATCTTGATATATATCCTGAGAACTTAGGGGCAGTAAGTGACGAGCAAGGCGAGCGGTTCCATTAGGACCTCAAGACCATGGAGGAACGCTACCAAGGGAGATGGGACAAACACATGATGGCAGACTACTGTTGGAACATTAAACGGGTTTGCCATGAGACAGTCCACAACCGTAAGAGCAAGCGCAAATTCTTGCCTGACTAAAATATAGCTGAGCTTTGTACTTCATAGCAACCAGTTTATTACCTAACAATGAGTTTGATCATTTTAAACCTTTGTGTTGATAGAACATGTTTCAAATTGTGTTGTAAATCAATTTAGACAATGTAACTTTTTTTTTATTCACCAGCTAATTTAATGAGATTTTATTCACATGTTTCTTCTGATAGACGATGCCAGTGAGACGAAGACAAATTTTTGATACTTTTGAATATCTCGATTGGGAAAAAAAAAATCAGGAAAAAAATTCATATTCGAAATCATTACATTTAGAATATATAATACCAGTGGTTGATACCAACGCAACAAAAAAATTGTTGAGCTGTGTAATCGAGTTAACTTTCCCATTAAAACACTGAAATATATTCAGTAGAATAAAATATGATTAGTGTCATATTGTAATATTTCCTCAGTGTTCCCATTAACTTTTCACGCAAACCAAATATTTTTGTGTTTTTTGCTCTGGGTTAAGAAGCTTCCTTTGTACTTTACGTATTTTGTGTAGGGCCCAGAATTGGGTACTTCCAAGTGGTAGTTCCCAAGATGGACATCACAGAGAATCATCCCCCTGCCACCCATCCTTAGAACCTGTCAACACCTCCGTAGGAAGGCTCGGCTCCTAGGGTCAGACACTCGATCTCCGTACCTGGTCCAAGGTCTCTGTGGACTTTGT
>NC_134789.1:20775926-20780926 GCF_046742065.1 Oratosquilla oratoria | reverse complement strand
TATAAAGGAGGATTAGCTGCTTCTCCATTGTAACCCTGAGAACGATCCCCAGATAGGGTTCGAAACGTCGGGATTAAATCACCTGTTTCTGAGTCCGGTGCTTTTTACTTTTTCCAGTATGTATGTATGTATGTATATAAGGAATAGCTCTCTACTGCCTTCACGGTTATGAGTATTGTAGGAAGAGCTGTTGGGGGAGATAAGGATGCCGGAATGGTGTTCTTGCCCCTATGGGAAACCCGGGACACCGAGGACGACAGGCTCGAGTGGAAAACAAGCGACCATTCCTTTGCGTCTCTGTGACTTCCGGGGCGTAGACGTGTGTACAGTATCGTCTTTGGTTTAGAATCGAATTCGCGTTTGGCGCGTTATCGCTCGAATTTTCTAAAAACAAAATTGTATGGCACGTAAACCCACACCTGTACACACAACCACACACACACACACACACACACACACACACACACACACACACACACACACACACACACACACACACACACACACACACACACACACACACACACACACACACACACACACACAAATACAGTGCATGTATGTATACGTTCTATGTACTCACCTACTTCTATTTCACTCCGTCGTCCAGGTTGGTTGGAAGAATCGCCTACCTGTCTCATGGTATTGTTTCTCCCATTTTCTTAGCACATAGAAACATTGTAGTCTTGGTACCAACCTCGTTACGTCCTCCCCCCCCCTCCTCCTCCTCCTCCTCTCGCCGGCTTTGGGAGTTATTCTAACCGGCTCTTTGTCACTGACATACCTGTTAGTTAAAATCTGAACTACCTCAACCAGAAAAGGAGTGGAAGAGAAAGACAGAGAGGGAGAGGGAGGTGGAGATGGAGAAGGTATAAACATATACCCATACAGAAAGAATGAAAAGTAAATTAATTGTTTGTGCTATTACCATGAAGTCCCTCCGTATATATAGTCGCCTTCCTCATTCCTTACGCATCGATCAGATCGCAACCCACATATTTTCTCAATTTCCGAACATCAAAATTTCGAGAAGAATGCTCACAAATTCCGAAAATCAAAATTTCAAGAAGAATCCTCTCAATTTCCAAAATTCAAAATTTCAAAAGAAAATAGCTCTTTCCCAGGTCATGACGAGCGAGCGTACGGACGAGTGGCCACGTGAACCTGACTCGAACGGGCAAATGTGGTGTGCGGTTGTCTGCTGGCCGGTACCACTTGTAATTCCCCTGTGCCCCGTTTTAAGATGCACGAGAGACACACACAACTCATGGTGCCAGATTTTCGTGGGAGATCCAAAACCGCCCTGCCATTTACCCTCCATTTCAGTTGTTTCTCAGAGACTGAGAGAGGATTGAAGCATTTCAGGAATAGTCTGAGGGGGTCTATGGGCCACATGACAGGCTTGGTAGAAGTTTGTGAAGGGGAAAAAGTGTGTGTGTGTGTGTGTGTGTGTGTGTGTGTGTGTGTGTGTGGCACTGGCGGTGCGGTAGTGCCTATGAGGTGCCAAGGGGGGCGGGGCGCGGGGCGGGGCGGCCAAGGTAATGCGGAGCGCCACGAGGAGCTTCAGTCCTCCTGGGGCATTCGTCTTGCCCACACCACTCACCGTTACGGGGTATCGCCGACAACGCTACCAGCGGACAAGGTACACTTTCATCTCCCTCCCCCCTCATTCCCCCTTCCCTCCTTTCCCCGTTACCCTCTATACATATCATGTCTGGTCATCCACGCAATCCGACTTCGCTCAGCCGATGGTCATCCATGTACACTTCTGAGTCTCGTCTTTCACCCAAAGACAGATGACTCAAAACTCGGTCCCTCCTCCTCTGTGGTGGTATGTTTTTAGTTTTAGAAACGGCCATCTTGAAAACGTGAAGACTTTTTTGTTCAATGATTCAGTACTTTGCTACCAGTACACACACACATTAAAAAAAAGAAAAAAAAAAGAGATACTGATACAGGTGAACGAGCTTCAGTGACTAAAATCAAAGTCAATGAAACTATAGTACAATTTGAGTGACGGCGCCAACCCTTGCTTGACGTCCTCCTTAGAAACGGGGACCAGCTTGGGCACCACACGGAAGCGAAGAAAACGGACCGAGCGTGGGTTCCTTGCAATTCTCAGCGTCTATAAATATGACGAGTGATCGTGCTGGCTTATTTAGAGCACCTTAGCTACACAGACGAAGCTCCTCCTTCGTCAGGGGAATTCCGAAGCTCCTGATTGGGTTTGCCACCCTGAGGACTATTGTCTCGGTTAAAAATGACAAGGAAGTTGTCTTCCATGCAAAAGGGAAACATTATTCAGTCGAATCGGGGAAAGTGTTAGAATAGCGTGTTCGGTCTACATTTTTCACTGTAGCTTTCCATAGTAACTGTATGTGTGTGATTCACCATGGTCTTGAATCACGTGTTGGACTCGGGATCGACAGCTATTTCACTCCCGGAAGAGAGCTTATATATGACCGATCTATGGGTAATGCTGTGACCTTGCACGCACACACCCACACACAGCTCCCCGCCCACGAGAATTGGAGTAACAACTCGCAGCGCAGCGATACTGAAATTATTTCACCCCTTGGCGGGATTCGAACCCGTACCGCCGTAGTGGCAGCCGGTAACTCTAACCACTGAGCCACGAGGTGTGTGTGTGTGTGTGTGTGTGTGTGTGTGTGTGTGTGTGTGCGTGTGTGTGTGTCTGTGTTCACCTTGGTCTTTGGTATGACCGATCTATGGGTAATGCTATGACTTTACGCGCACACACACACACAACTCCCCGCCCACGAGAGTTGGAGTAACGAATCGAAGCGCAGCGATACTGAAATAATTTCAGCTCTGGGCAGGATTCGAACCCGGTCCCGCCATACTGACAGTCTGGGACTCTACCAACCGCGCCACCGAGACGTGTGTGTGTGTGTGTGTGTGTGTGTGTGTGTGTGTGTGTGTGTGTGTGTGTGTGTGGTGCGGTTGGTAGAGTCTCCGACTGTCACTACGGCGGTTCGGGTTCGAATCCTGCCCAGGGCTGAAATAATTTCAGTATCGCTGCGCTTTGTTTCGTTACTCCAACTCTCGTGGGCGGGGAGTTGGGTGTGTGTGCGTGTATGCATTACCCATAGGTCGGTCATACGAGCTCTGAGCTCTCTTCCGGGAGGGAAATAGCTATCGATCACGAGTCCAACACGTGATCCAAAGACCATGGTGAATACACACACACACACACACACACACACACACACACACACACACACACACACACACACACACACACACACACACACACACACACACACACACACGCACACACACACACACACATACACACTCCTTCGCCGACTTTTCTCGTGTTTAAATGAATATATGTAGTTCACGTGTCCAAGAAGTGGTCTCTCGAGTTGAACCACCGACGGACAAAGGGTGACTGACTCTTTGTAAACCTTTGGGGCGTTGAGGACGTATTTCTATTTTCATTTTAATTGTTATATCCAGGAGATGCCAAGATAAGAGAGAGGGAGGAGGGTGGAGGGGAGTGGAATATGTAGGGAATGAAATGGGTGGAAGTGGTTTCTATGCCTTTTTCTTTTTGGCTACCCCCCGTGTAAGGGGGAAAAAGCCTTTGGTATATGTATGTATGTAAATATGTACGTATGCATTTGTTTTATCTTATAGTTTTTTATGTATTGTATGTATGTACTTGTTCTCTTTTGCAAATACTGTACTCAGGATGACGGTCATGCTTGGGCTGAAAGGTCGCGACCCACTGTGATTCTGTTCACTATAGGGTCTGGCCACCATTTTCGAAATGTCTTTTCTTTTATTTCTTTTATTTTCTTATTAAAGACGAAGTTCTACACTAAACAATTAATGAGTTAATGAACGAAAGAGATCAGAATGTTTCTGTCATTATGCTGTGGATCGTGCATGAATTAGCCATCGAATTTAAGCTAGATTGCTGTTCTGTGTGTGTGTATATATATATATATATATACACATACACACAATATCCCTATGGATCAGAGTCGCGTATCGTTCCTTTTATGATTGGAGACGAATTTCTGCTCAAAGAAGAATGGACACTTTCAACTTTTATTATCCTCAATTTTCTACTGCTCCCGCCCTCTCGACTTCCATCTCTCTTTGACCACCCACTACCTCTGTGACTCCGCCTCCTTGGCGCAATGCTGGATAGAAGCGCTGGCTTCGGTGATGAAATGCAAAACCTAGTCTCTCTCTCTCTCTCTCTCGCGTCATGTTTCTCCTTTTTCCTTTTCCTCTGTTTCTTCCTATTTTTTTTCTCTCCCTGTTCTTCTTCTTCTCCCTGCCCTCCATTCGGCTATAATTAACTCCCTTTCCCCCCCGGCGGAGGGCAGTGGTCTCTGTAGGCGGCGTGCTGCTGCTGCATGCCTTCTCGCCCCCCGGACACGAGGAGACCAAGTCGTGGGTTCGGAGGGGAGTGAGAGGGTCACATCTTCCCGAGGGAGCAAGCCTTCAGGCCGAGTGTGTGTCCGGTTGCAAACAATGAGGCTGAGTTAATTGCTCAGAATATCTTGCGACACAAACAGGAAATGATTTTATTTATGTTGTCCCAACATTTTCCTGCCCCTTTCTCTTTCTCTATCTTTCTTTCTCTCTCTCTCTGTCACACACACACATACACACACACAGTGGTAGAGTTCCTGGCTGCCACTACGGCAGTCCGGGCTCAAATCCCGCCCAGAGCTGAAATAATTTCTGTATCGCTGTGCTGCGAGTCATTACTACAGCTCTCGTGTGTGTATGGGGGGGGGAGTTGGGTGTGTGTATGCATGTAAGGTCACAGCATTACCCACAGATCGGTCATATATGAGCTCTGAGCTCTCTCCCGGGAGGGAAATAGCTGTCGATTACGAGTCCAACACGTGATCCAAGACCATGGTGAATCACACACACACACACACACACACACACACACACACACACACACACACACACACACACACACACACACACACACACCTCACCCATAT
>NC_134789.1:20745926-20768426 GCF_046742065.1 Oratosquilla oratoria | reverse complement strand
TCACACTTAGCAACTCCCTAAAATACTCTGCCCATCTTCCTATTATTACCTGAATATTTATCTAGGTTATTCATTTTATTTATTTGTTTATTTATTTATTTTACTCATTCGTGTTTTTTTTTCTTTGATTTTATTCATATTACTCGTTTTTAAATTATAGTCCATTCTAGTCCTTTTCTTTGCCTTGTTGATGTACTGGACACATGATACTATTTTTCATGTTCATGTTATTTATATAGTTCTTATTTGTGCAGTATATATATATATACATATATACATATATATATATATATATATATATATATATATATATATTGATAAGTATTTTAGACAAATTATTTGGATGATGGAGAACATAAACACAGGGGAAGGCTCGGAACCCTAAACACTCTAACGTTTCGTTCGCTAAACACTCTAACGGTGCGTTAGAAGCAGTAAAGAGAGTAATAAAAGATATGAACGATACTGACCTACCCATAAGAAAACAAGATTATATAGAATTGATAGATTTATGCGTAAATTTCGGTGCGTTTACTTTTAATGGTGACGAATATGAACAACATAGAGGTCTCGCTATGGGTAGTCCTTTAAGTGCAGTGATGGCCTGTCTATATATGGAGTTATTAGAAAAAGAAAACTTTATCAGAATCAATGGTAGGGGATCACACTGGTTTAGATATGTAGACGATGTCCTCGCAATCATCCCCGAAAACACCAATGTAAATAATAAAGTGAGAATGCTTAACGCGGTCAACAGCGATATTCAGTTCACCGTAGAAGAGGAACAAAACGGACAATTGCCCTTCCTAGATACGTTAATACGACGAGTGGGAAAAACTGTAACTTTCTCAGTATATAGAAAGGAAACAAACAAAGAGGATTTAGTACATTACTTCTCCGCACATGATGATAGGACAAAGAGTGGTATAGTAATAGGATTTTTTCTCAGGGCACTACGAATCTGTAGTAATGAATACCTAGAAGGCGAATTTGATTACATTATGAAAACCTTTGACAAACTTGGATATCCAGAGGGAATGTTGAAAAGAACAAAAAGAAAAGCAATAAATATTTACAATCGCGGAAAGAAAGAGAAAAATTATAAAAATAATACAAATTTTAAATCAGTACCTGGCTCAGAAATGTCACCAATAATAGACAAATATTTAACAAAATCAGGTATAAACATAGCTAAAATAACTAACAAGAGGATAGGTGATTTAATAAAGACTTCTGAAAAGAGAACCAATTCCGAAAACAGCGTCGTATACAAAATCCCGTGCAATAGTTGCTCAATGGCTTATTTTGGCGAATCGTCAAGAGGATTAGAAAAAAGAATTTATGAACATAAAAATGACATAAAAGCACATAGGACATCTAATTCTTTAGTAGTTCATGCGGAAAAATTCGATCATTTACCAAACTGGAGAGAAGCTGAAGTGCTACATATAGGTTTTGATAAATTCACTAGAAGAATTGTTGAATCAGCATATATTTCAACTAATAATTCATCGAATCATCGAGGAGGGTTTATCAATTTAGCTAAAGAAACTAGTATTTTGATTCTAAAACACGCCAGAAAAACGACCTTTCCCAAGTGTTCGAAAAGATAATTAGGTTTAGTACATAAACTTCAACTGCAATTCTACATACACTCTCTGAAGAAGTTCTACGCGAACGAAACGTTAGAGTGTTTAGGGTTCCGAGCCTTCCCCTGTGTTTATGTTCTCCATCATCCAAATAATATATATATGTATATATATATATATATATATATATATATATATATATATATATATATATATATATATATATATCCACTATAAAGTAATGTCGTAGCACATTGATAAAATAAACTTTTTATCCCACAGTCGGAGAAAAGAAGACACTAATGTCGAACGTTCTGTATATTTCGATCACTAACTGTGACCCTTCTTCGATAAAGATTTACTTAGCTTAAAAGGGATCCTTATGCAGGGATTATTGGATTGTTTCAAGGAAGTTTGTGGATTACCAAAACGATACGAATTAGCAGTACAAAATCTCACCAAACATAAAAACATCATCATCACCAGAGCAGACAAAGGGGGGAAAATAGTTATTCTCAATTATTCAGATTATGAAAATAAAGTTTTTGACTTAGTAAATGATAGAGATACATACGAACAACTGGCAAAGAATCCACTAAAGAACACTACTTCTGATTTTAACAAACGTGCTCGTGAAATTATAGGCAAAGAAATGTTCAATAAGCTGAAAGTTACTAATCCACAGTTACCAAACTTCTATGGTCTCCCAAAAATTCACAAAGAGAATATCCCTCTTAGACCAATAATATCAAATAGGAACTCCTGCACTAACAAGACCTCAAAATGGCTCACGGAAATTTTGTCAACGTTTGTAGGACGTTTTTCTAAGTCACATATTAAGCACTCTGAAGATTTCATAAGTAAAATCAAAAGCCATAACTTACCAGCCAATAGTAAACTTTTAAGTCTCGACGTAGTTTCCTTATTCACAAAAATCGATACAGGAGAAGTTTTAAAGTTTTTAAAGAATAAATTACAACAATTTCAAAATCAACTCCCACTTTCAGTAAGTAAAATCATAAAATTAACAGAGCTATGTATCAGAACTAATGTTTTCTCTTTCAAAGATCATTTCTATAAACAAAAATATGGTTGTTCGATGGGATCAAATCTTTCTCCAGTATTAGCAAATCTGTATATGGAATATTTTGAATTAGTTTTATTACCTAACATCAAACCACCAGATATGTTTTGGTATAGATACGTTGATGATGTTTTCACGTTATGGAACGATGAATGGGGTTCTTTTAAAGAATTCTTTGACAAACTTAATAATTTGGCCAACAATATAAAATTTAAAGTAGAATGGGAAGTAGATAATAAATTGCCTTTTCTAGACATTTTAATAATAAGAAATCAGAATTGCTTTTCATTTACAGTTTATAGAAAACCTACCCACACTGGGAGTTACTTGCACTTTTTCAGCTACCATTCGGACAAAACAAAACAAAGTGTTGCTTCGGGCCTATTTGTACGAGCACTAAGAATTTGCAGCTCACAATATTTAGATACAGAAATATCAACCATAAGAAAACAACTTACAAGATTAGGATACCCGGATTGGTTTTTGCAAAAAGCCCTTAGCAAGGCTAAAATAAGTTTCCACAAATCTACTCCCCACTCTACTAACAAACACAAATGGGATAATAAATGTATAAAATTACCCTATAATGATTCCACAAATGAAATGTCCCAATCATTACCTAAAGAAAACATCAATGTCATCTTCAATTATCCTAATACACTGTTTAGGAAAATAGTTAATGTACACCGTAGACCATCAAGTGACATTAACCCAGGTGTATATAAGTTGCCATGCTTAGATTGTGATTCTGTCTATTGGGGACAAACTGGAAGAGATTTGGCAACCAGAATTAAAGAACATAAAAATTCTGTTAGATATGGTCAATTGAATTCCGCGGTATTTCAGCACATTGCCAATAAAAATCACCGCATGAATTGGGAAGATGCTGAAATAATCTATAGATCAACATGTAGCTTTAAAAGGAAAATAATTGAGTCTTCCCTAATAAAATTTTTACCTAATTTTAATATATCAAATGGCCAGTGGTCACCTGACTGCATCACTACCTCAGCAGTCAGCCACGCGCTACCTCATGTACTCCAAGGTCACAAAACCCCACGCGACCTGCGGAGCATCGGTCATGTAACCTGAGCTTGTTCCTTTTCTCACCTCACATTTTTGTATATAAGCATATGCCTTCCACTATGTATTCATTCTGCTGAAGAGGGTCACAGTTAGTGATCGAAATATACAGAACGTTCGACATTAGTGTCTTCTTTTCTCCGACTGTGGGATAAAAAGTTTATATATATATATATATGTATATATATATATATATATATATATATATATATATATATCATTAAAATGAATGGGAAGCTTGTTATGACAGAGCTTCTTGTCGTATTTTTCTCTCTTAGAGTAATCTTGCCTTCTGTAGGCAGTAACCTTAATAAATCTCCGTATGTCATGTTGTGGAATAACATACATAATTTATAAAAAAAAAAAAAAGTGAGAAGATCATTCCCCAATGAAAACGAGACAAAAACACTGATTCACGCCACCCTCCAACCTACAGGACGACACGGAGCTCCGGCGACGCCAACCAGACAAAATCCCACATCGACGACCAGACAAAATCCCGCACCGACGACTAGACAAATTCCCACAGCCTGTCCCATATATACCCACACACACCAGCCCAGCCCTTAGATTCGTACCTGCCACTGAGGAAGCACCAAGAGGTGTGAAAACGCGTTTTGGCTTTTTTTTTTATATAAATTATGTATGTTATTCCACAACATGACATACGGACATTTATTAAGGTTACTGCCTACAGAAGGCAAGATTACTCTAAGAAAGAGAGAAAAATATGACAAGAAGCTCTGTCATAACAACCTTGCCATTCATTTTAATGAAGTATGCTTGAGGAAAAACCTCCTGCCCATTTACACAATGAATATATATATTATATATATATATATGTATATATATATATATGTATTTGTATATAGATGTATATATATATGTTATATATATATATATAATATATACATGTATATATATATATATATATATATATATATATATAAATATATATATACATATGTGCGTAAGTAACCACTAGGAAAAGTAAACTAACGAAGCAGAGCGCTTTCGTTTAATTAAATCTTAAGTACAGATACAAATAAGGAATTAATTCCTTCTTTGTATCTGCACTGAAGATGCAATAATACGAAAGCGCTCTGCTTCGTTAATTTACTTTTCCTAGTGGTTACTTACGCATTTGTAAACACACGCTCCTAGTGTATTTATTGCATATATATATATATATATATATATATATATATATATATATATATATATATATGTATGTATATGTTCTGGCCCTCCTGTAAATTTGCTGTGTCTTGCTGCATTGCTTGTAACCCGGGCACGAGGTGTTCAGATGAAAAGGAAACAAATGGATGACGGATGGTAGTGAGATGGGTGGGGGTGGGTGCATGCCTTGCCTAGCTACCTCATATAAGGGGAAAGAAGCCTATTGCTATACAGATACAAAGTTAGATAGATAGATGGAACGTTTATTAGCACATTTTCTATCACTCGTAGAACCCTGGTATTTAAAACATTGAAGGAAAAAAGAAAAATGCCTTCAGTATCTCAAAGTGCAGAGCTACACAACCCCAAAAGCAGATATAACTTCGATAACACTTTTTTTTTTTAGAGAAAACTGAGTGCGAGACTTGGGAACTCTATTGAATCCTGACCTTGATAATGTATTGTTTTTATTATTGCTGGGAGTGCATTTGTGGTGTAGTGTCCTTCATTATCATTATAAGTCTTGATATCTTTTCGACTAATTTTATCTTTTTTAATTTAGTTCTCTCAATCATTTGTTCTGCTTTAGGACGTTCTTTATACCTACTTTATCATCTCTGCCAAAATCTGCTTAATTTTATCTTAGCAATAAGTTTTTGCTTTTCTTAGATATATTTGCCATCATTAGTCTTCATCTAGTTATATGCACTTTACACTCTTCATTTGAGTTTTCACTTCCTTTATTATGGCTCTTGTATTATCATTTCTTATTGCATTCTCGTTTTCACGGGTCCTTTTTCATCACCAACATTTTCCTTAACTTGTCTGCATACGAATCAAGGGTCTTTTTGGTTTCCATGTCTTTGTCTTTTCACTTACATTGTCGTCAATTTTCTCTTGTCTGTTCAAGTTAACCCAACTTCGTAATGCCTTTCTTTTTTACTCAGTCATTTCATTCATTACATTCTCTCTCTCTCTCTCTCTCTCTCTCTCTCTCTCTCTCTCTCTCTCTCTCTCTCTCTCTCTCTCTCTCTCTCTCTCTCTCTCTCTCTCTCTCTTCCTCTCTCTCTCTCTCTCTCCCCCTCTCACTGTTGGTTGTTTCTATTGAATTACATGGAACAGCGTGTGACCAGTCTATTGCAGATACGGTTTGATAGTGCCAGTATCTGCATCATTGGCGATACACTTGTGACCGTGTCTTTAGTATACGGTAGTGGACAAATTTCGTCTCGCTTTTGCCCCCCCCCCTCCTCCTCCTCCTCCTCCTCCCACTCACTAAATTAAGTCGCCAAGCATTAGACAGAACAAAACACGCAAAAAGTGTCACCCATTTTTTTCTCTCTCCTTCCTCTTTTCTGATGTCATGTCTTTCTTGTCTGGTTTACTCTCATCCTTATTTTGCCTTGTCGTGCGCAAATTTAGGATATGTATATATATATATATATATATATATATATATATATATATATGTATATGTATATGTATATATTCACGAAGAACCCACAGTCGGAATAAAAAGGAAACTTTAGAAGAATGTGTAACTTCTATATTTCGGCTAATAACTATAGCCCTCTTCAGGAAAGTACAGATTACAAGAATTTGCAGGGATATAAGTACAAAGAGATATGTGAAGAAGGGGAACACGCATAGTTAAAAACAGGATGACCCGTCTCGCAGGGCGGAGTCAGAGGTGAGGGGAAGAAGGGTGGAGGTGTGAGGTCATGGGAAATGGCGGGAAGAGTCAGGAGGGTGATAATTCTTCACCAAGCGGCTCACAGCTAGCCGTGAAATAATGTCCGGGGACCATTGACCTTTGGAGATGTTCAAGTTCGGACATTCTTCGATTAAGGCTGATTCAACAATTTTTCTTCTAAAACTACAGTTGGACTTGAACAGAATTTTGGCCTTGTCCCAGTCAAGACTGTGATTTTTGGTACTGACGTGTTGGAACACCGCGGAATTTTCTTGGGCATACCTGATGGATCTTTTGTGCTCCATTAACCTGGTGTTAAGATCCCTTCCGGTTTGACCAAGGTACATCAAATCACAATGTACCTTGGTGAAGAATTATCACCCTCCTGACTCTTCCCGCCATTTCCCATGACCTCACACCTCCACCCTTCTTCCCCTCACCTCTGACTCCGCCCTGCGAGACGGGTCATCCTGTTTTTAACTATGCGTGTTCCCCTTCTTCACATATCTCTTTGTACTTATATCCCTGCAAATTCTTGTAATCTGTACTTTACTGAAGAGGGCTATAGTTATTAGCCGAAATATATTTTATTCTGACTGTGGGTTCTTCGTGAATATTAATTACATATGTGCCACAACATTTTGTCAAAGTGATATATGTATATATATATATATATATATATATATATATATATATATGTGTGTGTGTGTGTGTGTGTGTGTGTGTGTGTGTGTGTGTGTGTGTGTGTGTGTGTGTGTGTATGTGTGTGTGTTTATGTGTATGTGCGTGTGCACGTGCGTGTATACGTGTTTTTACATGTTAGGAGGGTTCATGAAAGTAATCAAAGTCCGCTGTACAAATGTACTTCCCTGTAGACAAATATATTTGTACTACAAAGACCGCCGTCAGATCCTCTTGGTGTGGCCGGACACACATGCTTTAATCTCCCCCTTGAAGAGTTTCAATGGTTACATTATGTAGATAGCAGTGCCCAACTCTATAGACCATCGACGCTCACTATTGCATCAGCAGAGCTTTTGGTCAGGTGACGTTTATGCAGTGAGGGCTCTTTCGACATTGGAGTGCCCTGTCTGAGTGTTAGAAGACAGTCATGAGTGTCATGACGTGAATAGAATGCAGAATACAAGGATACCTGCATGTGAGTGTATGCGTGTGTGTGTGTGCATTTGCACGCGTAATATATGCTTTTGTAACATCACCAGCGTACCAGTTATCCCCGCGAAAGGGACGATTGTTTCTCATTTTCAACCGCCGTGTGTTCCCAACGCCACATACTCGAACTCGATCCTCGCGTGAGGTCACTGACACGCTATGAGCAAGCTCATCTCGACTTCGAACGAAGGCTCCAAACTCTCCCGGAAGAAAAAGAAGTTCTGAAAGAAACGAAGGAGAATGAAATGGCTGCCACGGAGGACGTTGACTTCCAAGGGGGACGGGGGGGGGGGACGCTGGGCCAGCACATCTGCTGCCTCCAAGAAGAACTTTTTCGAATAAAAGGTGTGGCCGGCAATGTAGTCAGCTATCCAGCACTCAACGTTCACAGCTTCAGAAGATCGCCGAGCGTTTACGCACTCGCGCGCACACACACACACACACACACACACACACACACACACACACACACACACACACACACACACACACACACACACACACACACACACAAGCACACGCAAACACACACGCACACACAAAGTCAAACGACTCGGTGGTGCAGTTGGTA
Source organism: Oratosquilla oratoria (assembly GCF_046742065.1). Taxonomy (NCBI): domain Eukaryota; kingdom Metazoa; phylum Arthropoda; class Malacostraca; order Stomatopoda; family Squillidae; genus Oratosquilla; species Oratosquilla oratoria. The sequence continues at coordinate 20,760,054 of NC_134789.1, read as the reverse complement.
GAGTTCCCGGCTGCCACTACGGCGGTCCAAGTTCGAATCCCGCCCAGGGCTGAAATAATTTCAGTATCATTGCGCTGCGAGTCGTTATTCCAACTCCCGTGGGCGGGGAGATGTGTGTGTGTGTGTGTGTGTGTGTGTGTGTGTGTGTGTGTGTGTGTGTGTGTGTGTAAGTATACAGCATTACCCATAGATCGATCATATGAGCTCTGAGCTCTCTTCCGGGAGGGAAATAGCTGTCGATCACGAGTCCAACACGTGATCCATGACCATGGTGAATCTCGCACACACACACTGGAGAGTAAGGGACAGTATCCCAGTCATTGCTTCACGTCTGTGTACTACAATTAGATCAATATACGCGCGCACGCACACATTAGAGAGTAAGAGACTGAACTCCACGAGTATTGCTCCTTTCTTGTATATTACGACTAGGTAAATACACAGATAGAGAGGGAGAGGTAGAGAAAGGAAGAGAGAGAGAGAGAGAGAGAGAGAGAGAGGACGGGTGAGTGCTGCAGGACTGGAGGAGTGCCTGTATAGTTCCACTCTACAAGGGAAAAGGGGACAAGTGTGTGTAGTAGTTTCAGAGGGATTAGCTTGTTAAGTGTAGTTGGGAAGGCATATGGGAGGGTCTTGGCTGAGAGGATTAGGAGAGGAAGAAAGGTGAGTAATTGGTGAGGAATAGTGTGGGTTTAGGACATGTAGGGATTGCGTAGATCAGATTTTTGTGGTAAGGCAGATATGTGAGAAAGCTATAGGAAAAGGTAAGGATGTTTTTTGGGTCTTTTATGGATCTGGAAAAGGCTTATGACAGGGTAGACAGGAAGGTACCATAGGAGGTATTGCAGATATACGGGATAGGAGGAAAGCTATTAAGAGTAGTCAAGAGTTTCTACGAGAGTAGTAGAACGTGTATCATGATTAGAAATTGAGAGAGTGAGTGGTTTGAGGTGAAGGTGGGACTTCGTCGGGGATGTGTTATATCACCCTGGCTGTTCAATTTATACATGGATGAGGTGGTGCGAGAGGTAGATGCAAGGGTAGTGTGTGTGTGTGTGTGTGTGTGTGTGTGTGTGTGTGTGTGTGTGTGTGTGTGTGTGTGTGTGTGTGTGTTTGTGTGTGTGTGTTTGTGTGTGTGTGTGCGTGTGTGTGTGTGTGTATGTGTGTGTGTGTGTGTGTGTGTGTGTGTGTGTGTGTGTGTGTGTATTTACCTAATTGTATTATACGGGAAGGGGAGCTATGCTTGTGGTGACCCGTTTTTGTATATAAAGACAATAGCTTTGAGCCAACCAGACCGTTCAAAAGGAACGACCTGGACTACGACCTGGTAGTTCCCCGACAGCACTAGGCTAGCTCAGTCCCTATTCTAATTTCACCGAGTATTATGGCGAGCCATCCGACAAATTGTGTGTTATTGCGACAAATGGAAATAAGCTCCACCGCAAGGACTCGAACTTTTGCCTTCAGCGATTGCTTATTATGAAGCAAAGAGGAACGTACTGGAATACGACCTGGTAATTCCCCGAAGGCACTAGGCTAGTTCAGTCTCTATTCTAGCCTAGTGCCGTCGGGGAACTACCAGGTCGTAGTACAGGTCGTTCCTTTTGAACGGTCTGGCTGGCTCAAAGCTATCGTCTTTGCTCCATAATAAGCAGTCGCTAAAGGCAAAGGTTTGAGTCCTTGCGATGGAGCTTATTTCGGTCGTACTCCAGGTCGTTCCTTTTGAACAGCCTGGCTGGCTCAAAACTATCGTCTTTGCTCCATAATAAGCAGTCGCTAAAGGTAAAGGTTTGAGTCCCTGCGATGGAGCTTATTTCCATTTGTCACAATGACACACACACGCGCACACACACACACACACACACACACACACACACACACACACACACACACACACACACACACACACACACACACACACACACACACACACACTTTCACCGAATGGACGGAGATAATTGGTGTTCCCAAGAAAAAGGAAAAAATACGTGGATCTCAACATCCAGGAAGTGCCTTTTTGTATTTATAGGGAAGGGGAGTGCTCGTGGAATAGTGGGGAAGTGATAGGGAAGGAGAAGGGAAGGGATATTGAGAGAAATGGAAGGAAATGAGGAAGAGAATGACATGGTCCAGGAAGCTAGGAGAAATGTAAACAAGAGACGAACTGAAGACGATGACTTTAGAGAGGACGGAATCAACAAAAATGTAAAGATTAGAAGTATAGATAAGAGCAATACAGTAGAAGGTGATGAGAATATTTTCCAGGGATTTAAAGAGGGTGGGGGGGACACAAACCCCCCCCCCCCCGATTGACAAGACTAGAAGAGAAGCTCGATAAGATGATCGAGCACTGGGAGCTTAGGTTCGGTCACGTTAACAACATTGTGGAGAGGGTTGAAAAACTGGAAGAACTAGAGAAGGCGAACAAAAACTTAACTTAGGAAATTGAAGAATTAAAAAAACAGTTAAAAGAAGTACAAGAGGAGAATAAAGTCTTAAAGGAGAATAGTAAGGACAACAAAGAGGGTTGGGAAAAAATCCAAGACAACAGAAAAGTTGCATTTACTGACATAATCAAACAACAAATGAAAGAACTCAGTTATTAAAGTGATGAGACAGAAGGAGAATATAGTAAGAGACTTAGCAGATAGAAAGAAATGTATAATTATATTAGGAATGGAAGAGAAACATAACCCAGATAGAACCACAAGAATCAAAGAGGAAAATGAAAAAGTAAGAAATTTACTAGAATTAGTTCAGGAAGATGAGCCAGAAATAATGAAACAAATCGAAGAGAAATTCAGGCTTGGGAAATATAGTACAGACAAGACCAGACCAATTAAGATTAAATTCAGGTCACAAACGACGACAGAGAATATCTTATCCAAAACAGGGAAACTAGCAACAAGTGAACAATATAAAAAGGTATGGATAAAAAGGGAAATGAATAAAGAGGAAAGAGAGGAGGAAATAAGGAAAAGACATGAAGCTAAGAAAAAAAACGAGACCAGAACGGAGACAGAAAAACAAGAATTCTACTGGAGAGTAGTGAATATGAAATTGAAGAAATGGAAAATAACAGAGAGAAACACAAAAGAAACAGAGAATACAATGGAAATAACAGAAAGTTAAAAGTATCCTACACAAATATAGATGGATTAATAACAGGGCTGAATGAACTGAACAAATATCTGAAAGAAAAAGATCCGGACATAATGGGAATTGTTGAGACAAAATTAAAAGGTCCACTACCACCCAACAGCATAGGACACAATGCATATAATTATTGGATTAGAAACAGAGAGATAAAACAAGGGGGTGGAGTTATGTTCCTGACTAAGACGGATATAAACGTGAAGAGTGTCGCATATGGGAAGAATAGAGTAGAGATGATTATGATAGAAGTAGAAGATAGAGATAAGAAGAGCAGAAAGTTTGTAATAAACTAGGTGCCCCCAAAAACAGCCTCGTGGGAAGAGAATGAACATAAAAGCATGTTAGAAGACACAAGAATAACATTAAACGAGATAATGGAAGATGGAGGAAGAATAGTTATGATGGGCGACTATAATTGCAAAGAAATATGCTGGGAAGAGATGACAGTAAAGGGTGGAGAAGACTCATGGGGAAGTGTTCTACTTGAGATGATTATTGACCACACAATGACACAATGGGTCCAAGAGAACACTAGGTATAGAAATGAAGAAGAACCATCGAGACTAGACCTAATAATCACATCAGAACCTAAAATAGTGGAAAAGATAGAATACCAGGCACCAATAAGCAAAAGTGACCACATATTGATAGAACTAGAACTAAATGAGAAAAAATACATGAAAAGAAATGAACAATATAGAAAATGAAGATTGATGTACGAAAAAACAAATTTTGATAAAATAAGAGAATTCTTCCAAAATGAAAACACAAAGAAGATACAACAGTAGAAGAGAAATGGAATATTTTGACAAAAATCTATAAAAAAGGAGTAGAAAAGTATGTCCCAAGACAAAAACAAGAAAAAGAATATGTAAAGTGCTGGTACAACAAAAGTTGTAGGGAGATAAAAGACAAAAGAGACAAAGCTTGGACCAAATGAAGAAAAACAAAAGACCAGAAAAATGGAAAATATATACCGGTTATAGAAATGAATATGTACAAGAGTGCAGAGAGGAAAAGAGAAAATATGAAAAAGATGTCATAGAAAAATGTAAAGACCAACCAAAACTATTCTACAGATTTGTAAACAAACTGAAAAACAAACAAGATTTGGAGAAATTAAGACAAGGAGGAGTTGAATACACAGAGGAAATTGAAATGGCGGAAATTATGAACAAACATTTTAAATCAGTGTTTACAAGGGAGAACATACAACCGGAAGAGATCGAATGGAAAGAGAAAGTCCCCCCTATGAAAGAAATAGAAGTAACAAAGAATGAAATATTGAAACACTTGAGTAATCTTGGTGTCAGAAAATCGCATGGACCAGATGAAATAGCAAACTGGATTTTGAAAGAATGCAGGAATGAACTGGCAGACATAATGCATAGAATAATAAACAGTTCCTTGAAAGAAGGTAAAGTTCCAGAAGATTGGAAAAAAGCAAATATAGTACCTATATATAAAGAGGGAAATAAAGAAGACCCTACCAACTATAGGCCAGTCTCTCTAACAAGTACAATAGCAAAAATTTGTGAAAGAATTGTCAAAAATAGATGGGTAAAATATTTAGAAAAAAAAAAAACGTGCTAAATCCAAGGCAATTTGGATTCAGACAAGGACGATCATGCGTCACCAATTTAATATGTTTCTATTCAAGGCTAATAGATATAATACAAGAAAGAGATGGATGGGCTGATTGTGCATTTCTAGACCTAAAAAAAGCTTTTGACAAAGTACCACATAAGAAGTTGCTTAAGAAATTAGAAACTGAAGGAGGAATACAGGGCAAAGTGCTAAATTGGATGGAAGACTTTTTGCAAGAAAGAAAAATGAGAGTAGTGATAAGAGACCAACACTCAAAATGGGATGAAGTAATAAGCGGTGTTCCACAAGGAACAGTTCTGGCCCCAATAATGTTTGCTATATATATTAATGATATGGATGAAGGAATTGAAAGCTATATGAGCTTCTTTGCAGATGATGCAAAACTATTGAAAAAAGTGAACACGGAAGAAGATTGTGAATCACTACAGAGAGATCTAAATAAAGTACAGGAATAGAGTAGGAAGTGGGAGATGGAGTTCAGTACAAAGAAGTGTAGTATAATGGAATTTGGAAAAAGCAAAAACAGAATAACAGGAGCATATAAATTGGGAGAAGAAGGAATAAAAAAAGTAGAAAATGAAAAGGACCTGGGAGTCATTGTTATGAATAATATGTCACCTGAGAAACATATAAATAAGATTTTTGGAGAAACCTATAATTCAATAAGAACAATCAAAGTTGCATTTACATACCTGGATGAAGAAATGGTGAAGAAATTTCTAATCACCCTGATAAGACCAAGATTGGAATATGCAGCAACGATATGGTCACCAAGTGCAAAAAAATGTATAAAAAACTTGAAAGAATACAAAGAGCAATTACAAAACTGGCACCAACACTCTCAAAACTATCATATGAAGAGAGACTAGCAAAACTTGAACTACAGACACTAGAGCAAAGAAGAGAGAGAGGAGATTTGATAGCTATTTACAGAATCATGAAAGGCATAGAAATTACTGATAGAGAGAATCTGATAAAATGGGATGACAGAAATACAAGAGGACATGGAAAGAAAATAAAAAAAAGACAGCTATAGAAGAGACCTGAAAAAGAACAGCTTTCCTCACAGAGTAATTGACAGTTGGAACAAGTTAGATAAGAAAGTGGTGTGTGCAAAAACAATACATGAATTTAAAAATATTTTAGATAAAATGAGATACGAAAACGGGACATCACGAGCATAGCTCCCCTTCCCGTAAAATACAACTAGGTAAATACAACTAGGTAAATACACACACCTTCGACGGTGTCCTCGTTAGTTCTTAGAGCTTCAAATTTATTTTTAATTTCTAACTGAAATTTCTTATTGTTATCCTTAACCATTGCAAGGCTGATATTCTTTCTGAAAACTAGTTTATTTCTCTCTGATCTGAATTTTAATTTAGCTGTGCAACCTACCATTCTATGGTCACTACCTATGTTGTCTTTATTTATGACCGTAACATTGCTAACGCTCTTGCTCTCATCTCCTAATATGAAGTCTACTTCGTTATTTGTTATTCCATTTGGACTTTTCCAGGTCCATTTACGACATACACTCTTTTGGAAGAAAGTGTTCATTATCCTCATGTTGTAGTTCTCTGCAAAATTGACTAACATCTCGCTTCTGTCATTTCTTTCACCTACTCCAAACTGCCCAATGCACGACTCGTCTCCCATCTTTTTCCCCACTTTAGCATTAAAGTCGCCTAATACCAACGTGTACTTACTTTTTTCTTGATCCATTACCTGACTTAAATCATCATAGAAGGACTCAATTTCATCGTCTGAACTCTGTGAACTTGTTGCATAAACCTGAACTATTTTTAAAGTGTACTTTTTACACGGCCTAATCATAATCCAAGCTACCCTGTCTGATAAACTACTGAACTTGACTACGTTACCAGCAACCTCTCGGTTGATCAAGAATCCTACTCCACTAGATCTTTCTTTGTCCTTACCTATATAGTAGAATAGGTGGTGACCACTTTGTAATTGTATCAGCCTTTCTTCCGCTTTTCGGACTTCGCTCAGTCCTACAATGTCTAGTTCTTCCAGTAGACTCTCCAGCCTGCGGTCTTCTGATAGAGTTCTAACGTTCTTTATGTTGTTTATTGTCCAAGACTTGGATCTGCTTGGACAGTGCTTACTCACATTCGGTGGCACAATGCACGTAAGGACACGAGGCAATGCGGTTGGACCTTTAGGAGACGATGATCCAATAGGAACGCCCGGTTTTGTTTTGGTTGTACTATTCATGGTTGCTATGAGGAGGTTTTGGCAATAATCTCACCTTCCTGCCAACTGATTTCTGGTGAGATATTTCTCTGGTGTCACCTTATCCATTATATTCGGTGAATCCCTATATCTATAGGTGCCCAGTGGTCTACGCCGTCATTATGAGGAATTTTCCTGTGCGCCATCAGGGACGTGCCAGTTAGCAGTGGGTTCTGCGACTGTGTGTGTGTATATATATATGTATGTATATCTATATATATATATATACATATATATATATATGTATATATGTATATATATAATATATATATTATATATATGTACATATATACATATAAATATATATATATATATATATATATGTATATATGGAAATCAACTCATCTGCTGGGATTCAAACTCCCGCCTGAGCGGCTTGCGTCTTACAAGACGAGAATCGTACCATCACGCCATCCTGATATATATATATATATATATATATATATATACATACATATATATATATACATATATATATACATATATATACATATATATATATATGTGTGTGTGTGTGTGTGTGTGTGTGTGTGTGTGTGTGTGTGTGTGTGTGTGTGTGTGTGTGTGTGTGTGTGTGTGTGTGTGTGTGTGTGGAAATAAACTCATCTGCTGGGATTCGAACTCCCGCCTGAGCGGCTTGCGTCTTACAAGACGAGAATCGTACCATCACGCCATCCTGATATATATATATATATATATATATATATATATATATATATATATATATATATATATATACCAGTCAAATTACCCGCGCGTTGCTGCAGGCAAATGATGATCATTTTAATTTTGATAGAATTTGTGGAGAAAAGTTACACGTATCATTATAACTCAATGGAAAAGGTAACACAAATAAAATGTTAAGAAAGTAAGAAAAAAATTAATTTGAGGAGGGAGACACCCTTTGGAAATAAAATATATTCGGCCGGAAGAGAAGAATTGAACCAACCTTTCATTATCTTTGAACTCGAGTATATTACCGCCCGCGAAAAAGTAAAATAAGAATAACCAATATTTAAACATTAAATTCAATTTAACAGTTTATTCAACAAAATATCACACATTACATTTAGTAAAATTATACAATCATTATACATTTATATACTTTCTCCTTACAAAGGCTATCATAGTTTGTAGCAACATTAATTTCACAAATATAAATAATATTTACAAACACATACAATGGTTTGTTTAATCACAAATTTTTGTCACAAAAATGCCAATCGTGTTAAGGGGACACTACAGTAGTGGCGTGTTACCACACGATACCCCTTTAACCCTTAACCCTAGCCAAAATATATAATTTTTTAAATGAAATATAGTTATCCAAGTACTTGGAGTGATAGGGTATCAGAATATATATGGTTATGGGGGGTCTGTTTCCAAAACCCTAGGAGTTCGTGAACAAACAAACAAACAGACGGACAGAAGCCACTACTCTATTACAGTATATATATATATATATATATATATATATATATATATATATATATATATATATAGATATAGATAGATAGATAGATAGATAGATAGATATACACACACACGCACATATATTTATATATATATATATATACATATATATGTTTGTGTGTATGTGTATATACAAATGTATGTATATATTTACAATAACAATGAAATGATGATAAATGATGAGTCGTGCAGTAAGAAGTAAAATAAGAAATACATTATTTCCTTCGCACATATACCAGGTCTTTCCTCCCTTATAAGGGGATTGACAGCTAAATGTATTTCCACTTGTTTTACCAATATATTCCAAACACGTTAAAAAAATGCGTTTGGGCTCGTGCCCATCCTCAATGGATTGAGTCGCACCCACAGAGAGCAGTGACACTAAGAGAAGAAAGGGGGGGGGGTGAGAAACCGGGGGACGGAGAGGGGGGAGGGTACGAGGTAGCATGTGTGCGCTCCTGGTAGTTGCCGGTAGCTGAGCACGGTTGGGAGAGTGCCAGTGAGTGAATCAGCCCGCCTGCCTACCGGTATGTCACCGGTTCCTCGGTACTTCTACAGTAGCTTGTACTTGTCTTCACGTTGATGTTACTCGGTGGAGCACATTCCAATAGATTTTGCTTACTTGAGCGTACTTATACACACACACACACACACACACACACACATTCTTTCTCTGGGTCCGCCAGTGGTAACCAGCGTTTCTATCCTCGAGGACAATGGCGTACCGAAGAGGTACAATCGAAGTGGTAATGAGGGAGAGAAAGTATAGAAATGGAGGGATAGTTGAAGTTAAAACTGATTATCATTCTAATCTGAATGGAGATCAGTTTTCAATCATAAACGAATGTTTTGTGACACTGGTCAGTAGGAGTGCCACTAAAGATCTTCTAGAATACTGGCCACATAAGATTTATACAGTCAATATCACATTCGGATTTTTATTTATTTACTTATTTATTCATTTATTTTTCCACTTGTTTATTTGTTCGTTATGGATTTCATTACATAAGACCATATATAATCATTTTGATCCCATTCTGTACGGTGGCTCCAACTCCTCTTCAACTGAACAAGATCGTGTATCTTAAGCCAGAATAGAATTGAAGTTTAAACATAGAATTGGACGATACCTGAAAATAGACTGGACTTTCCCAGCGAGCCTGTTGTCAGGAGTCGTGTGTGTATTTGTTGCACGCCAATTGTGCGGCAAGAGGGAGGTGGCGCGGGGTGTGGAGGGCGTGCGGGGTGAGGGGTGAGGGGGGGGGCGTTCAACCAGCGTTCAGACTAATACAAGAGACCTCAGGTTCTTTGTTGCTTTGATATTAGGTAATGAAACCCGGGCGTCAGCCGGACACCGGCAAGACTGCAACAGTTGTTGTGATTTTATTCAGTCCCGGGCAAGTTGATCGACCATCTGTTGCTGGCACGGCCCCGATCCCATCTGCTAAGGTTCAGAACTCGGAGTAGTCAGGGTTCATGGCCGATAAGTCAGTAACTGCTCAGGTCCTGGCGGTTTGTGTTTATTGGAAGCGCCAGAGTGAGTTTCAGCTTTCCTATGTTGATCTCAAGAAGCCTTTTTGATTGAGTACATCGTGGAGTGATCTGATATCTTCTGCGGATCTGTAGGAGTTATGCGAGGATTGTTGACCTTATGTCCGAACTATGCTCTGGGACAGAGAATACTTTGAAGTGAAATAAGCGTGCCCGGCTTCTTTCCTGCTAATTCAGGAGCGAGGCAATGGTGTGTCCTCCCCCCCGACGCTTTTCAGCATCTGTATGGACTGGGTACTGGCGAGTTGGCATCATGAAGGTCACTGATCTTGTCATTGCCGATGTTGCTGAACTTTTTGCGTTGCGTAGTAGTTGGAAGTCCTCGTTGCATCCCTCGAGCCACTGTGCAAGGAGGGAAGACTTGGACTCCAGTTCTGGGTCAAGACCAAGTTCCAGACATTTGTGGGCATACTGGACGACACAGTTTGGTCTGCCCATACATCTGGCAAGGGCACCGAAGTCTTGGAAAACTTTATATATCTTGGTAGTGTAGTACATAACAGTAGTGGGTCATGTTAGGAAGTCCTTCGAAGGATTGGTATTACCCATGGTATTATGGATTCGCTCAACCAGAGTACATGGTGTTGTTGATGTTTATGTAAAAGGACTAGGATACAGATTTTCAAGTCGTTTCTCCTCCCAGTTTTGATGTGCGGCTGTAAGACATAGACATTGAATGTTGACTTGAAGATGTGTCCCGACGTCTTTTGTATCAAGTGCCTTGAAGAATCATGGAATATCGCTAGAACGACTATAAACCAAACAAGAATGTTCCGTGGCACTCGATCTAGGCCTGTTATCAATATGATTCGTGAATGTCAGATGTAGGCACGTAACACTTCCTTGATGGTGATACCGCTCACAGGGTGATCTCCACAATAGGGCGTCCTCAGTGGAGGATGTTCGTAGAACTGAAGTAAGTCGACCGATCATACCGAGAGATATTTGTAGTGGGTAGGATGGTCACATGGGAGTTTGCTCGGAGATATTGCGGGGAATGGCGTCGCCGTATGAATGAAGTGATACGACTCCCATCGATGGCTCCCCACTGATGATGATTGATGCCGATGACGAAAGACCCACTGCAAACTAAATGGGGTTGCCTCTGTTGACTTAGTAAAGGTATATTAGACCCACGCTACATCCTTAGCGATCTACTCGTAATGGTGACATAACGATTAAAATATATTCTTATACAATACGAATGTGTCATTACTACATGCGCTATCATCGTCCTCGTTACTATGGTGACGCACCTTCAACTGAATGATATCGCCTGGCATAAGCCAGAATAAAACATGTAGAGAAGGAGCTAATGACTGTGCAGTGCCCAACAACAGTCAAGATTGTACAGTACACTGTTTTGTGCGTGCGTGTATTTACCTAGTTGTATTTACCTAGTTGTATTTTACGGGAAGGGGAGCTATGCTCGTGGGGTCCCGTCTTCATATCTCATTTTATCTAAACTATTTTTAAATTCATGTATTGTTTTTGCACACACCACTTTCTCATCTAACTTGTTCCAACTGTCTATTACTCTGTGAGGAAAGCTGTTCTTTTTCAAATCTCTTCTATAGCTGTCTTTTTTTATTTTCTTTCCATGTCCTCTTGTATTTCTGTCATCCCATTTTATCAGATTCTCTCTATCAGTAATTTCTATGCCTTTCATGATTCTGTAAATAGCTATCAAATCTCCTCTCTCTCTTCTTTGCTCTAGTGTCTGTAGTTTAAGTTTTTGTAGTCTCTCTTCATATGATAGTTTTGAGAGTGTTGGTGCCAGTTTTGTGATTGCTCTTTGTATTCTTTCAAGTTTTTTTTATACATTTTTTTGTACTTGGTGACCATATCGTTGCTGCATATTCCAATCTTGGTCTTATCAGGGTGATTAGGATTTTCCTCACCATTTCTTCATCCAGGTATGTAAATGCCACTTTGATTGTTCTTATTAAATTATAAGTTTCTCCAAAAATCTTATTTATATGTTTCTCAGGTGACATATTATTCATAACAATGACTCCCAGGTCCTTCTCATTTTCTACTTTTTTTATTCCTTCTTCTCCCAAATTATATGATCCTGTTATTCTGTTTTTGCTCTTTCCAAATTCCATTATACTACACTTTTTTGTATTGAACTCCATCTCCCACTTCCTACTCCATTCTTGTACTTTATTTAGATCTCTCTGTAGTGATTCACAATCTTCTTCAGTTTTCACTCTTTTCAGTAGTTTTGCATCATCTGCAAAGAAGCTCATATAGCTTTCAATTCCTTCATCCATATCATTAATATATATAGCAAACATTATTGGGGCCAGAACTGTTCCCTGCGGGACACCGCTTATTACTTCATTCCATTTTGAGTGCTGATCTCTTATCACTACTCTCATTTTTCTTTCTTGCAAAAAGTCTTCCATCCAATTTAGCAATTTACCTTGTATTCCTCCTTCATATTCTAATTTCTTAAGCAACTTCCTATGTGGTACTTTGTCAAAAGCTTTTTTTAGGTCTAGAAATGCACAATCAGCCCATCCATCTCTTTCTTGTATTATATCTATTAGCCTTGAATAGAAACATATTAAATTGGTGACGCATGATCGTCCTTGTCTGAATCCAAATTGCCTTGGATTTAGTACGTTGTTTTTTTCCAAGTATTTTACCCATCTACTTTTGATAATTCTTTCACAAATTTTTGCTATTGTACTTGTTAGAGAGACTGGTCTATAGTTGGTAGGTTCTTCTTTATTTCCTCCTTTATATATAGGTACTATATTTGCTTTTTTCCAATCTTCTGGAACTTTTCCTTCTTTTAAGGAACTGCTTATTATGCTATGTATTTTGTCTGCCAGTTCATTCCTGCATTCTTTCAGAATCCAGTTTGCTATTTCATCTGGTCCATGCGATTTTCTGACATCAAAATTACCCAAGTGTGTCAATATTTCATTCTTTGTTACTTCTATTTCTTCCATAGGGGGACTTTTTCTTTCCACTCAATCTCTTCAGGTTGTATATTTTCCCTTGTAAACACTGATTTAAAATGTTTGTTCATAATTTCTGCCATTTCCATTTCCTCAGTGTATTCAACTCCTCCTTGTCTTAATTTCTCCAAGTCTTGTTTGTTTTTCAGTTTATTGTTTACAAATCTGTAGAATAGTTTTGGTTGATCTTTACACTTTTCTATAACATCTTTTTCATATTTTCTTTTTTCCTCTCTGCACTTTTGTACATATTCATTTCTATAACCAGTATATATTTTCCATTTTTCAGGTCTTCTGTCTTTTTTCCATCTGGTCCAGGCTTTGTCTCTTTTGTCTTTTAACTCCCTACAACTTTTGTTGTACCAGCATTTTACATATTCTTTTTCTTGTTTTTGTCTTGGGACATACTTTTCCACTCCTTTTTTTGTAAATTTTTGTCAAAATATTCCATTTCTCTTCCACTGATGTTTCTTCTTTGTATATTTCTTCCCAGTTTTCTTGTTGGAAGAATTCTCTTATTTTATCAAAGTTTGTTTTTTCATACATCATTCTTCCTTTTCTATATTGTTCATTTCTTTTCATATATTTTTCTTCATTAAGTTCCAGTTCAATCAATATGTGGTCACTTTTACCTATTGGTGTTTTATATTCAATCTTGTCCACTATTCTAGGTTCAGATGTAATTATTAAGTCTAGCCTCGATGGTTCTTCTTCATTTCTATACCTAGTGTTCTCTTGTATCCATTGTGTCATTGAATGGTCAGTAATCATCTCAAGTAGAGCATTTCCCCATGAGTCATCACCACTCTTTACTGTCATTTCTTCCCAGCAGATTTCTTTGCAATTAAAGTCGCCCATCATAACTATTCTTCCTCCGTCTTCCATTATTTTAGTTAATGCTATCTTTGTGTCCTCTAACATACTTTTATATTCACTCTCCTCCCATGAGGCTGTTTTCGGAGGCACATAATTGATCACAAATTTTCTGCTCTTCTTATCTCTGTCTTCCACTTCTATCATAATCATCTCTACTGTATTCTTTCCATATATGACACCTTTCACGTTTATATCCTTCTTAGTCAGGAACATAACTCCACCCCCTTGCTCTTTTT
>NC_134789.1:20733426-20740926 GCF_046742065.1 Oratosquilla oratoria | reverse complement strand
ATTTTTTTCTTACTTTCTTAACATTTTATTTTTGTTACCTTTTCCATTAAGTTATATTGATACGTGTAACTTTTCTCCACAAATTCTATCAAAATTGAAATGATCATCATTTGCCCGCAGCAACGCGCGGGTAATTTGGCTAGTATATATATATATATATATATATATATATATATATATATGTATATATAGATATATATATATCTATAAGTATATATATATATATATATAAAAGTATATATATATGTATATGTATATGTATATGTATATAATGATAGTATGGTCGGGCGTATTTTTATAGGCGGCCGGGAACGATCACCAAATATTTTTTATGGCCTTATTAGATGGGCTTGATGTCGACTTGACTTGCTGTTAGTTAATCTTATCGTCTTAATCAATATTGCCTTATGGGTTCTAAATTTATTGTTATGTAGTGACATTCTAACAAGTTATGTAAGAGGTGGAGAAGATAAACACAAGAAAAACAGTTGCGTCCTTGACTGGTCCACACAAGTAAGGGATTGAATTGTGTAGTAAAATTTCAGATACTTTTATGTGTTTACGTTCTCCACCTCTCATTATTACTGTGTAATAATTATATATATGTTTTTAGTTTGTATGATACAGTCACTAATAAACAATTATTTCTCAAAATATATTTAGCCAACTCAGAACATTCTTAAAACGTTGTCATGAAAAACCTTTTAGAAGAAGGTGATCAGAATACATTCGTATCGGCATACTTTGAAAGATTTAGAAAAATTCAGAAAAGACTGCTAATGGCGGTAAACAGATCAACAAAAAAGTAATCATAGAATGATTGTATTTAGTAATCTTAACCCTTTCCATCCAGTAAACGCTTTATTTTATATAGCCTATTATTATCATTATCATTATTATGATTATCATTGTTTTATTTGTTTATCTATTTGGGCATTCAATCATTTGTTCATTTATTTTTATTGTTATATATATATATATATATATATATATATATATGTATATATATATATATATATATATATATATGTATATATGTATGTATATATATGTATATATATATATATATATTTATCCCTTTCTCTCCCTATATATATATATAGATAGATATATATATATATATATATATATATATATATATATATATATATTGAGAGAGAAAGAGAGAAAGAGAGAGAGGGAATGGTGCCTTGGTCGACTATTTCAAATCCCTCCGGGGAATGAATATCTCCTCTGTTCTTACTATCCAGAATGAAAAGTCTCAAACGAAGGAATGGGGTCGGGGGTTAGATCGTCGTACATAAATGATGTGATTGATCTGTCAAAGTATGCCGAACGAATTTCCTCAATTTTATTTCACAGTTAAGAATAGCTTAGTCTTCCTTCCTTTAATGGATGGTACACATTACAATGGAGTGATATTAACAGTAGCCTTGACTCAGTATTGTGTGTTTGTCCTTTTTTGTCTTGTGATGCAACGTGTTGTGCTCTGTTATGACAAATCACGTTTGATGTTATTTGCATCTGTGCCATGTGTGAATACTAACAGTTGAATTTCTCTTCTCCCTTTCTCTCCCCGTATCCCGCCTCTCCTATTCCACATGATCTAAATCCTTTTCCTTTTGTTTCCCTTCCTTCTGTCCCTGCTCACCACCGCCACCCATTTTCTTTTCGTCTACAAACGTTTTCTGTTGTATCTTCCCATTCCTTCTGGTGTCCTGATCACCAAATCATATTCTCTGTTCATGGTTCTTCAATAATGCTCTCTCTCTCTCTCTCTCTCTCTCTCTCTCTCTCTCTCTCTCTCTCTCTCTCTCTCTCTCTCTCTCTCTCTCTCTCTTTCTCTTTCTCTTTCTCTCTCTCTCTCTCTCTCTCTCTCTCTCTCTCTCTCTCTCTCTCTCTCTCTCTTTTCTCTTCCAAACTTTCTTTACCAACCCTGCTTCACTATATCATAACCCCCACTATCTTTCTCACACACACACGAAAATACACACACACATACACACACAAAACACACATACGAAAACACACACAAATACACTCATACACAAATACGCACACACACAAATACACACACACACAAATACACACACACACAAAACACACACGAAAATACACACACACATACATACACACACAAATACACGCACACACACACACACACACACACACACACACACACACACACACACACACACACACAGAGAATACACGCACACACACACACGAAAATACACACACACACACACGCACACACACACACCACGAGAATACACGCACACACACACACGAAAATACACACACACACACACACACACACACACACACACACACACACACACACACACACACACACACACACACACACACACACACACACACACACACACACACACACACACACACACACACACACACTCAACCTCGCCCTTTCAAAGCCTTTCACTTCCGATATCTTCCCTGTGCGTTCACTCATTGCCTGCCCACCACAGTCCCTTGGGCCGTGCGGCCATGATTATGCTGGAGGGCCTTCAGATAACCATCCCAGATTCAAAAAACAACGGGAGTGGGGCACCACCTCAGTAGCTAACACCAGCTCCCCCTTTTTTTATCCTTTTCCACCCACCCCAGCCCCACACACACGGAACCACAACCTCATAATACGTACATAACACGCACCCCATTCCTGACCTGTCTTCCTCCCTTTTCCCTGCACCTCAGTTTCATCGCCCTTGACCACCACATCCATCTCTTACCCGGCCCTTAGGCTGTGCTTAGATATTATCCAGCCCCTGGCTCGCTTGACTTACCACTCCCCCTTGTTTCCAGCCCTGCCACCGTCTGTTCTCGTCTCCTCTTTATCCTCACGCCTCGTTCCACCCCCCTTCCTGTACCACCCCTTCCTCCCTTCTGCTGACCCCCTGCCAGTTCCCCCAAGCCCCGTGCTGTCACGTGGAGGGCCGTCGAGCTAGTAACGAGTGGCGAGGCGAAAGAACGAGCGCGTGGCTTTGGCCGCGGTTTCGCTCCGTGCGCGTCCACACCTGGGCTTGCTCCCCTCCTCTCCTTTGGCGCACTCGCTCTGCCCCGCCCGTCGCTGCAACCCGAGGGCGTTAGGACACCCGGCCCCTCTCCAGCCCAACCTGACCGAACCATCCAGTTTATGTAATCTTACCTCATCGGGTCAGGGATAGCAAGAGTACAACTACTGTAACAGAAATGGCGTGTTCCTGTACCCAGAGTACACAGATCGAAAACGCACAGTGTTGTCATTCTTAATGGTTTATTTAAAGCCTTCATTGGCATACCCAGCACACGGGGTCGTTGGCTTCAGCTTGCAGCAGAGGAGACGAAGAACTTAACTGCTCTTTGCTCTTAACTCAATTAAGGAAGAAGCATTTTATTTCCAACTGTCAGTAATTGTAGTTATACTTTCTAAAGAATTATGCCTCGATAGTTAGTGGATTAAATGCAATAAAGGGAAAAAGGGTTCAAAATTGTCCTCCACTTTTGTATAGAACACTGGAACAACTGAACAGCCCCCCCAAAAAAAAATAATAAATAGTTTAATTGTACGAAAACTAATTTGGCTTCCCTTGTGACCCAGTTAAGCTGAAAATGCTAACCTAAGGTAAACCACCATTTGTTTCGTGTTTTGTGTTAACCAGTACTGGGCTTGATAACATATCCAGTAAACTAACACGTAAATAACCACGGCCGTCGTGTTTTCTTGCGCCCGGTTGACCAGTGGTGTTCATTTACTTCTTCAGTCCACTAGGAGAGACGCTCTCATCCATTGCCAAGAACCTCGAACTCAAGTCTTCAGAAACCCGCAGCCTCAACTTCGGGAACCTGAACAACAACCTCCTGAACTACCTTCCGACAGATGCGATAACTCGCCGCCACGACGACTCTCCTGAACTGGAAGAACTCAACAACGCTATCGAAGAAGTCAGGTTAGCTCTTCTTCCGAAAGAAAACAGAGTTCCTGGGCTGTTGTTGAGAGTGTACCACGACCCTTAGAAAATATACCAGCCTTAACATGTAGATAAAAGCTAACAGTGCACGTTGTGTGAGTTCAAGCAAATATATAAATAATGTCAGTTCACTTCTCTAAATCTGTGACATCATGAATAGGCGATATAGTCAACTGTCCCGTCTATTTATTGTCCCAGCTCCTTGCAAGCCTCTGCAGTGACGTCATGTCGTTTGCTTTCTTCCCGAAGTGAATCACTCTGTTATCATTTCGACCTTGTCTTAGACAATCCAGAACTTCGAGGACTTGGGGAATGCATTTGGATGTTGGAGTCTTGTCCAAGACCTCCAGGTCTGGAGATCTCGACGAGCATTTCGAGGACCAGGTGCCAAAATGAACATAAAACACAGTGCTGGTTCCGTCGCTTTCGTTATTTCCTGTGTCTTCTAGCCTAACAGTCGGACTTTGAGATTTTCGCACGCGCACACACACACACACACACACACACACACACACACACACACACACACACACACACACACACACACACACACACAGGAACAGGAGAAGCACAAGAGGACATGGAAAGAAAAAAAAAACATAGCTACAGAAGAGATCTGAAGAAAAAGTGGTGGGCACTTGGAACAAACAGGACAATGAAATAGTGTGCGCAAAAACCATTCATGAACTTTAGAGCAAACTAGACACTGCGAGATACAAAGGCGGGACACCACGAGCGTAGCTCCCATTCCTGCAAAATACATCTAGGTAAACACACACACACACACGCACACACACACACACACACACACACACACACACACACACACACACACACACACACACACACACACACACACACACAATATTGAGACGTGTGGGCGAGAAAGATTCCTGATTTTCTCACTAGGGCATTGTCAGAGTAATGCTGTTGCAGGATAAATACTAGTAACTAGAATAACTTTACTAGAAAGAAGAAAGGTAGTAATAGTACTGGAAGTATTAAGAGTAATATATTATGGTAGTGTTAGAAGACAATTCAGATTAATGATTGTAACAATAGCAGTAATAATAACAATATTAACCATCAAAGGGAACGTGTGATGGAAATAAGGGTAAGTGGTAAATAATAAGATTGGCATTTATTGTGTATTGCCTTTATTGTCAATTTGTCTCTCATGGATTAATGGGGTTAAATGGAGCAGGTAAAGTAGAGTAGAGAAGATTGGAATGCTTAAATGAAGATTGTGAATGGATGGGGATAACGCGACTCTAACGGACGCTCTTCGCATCTGCTTCGTAGCGGCGAGGGAGCGGGATCGCTTCATAGTGTGAGGTAAACCAGCTGAGGCAGCCGGGCCCTGCTGTGGTACACTGCCTTTGACCCGGGCAATGTCAATGTCGGAGCGATCTTTCAATTCCATGATACTGGGATGGGAAGGTTGGCTGAGTGCGTTCTATTTGTGTGTGGTGTGGATAAAGGAAGAACAAAACATCGTCGTCAGTCCCTCAAGGAAGGTCGGCAAGTACCAGTTGGGAGGAGGGGATTGTGATGGGTCAGCGTAAACAAATTTCTATATCACCCTGTGCGAGTCATTCGGACGTCTCCATACGGGTCGTTTTGGAAAACCCGTTTCTGGGCGACTGGTGCTCCAGCCATGTTTAACCTTATTGTAGCAATTACCAGATTACTCGCCATTTTCGATAGATATAATTCATTCCCTGCCGTTAGCGTATTTACGGTTATAGGCAGCTTTAGTAGTTGTCCTCGTATTTATTTTTCAATTCACTTTAAAACCTCAACCCCATTCGAGTTGGATGAATATCCTGTTTCACATAGAACTTGAAAATTACTCTTAAAATATCTTGGTAATATTTTATCGCACTCTATGTAATGTTTGCATCTCTTCATACTGTCATGAGTCAGGTCGAGGCATCAAGAAACGCCAAACAAAACACAAGAGTGACGTTAGGTCACAAAGGGGATCAAACTCGCTTGTTCAATAAGTAACCATAATGGCATTCATAATTCTTTAGATACTTGATAGTTTATGAATTAACACTAAATTATTTTTAGATCATTTAGCTCAGCATCCTGGGTGCGCCACCTGCTCGGTTCGGGAACAAATAAGTCGTTGGTTTTAAGTTAAATTTAGTAGCCCGAGATGATGCAGAACATCACGCTCGCATATTCGGACATGTGCCTGACTGGAATAGGGTTGAATATCTTGACAAGGGATTGGAAAGGGATTATGAGGAAAACTATTGAAGCTGCTTACAACCCTCTGTGGCAGAGCATACAAATGTGACGAGGTAATCTAATGACTGATAGAAAGGTAGTGTTACTGTGTCTTACATCTATTTTTATTTTTCATTTATGTTTATTTTGGAATGGATAGGGTGAACGGAAAATGGATTTCCGTGATGTAAGGAGACTCATCCGAGTTATCCGCACGGGACGTGCGGATAGTTTATTGTTAACTGTCACAAGATAACATTGTTGGTCGACATATTGAATCAAGAGATAGTACCAGCCCATCTTCGTACATTCTTTCACCTAACTCTTATTCAATATGATAATAACAATGATGATAATAATAATAATAATAATAATAATAATAATAATAATAATAATAATAATAATAATTATAATAATAATGATGATAGTAGCAGTAGTAGTAGTAGTAGTAGTAGTAGTAGAAGTAGTGGTAGTAGTAGTATATAATAACAATATAAGAATAATAACAATATGGAGTGGAAAATGGTGGTTGTTTGTTCATTATTGTTCATGTAGCAAGGAGCCAATGACAAGTTGTGTTCCAGAAGATGTTGCCTCGGCTTTCGCAGACTCTAAACCCGCAGTTCCACAGTGGTTGGCAACGGACCTTGCCATATATCTCTGAGAAAAAATATATTGTTTATTGCCCGTGTTGTTTGAATAAGGGACTGTTTTTGTGTCACCAACTTATGGTACAAGGAGGAAAGAAGCCATCGCGTTTGTCACCACTCCTTATGTGCAAAAGGTGAGGAGATGCAGTTGATTAATTGAGAGATCAGATGTCTGACTGGGAGAGAGGCATGGATGTTTGTGTAGCCATTAGTTCACCCTTGAACAGCATTTCTTAGAAGAATCCCTGATGTAAAACTAATCGGGAATTAAACTTAGCCACTTGTGTGTGTGTAATCACCTTGGTCTTTGGATCACGTGTTGGACTCGTGATCGACAGCTTTCCCTCCCGGAAGAGAGCTCAGAGCTCGTATGACCGATCTATGGGTAATGCTATGACCTTTCACACACACACACACACACCCAACTCCCCGCCCACGAGAGTCAGAGTAACGACCCGAAGCACAGCGATACCGAAATAATTTCCGCCCTGGGCAGGATTCGAACTGGTTACTGCGAGCACTACCGTACTTCCCAGTCCAGCGCTCTACCAACTGCGCCACCGAGTGTGTGAGTGTGTGTGTGTGTGTGTGTGTGTGTGTGTGTGTGTGTGTGTGTGTGTGTGTGTGTGTGTGTGTGT
>NC_134789.1:20433426-20728426 GCF_046742065.1 Oratosquilla oratoria | reverse complement strand
CAAAGAAATGATGAACAGATTCACGCATTATTGACACAGACTAGTGTATTATAAATACGTGATGTACATCTTCGTCCGTTGTTTTGGACAAACCACATATAAACACTGCAAAGAAATGATGTACAGATTCGCGCATTATCAACACAGACTAGCGCATTATAATTATATGATGTATATCTTCGTCCATTGTTTTGGACAAGCCACGTAAAAACACAAAAAAGAAAATATTCAAGTTTACAATTTTGATACAATAAACTTTCTTGACATACACTAGTTTAAAGTTGTTTTGTAGAAACAAAAATGTCTTTATAAAACAAAACTGTCAATCAATAATATAATATAATATATATATATATATATATATATATGCATATATATATGTATGCATATATATATATATATATATATAAATATATATATATATATATAAATACATATATATATATATATATATATATATATACATATATATATGTATATATATATTATAATATATATATATATAATATATATATATGTACATACATGTATATATATATATATATATATACATATGTACATATATATGTACATATATATGTACATATATATGTATATATATATATACTTATATATATACATATATATATATATATATATATATATATATATATATATACACACCAAAAATTTAGTCTATAATTTATGTAATTTCAACACTTTATAAAACCAGATCCTAATGTCATACAAGTTTCTTTTCATTTCCTTTACTAACCTGAACAGAATTATACTAACACAATGGTAAGTTTGAATGTTTGAATCGCGTTTTTGTTTACGGCTTTTTCATCGTTACAGTCGTGTTATAGGATCTTGGAAAGAAATTATGAAGTGAAGTTATTCTTATATATATATATATATATATATATATATATATATATATATATATATATATATATATATATATATATATATATATATATATCAGATTAAATGGTTACTCCTTTACAGACAAAACACGTTGATTCTCGAAGACCGTCGCAACTCCCTGAACGAAAAAGTATCCCGGAGGGAAAGGAAAAACAAGAAAAAGGAAAAGAAAGAAAAAAAAGAGAAAAAGAAGAAATCCAAATCGACGGACGAGTGTGTGGAAGACGGGGGCAAGAAGAAGAAGAAGAAGAGTCAGAAATACTTAGATTCCCTCAACGACCCCAACTCCCCCTGTCACTCAGGTACACAATCCGGCTGCCACTCCAGACACAATTCCGAGGGTGACCAGACTTCCGGGGACCTCAGTGGACCTCAGACCCAAGAGCAGATCCTCCCGAACGCCCTCGAGGAAATAACCAGATCACTCAACGCCCTCAACAGCACCTGCGGCAGCGAAGTCGAGAACTCCAGTAGTGGTGAGATCGTGACTTCGGAAGCCAACGACGGTGAAAGCCATGTAGCGGTTTTCACAGACTCTCTCTCAGCAGCCATAGTTCCGGAACCAGCAGAACCAGAAGTCACCGAAGAAGACAGTCACGTCCACTGGACCCAAAGTATAGAAGAGAACAGCTGTGACCCCTTCGAAGCTTCCTCCCCACGACTGTCTCCAGAACCCGAGACCATGTCTGATTCGGCCATTCCCGAGGAAGAGAGGAGCGGCTCTCCCGCCCCAGAACCTGAACCTGCACCTAGGGTCTCCCCTCCTGCACCGGAACCCGAGCCAGAAGTGGAACGGGAACCGCCTATTGTCTTCAAGGAGGAAGTGAATGTGAGTAGTAGTGCTATTGGTGCTGGCGATGATGATGGTGGTGGTGATGGTGATGATGATGATGATGATGATGATGATGGTGCTGGTGCTGTTGGTGAGTGGCCCTCATGCATGCTGAGTGAGAGTTGTAAGTCTCCTCTTCCCCCTTTTCCTCCCGTCATACCCTGCTCTCCTTCTCCCCACCTCTGTGCGTCTTGGTCAAATTCCTCTTCAGGTTCTTACATTTCGAGATCTTCATCGTCATCTTCTGGGGTTTCGGAGTCTTCTTATTCCTCCTATTCTTCATCCTCATCGTCCTGCTCCTCCTACTCCTCCACCTCGTCCTCATCCTCTTCTTCCACATGCTCATCCACATATTCCTCCTTTACATCGAAATCAGAAGATTCGGATTTTAATAATAATGTGTCGAGCGGGTCGGGGGTCTCCCCGAGCCCAACCATGTCACCCAAGTGTGATCCCACCTTCTCCCCAAGATCGTCACGTTCTTCCTCTGCCTCATCGTCATGTTCAGATTTATCAGGCTCTTCAGGAGGCTCCTCCTCCACCTCAGGCCTATCTTTTGGCTCCTCATATTACATGTTATACACTGTGGACCAAACACCATACAACTCGGACATCCCTCGACCTTTAGCCACCCCTCAGCTTCTCGGAGAAGATGAAGACCAAGAGGGCTATGCCTGCAGCCGATCCCAGTCCATGTCGACTGTTTACAGTGACGCAACCATGAGAACCATAACCCCAGAACCCAAGTACTTTGAGGAGAACACGATGGCCTTCCGCAGACTTCGGGGTATATCCCGGTCCACGTCCCTCGACTCTTGCACCACCACAAGAACCAGAAGATCGCTCTCACAGGAATCTTCTTCGACGCTGAGACTCGACTCGAGATCGCGTTCCCGATCCAAAGGACCAGCCTTGCTTCCCGTGCTGCCTTCGATCTTGGCCTCGTCAAGTAGCAGCCTTCCATACCCTTCTACGAAGTCCGAAGGCCGAGATAGTCGAGCCCATTCTCAGCCTTCGTCTCCTAGGCTCTCCCCAGTGTCCCCTCTCTCCCGTGCCTACTCTCTAGAATCCATATCCAGTTTCCTTCGCCGCCTTCCCAGAGCGCCATCCTACACATCTTCCATATCCACCTTCCACTTGGGTCCCTCCTCCTCTTTCAACAGCTCCCACGCGTCTCTCAGACGCAACAGCGATCCCTCGCGGGATCCGGAGCGCCCCCCATCCACAGACTCCCCCGTCTTTTTCGACAACAGTCGAAGTAGTTCTCAAGACTCGCTCCTCATATATCGACCCCTCCCTCGCTACTCCCGCCACCATTCCCATTCCCCCGAGCCCGCCTCCTCCCGCCCGAGCTCCCTTCAATCCAACGTTCTCTGCTACCTGGGCCCTGCACGCCCCTACGAGCCGCCGCAAGTCTACACCGACGTCTTGCAGCAGGTGGGTAGTGATACGCTGCCCACGCCCTTGCTCGTGGTGATGACAACCTCACGCCGCCGTTCTTCCACTGCCTCCTCCTCCTCCTTCTCCTCAACGTCCTCGTCTCGCCCGTTCTCCTCTTCTATTAATTCTTTCTCACCTCTTGGTCGACGACGTAAGCACCACCTGACGATGTGTTTCCGTTGGCCGCAGCATCTCAGGACAGATGCCTTTTAGTTTACAGTACTTCGTTTTCCAAGTTCCCATCATTCTTTTATTTTAATGTCATGATACGAATACTTGTTTCCTTTGTAATCACTCTCAGGTGTCATAATGTGTCGTTGAATATAGTATATCTCATGCACCATAATTTTTTCTAGTCCAAACTGCACCTCATGGCAGTAGAGCTCTTGATAAATTACCATTTATTATATGGAACTTATACTGTCATGTGATATAATTCAGGTAGCTCTTCCTGAACAAATAGTTTTGTATGGACATGTCGCGTAAAACAAGAAATCGCGAAGTTTATGCTACCCCGAGGGTAGTACTCACTCCCCTTCTGTCCTGGGGGTAATTAAAATTCACGATTTCATGTCAAACGCGTCGTAATTGACTCGAAACGACCACGGTCGGGAAGATACACCTTTATTCAATATTATATGAATATTATTAACTATTTTCAAATGTATTTTTGTCATCAGAAAGTATTCATATGCTTTTTAGCTTTCAGATACATCAATTGAAACTATTTTCTATGAATATCTTAGCTTCAAAATTGCAATATTATTTTTCCATATCACCTCTACCCAAGACCCACCCCCTCCTCCCACCTTTGTTTGGCATGGTCTTGTGTTCTCTAGGAAGGTGAAAGACAACTTGACATCATAGCCTGCAGATGTGTTGGTTTTTCAAGAGTGTGGTGTGGGTTGAAAGGGACTGTCCCCTCAGAGTCCCTCACTATGAGAAATGGTTTGTTTTGATGAGGGCAATAACACATCTACCTATAGTAGTCATACACTCCAAGTAAATTTGGTAAATATGGTAAAGCATTGGAGGTAACAATGGCCATTGGTTAATAAATCTGTGTCTGGTTCTTTGCAGGCACGTACTGAGTTTGATGGGCTGGTGGGATGTTGTGCGGATATGTTATCACCCGAAGAGCAACAGCACATGGAAGAACTTCGTGCTTATATCGTAGAAGATGATGGCTCGTGGGCATTAGGCGAAAATTTCCCAATCTTTTTCGCTAGAATTTTCCATGATGAAAGTATCCCCGAGTTGGCCAGATCCCATTTGCTTAGGATCATGGCAGCAGCAGCACTGAAGGATGATGTTATTCTTATGCTTCACCAGGACCGAAAAGAACACACCATCATGAACTTTGCAAACAAGATTGAGTCATTACCACCTGACCAGCAAGAATCTTTGGCACTTTTCGTAAGTAAACACTGAATATATCACCAGAAAACTATAGCATTCATTTTGTATATAAGTAAACACTGAATATATCACCAGAAAACTATAGCATTCAGTTTGTATATACTAAAGTGAACATTGGGATAAAAAAAAAGATTATGTAACACAAGAAAACCATCCCTATTTAATTCAATTTAATTCTGTTTATGGAAATTTTGACCACTTACAGTTCTGCAACATGTTTGAACACCTGAGTCCTTCTGAATGGCTTCTGTACATCAGTGAATGGACACAAGGTGGCCAGCAGATCAGCAACATCCGTGTCACCACCAAAGTTGCTGTCAATGCACTGCTTCACCCAAGTCCTAAGGTAAGAACCTTTCCACCCACTCAGACTGATATATACAAATCCCAAAAGGCCTTTTCCCCATTATTAGGGAGTGTTGGGAGTTAAGTCAATATACCAACCATACACCCATTTGTTGTCCCTCCCACTCTTAGCTCCTCATGGATGAAAAAGTCCCTGTTTCCCACCAGAGTAATATACCCCAATAAAATCCATTTTGTGATTTTCATGTAGTCATGATCAAGTCTTGAAACAGGGGTGTTTACTATGCAAGTATAATGTTTGATGCCATTTACTTACATTACATTACATTACATTACATTACATTTACTTACATTATAGGGTATTTTTCTGCTTAGACATGTGAGCAGGTGTTGCAATTGCATAGTGAAAAACATAATGATTCAAAGAATTTTACCAGAATTGTACCTTACTGTATGGCTTACCAACATTTTCAGTACAGTGAAATATAATGTACTGTACTCATCCTTCTCCAAATCACACATACACAACCAAACTAATAAGAGAAAAACTAGAGAACATGATTACAAAATAAAGACTACATATACCAAAGAAAGAATAGTATAGCTTTCCATAGATATTTGGAGCTTTGGAATGGTTAAAGTGATGTTGTGCAGGCAAGGAATACCCATATATTTAAATATTTGTTGGAAAAAATAGATATAGAGGCTGAATCTACAGGTCTCTTGGTCACAATCTTGGATGTGTTCTAGTGACTGAATGACAGCCAACAAGGTTAGCAGTAGGAGTGAGGAAAGGTGTAGGTTTTGTTTTCATACATACATACATATACCAAAGGCTTTTTCCCCCTTACAAGGGAGGTAGTCAAAAAAACGAAGACATAAAAACCACTCCCACCAATTCCATCCCCATATACTTCATTCCCATCCACCCTCTTCCCTCCCTCTTCTCTTGGCCCTTCCTAGATGATGGGTCATCCCTGCATCTCCCTCACTGCCCTGGGTCAGAAGCAGTGTCACAAGGCACAGCACATCCACAGCAAGGCCACTTCATTAAATTGTCAATCCCCCTCTCCGTCCCCTCATGCAGAAATGGCGCTGTGTCAATTTATTTTTCCCACATATTCCCTCACCCCCCACCCACTCCCTCTCATGCATCACAGCATCATCCATACACAACCATTCTCCATTCACCCCTATCCTCTGTCCTCTCCCATCCTTCCTCAACAGACATTTCCCTCTTTCCCAATGCCTCTTTTACCCCATCCATCCATCTAATCTTTGGTTGCCCCCTCATGTTCACTCCTTCTACCTCTGCCTTCCACACCTCTTTTGCTAATCTTTCTTCACACTTTCTTTCCAAGTATTCAAACCATCCCAATACTTTTTCATCCACCCTATCTCCCAACTCCCTTTCCACTCCTGTTCTCCTCCTCACCTCCTCATTTCTCACTCTATCCAGTCTAGTAACCCCTATCATGCTTCTCAAGCACCTCATCTCAAACACATTCAAACTCCTCCTCTCTTATGTTCCATGTCTCTGCCCCATACAGTGCCATCATCACAATCACTCCTTCATACAATCTCCTCTTAGCATCCATTCCCAAATGTCTATTTCTCATTATACTTTTTAATCCCCCAAGGCATTTACTTGCTTCTCTCAATCTACATTCTACCTCCACCTCCACTCCTCCCTTTCCCACCACATTCGCACCCAAGTATCTAAAACTATCCACTTCCTCCAGTCTCTCTCCCTTAATACTCACTTCCAGTCTGCTGCCACTTTCTCCCCTTGTACATCTCATCACCTTACTTTTACCCACATTTATCTTCAATTTCCTTCTTTCGCACACCCTCCCAAACTCTGTCACTAACTTCCTCAATCCCTCCTCTGATCCTGCTACAAGCGCAGTGTCGTCAGCAAACAACAACTGGCTTATCTCCCACTTTTCTCCATTTTCTTTAACCATCTCCAATCCCTGACCCACTACACTTGCATTTACCTCTCGCACCACCCCATCCATATATAAATTTAATAGCCAAGGCAACATAACTCATCCCTGGCAAAGTCCCACCTTTACCTCAAACCATTCACTCTCTCCAGTTCTGATTCTAACACAAGCTCTACTACTCTCGTAAAAAAAAAGTAAAGATTTGTTTTCACAAGGTGTCTATTATTCCTTTTCAAAGAGCAATAGCACCAAATGTAGGCACTTCCAGTCCAGCTCAGAACAATGATAACTGTTGCTGTAAATTTCACTGACTGGAAGCCTGCACTTCCACAATAGCCAGAATTGGTCCATAGCCCCTCACATGGGTCTCTCAGAGAAGAAACTTTGAATTGTTTGTATTGTATTGTATTTGTCAGTTGTCAGGTCTTGTGTAAAAAAGTGAAAGAAAAGTAGAGCTGATTGAGATCTTGGTTTTGTACTGGAGATCAAGTACCAGCCTTTCAGGGTTGCATCTCCAGATGGAAGTGGGAGTGATGGAGACTTTTGAAGATGCATGATAGAATGATGGTTCTCCCTGATGTCCACCATGTATCCCCATTTAGCAGCACATGAAAATGATAGGCACACAGTTCTATACAGGATCTCACAATCCCAGCCATCCATCCCATCACATAACACAAGCACAACCAACTGAAAAAATACTGGTAACATACTCTTCAAAGATCCACAACAATCTACTGCTTACACCTCCCAACACATTTATACAAAAACACAAACACACTCACATCACAAAACAAGCACTCCAATACTGGAGAACATGGAATGTCAAGCAGGGAAGTGTAAACGATAGGAGTGAATGGAAGGGATGAGGAGGGGGTCATCACACAATAAGGCAGTGAGGGTAAACCAGCTCTAGCTGTTGGGCCCTACTGTGGAAGCACTAAGCCTCACTGCATTGTCTTCATTCTGGCCAGTGTGGCACGAGGTGCTGAGATGTGAGGGCCGTTAGATGGGTTTAATGTATATGAAATGGGTGTGTGGTTTGACTTGGCCACCCTCCTTGTGTGGGGGGAAAGGATTTTTTTTTCTATATGTATATATTACAGCGAATCTGTAAAATCAGGGAATATATATATTCCCTGATATTTTCAGGGAATATGTATATTGTCTGATTCACTCGGGAAATATGTATATTCCCTAAAATTTTCAGGGTATATACATATTCCTTGAAATTTGGACCTTATTATTATACAGATTCCCTGAATCATATTCAAAATGATAGAACAAAGAAAAAAAACGAATAAACACATGGATACAATTATCTAATTTGTTTATCACATAAATAAAACTAGTCACAAAACAGTCAATATTCAAAACATCCAAAATCAAGCTAATAAAATCAATTACACTGGCCTGCGAAGTTTCAAAGGTAAAGCATCTGATAACTGATTCTAGGGTAATTTGCTATGCAGAATCTAAAAATCACACTAATTTTGTTCAATCAGGTCACGTTTTTGAGATACGAGGCGGTAAAAATAATTAAAAACGCCATTTAGTGCTATTTATTCCCTTTAATTTTGGAAAAAAATTCTTGACAAAAGAAATAATTTTTTCTTGCATAGTTCAGAAGATAAAGAGGATATATTACAGAAAATCTAATCATGGATGAAGGGCCTTTTCAGTGACTTTCTCCTGTGTTGGGCAGCCACCACGTCTCGTTTCAAACACCAACAGTAGTCCGCAAGAAAGTTCACATCCCACCGGCCTTGGTAGCGTTCTTCCATGACACTAATATCCTGGTGGAAACGTTCTCCCTGTTCCTCACTGAAGTCACCACAGTTCTGAGGGAAATAGTCTAAGTGGGACCGTAGAAAGTGCATTTTGACTGACATGCGAGCCCCTAATTTTTGATAGCTGTTCAAGAGCTCATCGACTTCTTTCTCGTATTCTGCACTTCGGTTATTTCCTAGAAAGTTTCTTATCACTGACTTAAGCGAGCACCAAACGGACAGCTCAGCTGCATTCAGTGCATCGTCAAACATTGAGTCCTTCATAAGTTCCCTTATCTGAGGCCCATCAAAGATGCCAGCCTTAAGCTTTTCCAGACTGATCCGAGGAAACTTCAGCTGAAGAAAAGTAAATCCCATGCCGTCCTTATCCATTGCCTTCACAAAGTTCTTCATCAGTCCCAGTTTGATATGTAAAGATGGGAGTAAGACCTTGTTTGGTTCAACAAGAGAACGAGCCTGAACATTGTGTGAACCAGGTTCCAAACGTTGTCGTGGTGGCCATTCTTGTCTGACAAAATGTTGATCATCAGCCCGACTATCCCACAAACACAAAAAGCATGGATACTTTGTGTACCCACCCTGTAGTCCCAAAACCAATCCAACTACCTTAAGATCTCCACAGATCAACCAACCATGGTCATTGTAGTTCAGAGCAGACAGTAGCTGATCCATGTTGTCATGAGTTTCTTTCATTTGCACCGAATGACCGATTGGAATTGAAGAGTATTTATTTCCATTGTGAAGGAGGACTGCCTTGAGACTTCTGCTGGAAGAGTCGATGAACAGTCTCCATTCAGTAGCAACATAGTCCAGTCCCATTGATTGAATCAAACCAGCAATGTTGTTGCAGTAAACTAATGACGAGTCCTTCTGGGTTGTGAAGAACTGTCTAAATTCTCTTTCACGCTCTCGGTACCAAAAGAATGTTGTCTCAGGTGCTAGCAAATTTTTCTCACGAAGACGAGAACCCAGAAGCTGTGCTGATTCCTTTGATAGGTTTAGATCCCGTGTCAGGTCATTGAGATCTGCTTGTGTTAGAGGCACTGGCCGGTCATTCTCTTCTGGCATGTATTCTCCACCCTCTGCCCTGTCTAGTGCGTTATCAGATTCCGATTCAGAGCTAGATTCCATTGCAACATCTGGCTCGGGAACGGGCAGGCCTGGACCATGAGGGACTGGTCGTATGGCAGACGGAACATTAGGATACTGAATACAATGCTTGTTCTTGCGGTTGACTCCTTTAAGATTAGTCATGCAGAAATAGCAGTCTGACACATGATCTTTACCCTCTCTCCAAACCATTGGAACAGCGAATGGCATACTCTTCCTTTTTTTTATTTCTCCAATCACGCAAGTTCTCGACACATGTTTTGCAGCTAACATGGGGTGCAAATGGCTTGTCCTGGTCCCCAAACTTAACTCCAAAGTAAGCATGATATGCCTTCTTCACAAAATCAGTTATATTTGCTAGTCGACGAGGAAGAATCACATTACCACATATGTAGCAGAACCTATCAGGATGATTTGTGCATTTGCGTTCCATTTTCTGTCAATCTAAGATACGTGTCCAAAATAGAAACACAAGAAGCACAGATTCTTGTAAAAAGCACAGATTCTTATAAAATCAGTCACATTGATTGGAGATCACACTTTTCTAAACCATTTTCAGTTTCAGTGTTGTCAATACAGTTTGTCAATGTAGTTTGTTTCAGTTTCAGTTTCAGTTTCCTGAAAGTAAACAAAAACATCATTAGGTTTCAGTATCAGTTTCGGGGTGCTACAGTATAATTTTTATGCAAAAAAAAAAATAAGAATAGGCTATACCTGCAGCCTCGTTTTCCTTATACTTAGTACTATACAAGGCCCAAAAGTCGCATTTCTCATATCTCAAAAACTAGACCTGATACAAGGAAACGGATGGCATTTTTGGATTCAGCGCACAAAAAAAACTGTAAATCACTTGAAAAACCTTCGACATTTGAAAAAAAAAATAAAAAATAAACGCAGGCCAGTGTTATGAATGGTAATACAATTATCAACTCAATAAAAAGTCAAACTTGTCAGTCACAAAATAGTTGATATTTAGAATATAGCCTTGTTTCCACAATGCAGGCTTCAATGGAATCGTGAGTTGCATTTAACCTTGAGCTTGAAAAATTTACATCGATTTGTTTGGAAAAATTTTAAACCAGCACAGTTACATTTGGCGAAACCTTGGCCACCTGACTCATACTCTTGCTGTACAGCAGATCGAAGAGAAACAATCCAACCGGTTGTCACATCGTCTTCGGAGTATAGTTCATACGTACATAAATCAAATTGATTCCTGCTATACTTCCCACTCGGTTGTCACATCGTCTTCGGAGTACAGTTCATACGTACATAAATCAAATTGATTCCTGCTATAATTCTCACTCGGTATGCCACTTTTCACTCCAATCGTGTAATTATCATTTTCGTCAATGTCCACAATCATTCCCATGATATTCCTTGGATCACCACGACCCCTATCCACCACTGGTATCGGAATCGTGACATTGTTCCCGACGTTTCCACGGTCCATAATACGACGACTTCGTTTAACCAGCTTGTGAAAGTTGAGCTTCGCACACATGTTTTCGCTGAGAAATAATATTGCTGTGACGAACGGAGAGTGATGTTGGTTCGACAGAAGGTTGTTCAACAGCAGGTGGTTCGACAGACGGTGGCTCTACAGATGTTGGTTCAACAGAAGGTGATTCTACAGCAGGTGCTTCGACAGAAGTTGGTTTGACAGAAGATGGTTCAACAGATGTTGGTTCGACAGGTGGTTATACAGCAGGTGATTCGACAGAAGGTGACTCTACAGCAGGTGGTTTGACAGAATGTGGTTCTACAGCAGGTGGTTCCTCCGAAGACCGGGGTATTTTTTCTTCAAGAACGAACACGACTTTGCGCCCTCGCCCCCCAACCCCCCAAAAGGAAAAACGTTGACATGTGCCAAAAAGCCCTCGAAGGTTCCTGACCACTGAAGGTGCCACTGAAGGACCCGAGGCCAAGGAACCGATGTCGACATCAGTTGAACGATAACACCGAAAAGAAGTTCTCGGGGCCTTTGGTTCCAGCTCTGGAATGCTACGACAAGATGTCCCTTATATGTTCCCTCTCCCCTCCCCACACCCAGGCATCGATCGAGGGGGTCGTCTGAAGATTTTATTCAGCTGGGGGGAGCCCCGTCAATGGTCCAGGAAATGTGTACAGTCTCGAAGTGCTCGAGGTATGACACGGATTTCCCCCAATCATTCGTGGGGCTCCTCAGAGGAATAAAATCGCTTGTCTTCCACCAAAATAAGACCTCCATAAAGACAGCCAATGTTTTTTCTTTCTTTCTTTCTTTCTTTTTTTGCCTCATGGTTATGGAGACCGTCGGACGTTCTCCAAAATTAAATTTCAAAGAAGGTTCTCGTGCCTTACTCAGTGGCTCTCGCTGTGATTCTCAGTTTGTCTCTGCTGCTGCTTGTAAAAGGGAAAGGATTCAGGCATGACAAACTTTGACAGAAGAGTCACGCAGGGTCCATATGCCACAGGGTTGTACTACGTGTGCATCAATTTGTTCAGAGGGCACTATGATGACTATTAAGAGAATCGTTGATAGTCCACTGGTGTAGTGAAATCCGTGTCATACCTCGAATACATCGAGACTGTGCACAGACATTTCCTGGGCCATTGACGGGGCTCCCCTCAGCTGAATAAAATCTTCGGCATACCCCCTCGATCGATGTATGGGGTATCATAGAGAGGGGGACTCTCGCTGTCAATTTTTGCTGCAGGAATTTGGTGCCAGGAAGATCCTCTTCAGCGTCGTTGCTCAACTACGGTCGAAAATATGCTTCTAGATCACACTCAGTTGGATTTGCCATGATGTTGACACTAGCACAGATGGCGTGTGACTGACGACTGAAACTTTGTCTGGCCTTGAGGGTCAGCGGGGGGAGGGGATTAGCGGGAGTCCTGTGATGTTGACACAAACAAAGATGGCGTGTGACTGGCGACTGAAATTTTGTCTGGCCATGGGGATTAGGGGGGGGAGGTAATTAGCGGGATCCCTGCGATGATTCGGTCGGGTCACGATGCCATTGAAGCCTGCATTGTGAAAACAAGGCAAAGTTCTAAATATTAACTATTTTGTGACTGACAATTTGTTTTGTGACTAGTTTTATTTATGTGATAGATAAATTAGATAATTGTATCTATGTCTATTCGTTTTTTCCCTTTGTTCTATCATTCTAAATATGATTCAGGGAATCTGTATAATAATAAGGTCCAAATTTCAGGGAATATGTATATACCCTGAAAATTTTAGGGAATATACGTATATATTCCCCGAGTGAATCAGACATTATACACATTCCCTGAAAAAATCAGGGAATATATATATTCCCTGATTTTACAGATTCACTGTAACATATATATGTAATATATAGGTTATTATTGTTGTAGTTTAGTAGGTTATTATTGTTGTACTTTAGTAACTAGAACTGAAATTACTTTATTTGTGGATGCAGGTTCAAGAATATGGTACAGCTATAATGTATAATTTGGGTACAAAAGAAGTTAAGACTGTTGTGTTTGATGATGTTGCTCCTGAGTTAGCCATGGCCATCTTGCAGTACTTCAATAACCACCCAGCTGAGGAACTTGTATGGAGGGTTACAACAGCTCTGTGTAGGTGGGTATCATTAAGAAATTTCAGTAATGTTGTATAAGGGCATGTTTGAGATATGATTATTCACAATATTTTTGGGTATCTTTATCTATTGCAGAAATATTTCAGTAGTGTTACATTAAGGCATGACTGAGATACACTTATTCCTCAATATTTTCAATATTATATTCTTCCATCTTTAATCCAAACCTGTTTTGTATGTATGCAATAAAGAGAACTTGGTTCAAGCCAATTTATGAGTTAACTCAAGTTAACTAAAACCACATTTGCATTATGAACAGGTTCTGCTATGCTTCAAGTGAAGTTCCGATGCTAATCAAGATGATTGGCCCAGAGCCTGGAGTCTTTAAGGGTATGAGTCCACGTATTGACACCGTCATTGAAGAAATCAATGTTAAACTAAGTCGAGTAAGGACTTTCTAAAGTGTTCGATTTCCATAGAGCTGCTCATGTGTACAGCTGTTCACTTGTTCAGCTGCTCATCTGAACCAGCTGCTCATATTTTATACAGCTGCTTGCCATTTCAGCCTTACCCAATCACACTCATGATTTGTTCATCCAGTGACACCAGAAGATATTTTCCTATTAGAAAAATATGCTGCATCAGGCAAGATTTTGGTTTTGGAAATATGTTCATGGTGTGTGTGGATGGGTCAAGGCAAAGTTCCATGTATTCATTATTTCATTTTTTTCTTGAAATGTTCAAAATGTGCATATGAAGTAGATAGCAGTGGTAATCCACTTGTCTTCAGTACAGCCATCCTTTTGCACCAGCAGTATGACTTGAGTTATAGTGGTACCAAGATTATTTGATCCACTGTACCATGCAAAGGCTTAGACTTGATGTACGCACAGTAGAAAAAGTATATAAAGAATGCACAGTGAATGTCTGATGGCTTCTGACTGGTGTCACTTTGTACATAAAAAGTTGATATCCCTGCCTCTATGGCAGTTTCTGGCAACCTATGGTAAGCCAGTAATAGTTACATCCCACAACACTTATATCATAAACACTATTACATTAGTTATATTAGCTCATGCATTTTTTGTCCATGGTGTCATTGTCTTTTGTACATAATCTGCATGAATTTTTTTACTGTGTGTACCTCGTCTCAGACCTTGCTCCAAAAGCTCTTTATAAAAATAAGTATTGTGATATTCACACTGTTTATATCTATTTTTTCTTTTTGCTTTAGAAACTGACCTGATGATGCCATAGCTGTCTTTATAACTGTCTCTCCATGTTAGTATGTGCAGCCTTTGAGAGAGTGAATTTAATTTTAATTCAAAGTGGACATATTTTTGTATTCAAAATTAGAATCAAGGTCATAACTAACATTTCTTAAGGAATTTTGTATCCGTAACAGTGAAAATATAAAGGGTTGTAAATTCTGGGAAAAGTAATAATTTTGACTTTTCATTTTAAGAATAATGTTAAAATTATTCATGGTGCTATTTACTCTCTTCTCCAATATGTCTGTCAATTATAATTTTCTGATGTATGACTGAAGAACTGTATGATATTGGGTGTATGCAGACAAGTAATGTGTCATTGTTAATAAATGTATGAATGAGGAGTAATTCATACTAATTAGTCTTTATATATTTGATTTTGTATTCATAATAGGTTAGCAAAGTGCATTTTGTATACATTTCTTTCAGGATATAATAGAATAATAAAGTTATAAAATTGAATATTTTGGTTTTAATATTAATACATTATGTAGTATAATCAAGCAGTTTGGGTAAACCAGCTCTAGCTGCTGGTTCCTGATGTCAATCTCACTGCATTGCCTTTGACTAAATAGAGAGGGACTCACACTTTCTGACAACATACAGTAGAGGAAATTCGTTTCTGACACTATTTTACAGATTCTTAATTGTAGGTAAAATCACAATATCTTTTTCTTAACTAACATTATTATTTGTTTGTCCCTTCTCATATTAGTCAAAATTTGTTTGAACACTGATACCTAGAACCAGTTTTGAAGAACTTGTTTACCCAATTGTACAAAATATCAACAAATTGTTCCTTCAAAAGGGGACACTGAGACCAAAGATAGCAGATCAAAAGCATAATGTCCCAGAGATAATCATCTACCCAGATGAAAACACTAATCTCTGTATATAAACAACTTATAAGACTTCCACTGAACTATGTAACCAGAGCATATTATCCAATAATCAAGAAAACAAAGAACCTACAAACAACACCAAAAGAACATCCATCTATATACCAAAGGTTTTTTCCCCTCGTACAGGAGGTAGCCAAGTCAAAAAATACATACCCAGCCCACCCATTTTGCTCCCATACATTCCATTCCCATTCACCATGTTTCCCTCTCATCCCTGTCTCCTGCCTACTACCTTGGGTCAGAAACAACCCCCCACTCTCTCCACCCATCATGTGGAAAATAGAGAAGACTAGGAGAAATCCCTTTGGGCTGCGTCACAATATAATTCACATACAACTCTTCCCTTGTCCCCTCCCTTCTTTGCACCAAAATATCATTTATACACAGCCATTCTCCATTCATCCCTTTCTCTTGCCTTCTCCCTTGCTTTTTGTTTTCTTGCTCAACAGAAATACCCCTCTTGCTCGATGCCCTTTTCACCTGTCCATCCATCTCATCCTTGGTCATCCCTTCAAGTTTACTTCATCCACCTCTGCCTTCCACACCTCATTTTTTCCATGTGTCCAAATTATCCCAATACTCTTTCATCAGCTGTATCTGCCATCTCTTTTTCCACCCCCACTCTCCTCCTTACCTGTTTGTTTCACACCCTATCCAACCTTGTAACTCCTACCATACTTCTTGGAGTTTTCATCTCAAACTCATTTAAAATTTTCCTTTCTACCTCTCTTAAATTCCAAGTCTGCCCCATACAGTGTTGACATCACAATCACCCCTTCATATATTGTAATCTCCTCTTTGCATCCATTCCCAAATGTCTATGTTTCATGACATTTTTTAATCCTGTAAGGCATTTACTTGCTTCTCTCAATCTACAATTCACCTCTACCCCCTATCCCTCCCTTACCACATGCAACCTCAAATACTTAAAACTGTCCACTGGTCCTAGTATGGCAGCATCTTTGTCATGGGACCACCCCCCAGCCCCAAGAGTTGAGTGCCAAATGGCCACAGCACACCCCTACAACCAGCTTTTATGCAGGTGGCACTGATCCTTAAGAGTAGCTTCAGTTACCTGGGCAAATACCACAACCCTTTTTACAACAATGCACCTTAACATTTTTCTGCACTGAGGGGTGATTCTCCAGAGAACATCCCTCTTCTATTGTAAGCCGGAGATGTAGAGAGCAATCCTGGACCTACCACACCATATACATGTCCAACATGCTCCAAACCCATCACCTCGAGCCAACAAAGGGCTCAATTCAGTGCAACTTACACAAAAACTGGGCCTACCTCACTTGCACAACAATTGCTGACATGAAACAGTACACAAACACCTGCACTTGTTCTACTTGCTGACCCATATCTTCACTCCCACCATTCCACCCGCAACATGCATCCTTGTCCACACTCCCACCCTTGCCATCCCCTTTCCCCCCACCCTCTTCCCCAAACACTCCTCTTCCTCCTGACCCTAATCCTCCCTCACCAGAACCCAACCTCGTACAGCAACCTACAACATATACAGAACACACAGTATCAACATCTTACAACATAAAATTTATGACAACACAAAATAAAAACATGAATTTGAACACTTCCTCAAGCAACACAACATACACGTTGCCATCATATAAGAGACAAAACTATGACATTCCCAAAATATATTCACATTTCATAATTTCATTACCATCAGACACGACCGGATCAATGGTAACGGTGATGGACTCACCCTGATCCACCTTTCCATCTGCTTCATGGACATAAATGCCACCACCAAAAACCTCCTTTCTCCTGCAGACAACACCACTGTAACCCAATTACAATACTTAATATGTACATACCCTCCAATCATCCCCCACAGTTCTAAACAATTTTAGACCCAACCTTAACCAATTTGCCACCATCCCCAACTTTATCCTGGGTGGTGACTTCAACACCAAGTCCTCAATCTGGTATGCCAATAACTCCAACACTGACAGAGGGTTTGATCTGCAAACACAACTTGGTTCAATGACCATCATGAACAACACCCATAATTACACACATATCCCCCATCAAGCCCTCTACACCTCTTCCTCCCCTTACATAACCTGTTCCCCTTGGAAAGTAGTCAGAGCCCTTGGATTCAACCACCTTCCAATTGTCATCACCACCAAAACATGATACACCCCAATTGGCCACAGACACATACACCAATTACAAGAGAGCAAACTGGGAAGCTTTCAATGAAGAGCAAGAACCGCAATGTGAGACACAAAACAGTACATCAATCAGACACTGACGCTGCTGTGCGCACTTTCAATACAATCATACAAAAAGCAGGCAAGAAATATAGGACAATTTATAGTTTCACCCAACCAACGATTTTGATATGTGGCTTATGTGTTTCTGGTGAGAAATGGGTCAATTCATAGTTTCACCCAACCAACGATTTTAATATGTGGCTTATGTGTTTCTGGTGAGAAATGTGATATGAACGATGGTGTACATCATTTCCGTCGCAAATGCGTACTTTTCAAGTAATTTAATATTGAAGATATGCACTTATGCCTAGAAAATCACACAACTCAAACTTTACACCAGATATCCAAGGCCTCATGAGACAACGCGACACACTCAAACGCAATACCCCCACACCTATCCCTCTGAACATAGCAGACAAAATACAAGAGCTAAGCACTGAGGTTAGCAACAAAATATATGAACAAAAATAATTAAATTGGCAAAAATTTGTCAACACACCTGATCACGAAACAAACGCAAGAAAAATGTACAGCATTGCACTATCCAACAGTAACATAACTGCAGGATCGTACCCGCATATAATTAATAGAATTAGGAAACATTAACGATAGGTACCGATTTACCAATTACTTACGGTAGGCACAGGTCCCATAGAAGAGGTAGGGGCCGGTAGGAGCAATCGCGGAAAGCCGGTACGCTAAAGTGTAAGTCTGTTTAGTCGTAATCGTCAACAATGTCTTACGTAACTGTCTCCGGATTGTCTTACCGGCGTCTTATGTGTCAACGTGTAAGTAGTTAAGTATAAGTTATTTTGGTAGGCGATATACTGCTACCCAACTGGAGTGCTCCTAGCAACTGACTGTGCTGTGCTCGACTGACTGATCCGTTCAGTTAACGCCGGGCTGTCGTCCGCGCGCTCTCTACGTCCGAAAGCGTCGTTCATTTGTTTCGTTTTTAGTAACTAGTTTAAATGACGCTACTGCACCCCTCCACCCTTAGTCAAAATATCTCTCCCTCCCTCCCTTTAGATGCAAAAATTTCCCCATTTAAAATACTCCCATCCCTTCCCTTCCACCCTTAGTCAAAATATCTCTCCCTCCCTTTAGATGCAAAAATTTCCCCATTTAAAATACTCCCATCCCTTCCCTTACCCCATTTTAGTAACAAGTTACAAATCTAATTTCACAACAGGTTAGAGCTCTGGCCTGCCACTACGGAGGTCCGGGTTCGATCCTCGCCCGGGGCTGAAATAATA
The DNA here is from genome assembly GCF_046742065.1 of Oratosquilla oratoria. Classification (NCBI taxonomy): domain Eukaryota; kingdom Metazoa; phylum Arthropoda; class Malacostraca; order Stomatopoda; family Squillidae; genus Oratosquilla; species Oratosquilla oratoria. The sequence continues at coordinate 20,709,439 of NC_134789.1, read as the reverse complement.
TCAGTATCGCAGCGCTGAGGGGTGTTACTCCAACTCTCGTGGGCGGGGAGTTGGGGGTGTGTGTGTGTGCAAGGTCATAGCATTACCCATAGATCGGACCTACGAGCTCTGAGCTCTCTTCCAGGAGGGAAATAGCTGTCGATCACGAATCCAACACGTGATCCAAAGACCAAGTGAATACAAGTGAATACCTAGAGGACCGTCGCAAATTAGGAGACGGGGAAGATATACTATTAGGTTTGACATTTTCTTGTCTAGGTGGAGAAGGATGAGCTATCATAGTTGCTTCTGAAATAGGAAGTTTTGCAGGGGAACTAATTGAAGTAGTCACTGGTGAACTTTGTTCAGGTGGAGGAGTAATTGTTCTAGTTATAATTTGGTCTTGATGCCTCTTTACTATCTTACCAGAAGGCACTGAACACTGATAGGACAAAGGACCAGTTTGTTTTACGACTGTAGAAGGGATCCACTTAGAACCATTAGGGACATAGTTGCGAATCATCACTGGTGATTCAGGTGAGAGGTGTATAGATCGAGGAGCGTTAGTATGTTCTTTCTTTTGTGCTTGCTGTTTCTTAGATACTCTAGAAGACACACCATCTGCAGGCCATAAAAGGTCCAGACGCGAGCGGAGGCGTCTGCCAAACATCAATTCGGCTGGTGAGACACCAGTCGTAGAATGCGGAGTTAATCTATAATTAAATAATAATCTATCCTGAATAGCTGACTTAGAGGTACGTATGGCCTTCTTGAGAGTTTGTACCATTTTCTCTGCCAAACCATTGGTAGAAGGTTTGTATACTGCTGTAGTGATGTGCCTAATACCTGAATTATTACAAAATTCTTTGAACTCCTGAGATATAAAACATGGACCATTGTCCGATACAATTGACACTGGAAGTCCAAATCTAGAAAAGGAGTGTCGCAAGCACTTGATAGTTTCCTTACTTGTAGTACCAGAAGTAGGATAAACGTCCACCCACTTCGAGTGAGCGTCCACTATTACTATAAAATAGCGACCATCTACAGGACCCGCATAGTCAACGTGAAGACGATGCCATGGGCGATCAGGCCATTCCCAAGGGTGTAGCTCTGCCTTAGAAGGCATAGTTCTGAGAGCTAAACACTCTTGACAAGAATTTGTCAATTCTTCTAAATCCTTATCCAAATTTGGCCACCACACATAGCTACGGGCAAGTTCCTTCATGCGTGATGAGCCTGAGTGACCCATGTGAAGTTCTTCCATTAGCCTAGTTCTCAATTTTGGAGGAACAACCACACGAGAACCCCACAAAACACAACCATCTTGGATAGAAAGTTCATCCCTTCGCGCATGACCTTCGATAGAGTAGGGTCTTTCCGAGTATGTTCTTTGATATCTCCACTACCTACGGGTGAAGATTCTAGAAAATGTACTAAATTAGTCCAATTAGCATGCACTGGAGTGGAATCTGTAGTAGACATTAAAGGAAGACCACTAAGTGCGTCAGCGGTACCAAGGAGTGCACCCGACCGATGACGTACCGTATTTTCCGGCGTATAGTGCGCGACTTTTTTCCGTTGGAAGGGCCTAAAAATGGGGTGTGTGCGTTATCCGGTGGTGCGCATTATCTACGGCCTACGATAAAAATTCTGCGGCTGTGTGTATATATATATATTTTTTTACAACAACGTGACGATGTTGGCCGTCACAAAGTCGGGAGGCACACTTCTCCGTGACGTTCCGTGAGGACAAGAACAGCCATGGTGATATGAAAGAATACGCCAGCATGGGCTACCGTATATAAATATTTGGTATAGGTAGGTATCTATCAAATCTTATTTTTCATGTTTAAATAGGCCTAAACACCATGAAACATGATCAATATTCATATTTGCCCATGTTCACAGCATCCTAGTTTGAATTTTTATGTTGGCTTTGTTGCTTCACTTTAGGTATGGTACAAATTCCGTTGCGGCCGTTCATAAACTCGTGTCAAACACCTGACTACAACACCCTCTTTCGGGAGTAATATTAACTAAACGTCACCTCGATGACTGTCCTATTTCACCACTGTCATTGCAGGTTCAAGCTAAAACGAAACAGTCTGTAGTTTGTTTCAGTATTAAATAAAAATGGTAAAGACGAATTATTTCCTCAAGATATAAAATGAACATTTTCTGTAAAAATCCCGAAATTTTTCTGTATATTTTACTTTCAATAAACTTTTTTTAGATCATATTTCCTACAAACTATTTAAGCTACAAAGTAATAAGGGACCAACGCACAACATGAGTCATATACCGGTACATGTAGTTCCGACTTTCTTAGTTGTGTCTTGATTGATGCCTAAACTGACACTTAATTTAGTGACAAATCAACAGATTTCCCAGCGGTGGCTCTAGCCAATGAAAAATACTTCTCCATGTAACCTCGTTCACATGATATAAATACCGAGGTAAAACTGCGTTATAGACAAATGCGATCGGGCATGCGCATTATACGTCGGTGCGCGCTATCTGTGTACTGAGATAACTAAGTGCATGGGTGCGCATTATAACCCGATGCGCATTTTAAGCCGGAAAATACGGTAATGTAAACTTATAAGCTTGGAGTAGCAATGACCAACGTTGGATTCGTCCTGAAGACATAGGAGGAATAATTTTATTAGGTGAAAAGATTCCTAACAAGGGTTTATGATCAGTAATAACATCAAAATTATTCTGACCCCACAAATAATTGTGAAATTTGCGCAAAGCATAGACAATAGCTTGTGCCTCTTTCTCTAGCTGAGCATAGTTTCGCTCTGAAGACGTTAGCTTGCGAGAGGCAAAACAGATAGGTCTCTCCTCGCCATCAATTAGATGACATAATACAGCTCCTATACCATATGAGCTGCTATCAGCTACAACTACTAACGGTTGTTTTGGATCAAAATGTACCAGCGCTTTTGATTTCAAAAGAGTCTCCTTACATGCGGAGAATGCAGATTCTTGTTCCTTACCCCAGACCCATGGAGTTTTAGCTTTTAGTAAGTTATTTAAAGGTGCCAACTTAGAGGAAGCTTGAGGTATAAACCTTCGGTAGAAGTTTAGAAGCCCTAGAAATGATCTCAATTGAGAAACATTAGTAGGTGCAGGTGCATCTGCAATAGCCTGAACTTTATCCTTAGTAGGATGTATTCCTTCCTTATCTATCTTGTAACCCAAATATGTTACACATGGAACACCTAAAGTACTCTTCTCAATGCTCAATCTCAACCCAGCCGATTGAAGGGTTGCTAGGACTGTTCTTAGTCGTTCTCGGTGCTCAACCTCACTAGCCCCGGTGATTAGAATATCATCGAGATACACGAACGCCCCCGGTAAATCTTTCAGGAGTTGCTCCATCGCCCGTTGGAAAATTCCAGGAGCTGCAGAAATCCCAAAACTCAACCTATATCGGAAAAGACCACGATGTGTGTTAATTACAGTGTACTTCTTAGAATCCTCGTCAAGGCATAGTTGAGCATATGCCTGAGACATGTCCAACTTTGAGAAAACTTTACCTCCACTTAATCCACTGATTAAATCATCAAGAGTCGGAATAGGGTAAGTGTCGAGTCTAGCAGCTCGATTTACAGTAAGTTTATAGTCTCCACACAACCGAATCTTACCATTAGTCTTCACTACTGGAACTACCGGTGCGGCCCAAGAACTATTAGTCACCGGAGAGATAATACCTTCTTCAAGGAGTCTGTCAATCTCCTGATCAATCTTAGCTCTGAGTGTGTACGGAACAGTACGTGCTTTACAAAACTTTGGTGGGACCGACTGATCAACCTCTATAGTGAACTGACTTTCCTTATAGCAACCTAACCCCTCTGAAAAGAGTTCAGGAAAATCATGCAACATAGACGTAGCAATAGCAGAACCAGCTGAGAGTTTATTAGCATCCTTTAACAGGCCTAGCCTCCTCATGAGAACTCTACCCATTAAACATGGACCTTTCCCTTCGACTACAACCAACTTTGTCGCATCTACTGAGGAACCATCTTCAAGTTTAGCAGAGACAGTTATGTCTCCCAATACCTTTAGAGGTGTACCTCCATACGCATTCACCACTGTAAGAGATGCATTTAGCGGAGGACGTTCTGATTCCACAGGCCAAAAACCCTCATATTGACATCGAGGCATTAAAGAACAAGTAGCGCCCGTGTCCATCTCCATAGGAACACGTACTGAATCTAGGGTGACATCCACCATGATAGGCTCGTCACTTACATTCTCTGAAATAGCAACTCGTTGCAGTCAGTAAAGTTTACATTACTCTTCAACGGAGTAGTCTTAGACTTCGATGTGTAACACATCTTCTTAAGGTGCCCCTTCTGTTTACACAAATGACATGAAGCATTCTTGAAAGGACAATCACGCTTCCAATGCAACTTACCACACCCTGAACAAGGAGTCTTAGGAACATTAGACATATTTCTAGCGCTGGAAACATTAGTGAATTTTGTCTTACTATAAGGATAGCTCTTAGAAACTGTACTAGAATTAGAATTTGAGGTGGAAGTCTTCTTAGGACCCGGCTGCTTACTAAATACATAATGAACTGAACCACTAGTCATAGCTTGAACATCCTTCGATGCCGTCTCCCTAGCTGTAGCCATACTAACAGCTTTCTCAAAGGTTAAATCAGACTCAGTCAACAATACTTGCTGAATTTTATCACTAGCAAGACCCATTACAAATCTGTCACGTAGTATCTGAGATAACGTTGCCCCAAACTCACAAGTGTGGACAAGAGCTTTCAACGCAGCTACAAAATCCTTTACGGACTCATTAGAATTCTGGGCACGAGAATAGAATTTATAGCGTTCATAGATAAGAACAAGCGTAGGTGTGTAGTGTGTCCTAAGCGTATCAAGAACTTTATCTAAAGTACTCTCTTCCGGTTTTGCAGGAGAGAGCAAATCCCTAGCCAATCCAAAGATTTTAGGTCCCGCCAACGTGAAGAATGCAGCCACCTTCTTTGCGTCACCCACATCATTAGCAACAAAATACATTTTAATTCTACTGATATATGAATCAAAATCCTCCTCTGACTCATTGTACGGTTCAATTGAACCAACCCTATTAGCCATGGTTAGCCAAGAACAAAGAACTTCACCAAACAAGAGAAAACAAGAAAACTAACCTCAACATAGATTAGGCTATAGTCACACCTAACCTTAGAAAACTGCAAAATTACCACATCACAAAAAATACACTGAACAATAGCATAAGTATGTACAAATAGGCCTAATAGCAATTGCGATGAATAATAGAAATAGCCTAGCAATACAAAAGGTTACAATAAAACGCAATTGTAAATTCGCAATAAATGTAAACAAAATATTAGCGCAGGTAAGATAGATATATGCGGTTTTAGAATAGCCTAGCTTGCCCACAAAATCCCACTAGCTAACCTATAGCAATTTTCCAAACATAGGATACGCTAACTATACTAAGTCTAAGGTACCAGCACGAAGTTTCCTACTTAGGGTATCAATCCCATCCTCGTCGCCAATTTATATGCAGGATCGTACCCGCATATAATGAATAGAATTAGGAAACATTAGGTAACAATTTACTAATTACTTACGGTAGGCACAGGTCCCATAGAAGAGGTAGGGGCCGGTAGGAGCAATCGCGGAAAGCCGGTACACTAGAGTGTAAGTCTGTTTAGTCGTAATCGTCAACAATGTCTTACGTAACTGTCTCCGGATTGTCTTACCGGCGTCTTATGTGTCAACGTGTAAGTAGTTAAGTATAAGTTATTTTGGTAGGCGATATACCGCTACCCAACTCAAAGACTATATAGGAAAGATGGGAAAGCTTCTATCTTTTACTATTAAGAAAACGTCATCCATCCAGCGTGAATGCGCGCCATCTATCGACAGAGCCGCAAACTATAAATCGGAAGTGGCGTAGCGCGGCTTTCAAATCATAATTAACTTGTATTATATATAGTGTTTATGGAAATTTTAAAACTGATCCTTTCGATAAAATAATCAACATCTCGAAAAAGTTTTACTTTCTCTTTATAAAATAATGAGTAGTAATTTTATGACTTTTGCATGCAAACAAGACTATTTAATATATGCTTTACACACATGATCATATTTATAAAATAAAAAGTTGGTAAAATACTTCTGCACAATGCATCATTCATTACTAAATATTTGAAATTGAGTAAACAGTTAAAATTTAAAAGGTTATTTTAGTTATATTTATTTTATTATTTCTGTAATATCATGTTTTTCTTGTTTGTTCTTGTGCTTATGTTTGAACTTTGTATATTTATTCAAGTATCTGTACACAAATTATACAAACAAGGATAATAAAAGTTTGGTATACATGAGATTCTTTTATTTGCAACAAAGCAATACTGTCTTGTAAAGAACATATACCAAACAAACTAAAAGAAATAACATTATTCAACTTCAAAAATGAACCATACATCAGGCAACCAAAACATGCAATCAGATATTAAATACCAAACAAAACATTGGAAAATCAGTAATCAAAAACAATAATATGAAACAAAAATAAACAAAGAAGCAGACATAACATGCATATTAAGCAAAAATAAAGCAAAAAATGTTAACAGAACAAAGGAAAACCCCAAAAGCAAACAAACAAAAATATATACATATGTAGCAAGACAGGTACTGTATTGTAAAAAACATAGACAAAAATAAAGGATGAACATGCAAGAAATAAGTTACAAAATCAAACAAATAATTTTGCAGAGGATGAAAACATAACTTCTTTGATCAAATTACATGGAAATCAAACATTTTAGAGAAAATAGGTAAAATAATGCAACCATATGCTAGCTTTTTATATGAAATTATGCATTTGAGCAAAAACCGTCCTTGTTTGAGATTTGGTCGCCTATGAGTGAGTCGGACGGCATTCGTAGCTGCGGTTGGTAATTTTGCAGAGGATAAAAACGTAATTTCTTTTATCAAATGACATGGAAATCACACATTTTGAAGATAATAAGTCAAATAATGCAACCATATGCTAGTTTTTTATACAAAATCGTGCATTTGAGTATAAACCGTCCTTGTTCGGCGTTGGTCGGCTATTAGTGAGTCGGACGGCATTCGTAGCTGTGGTTGGTAATTTTGCAGAGGATAAATGCGTAAATTTTCTTTGATCAAATTGAATGAAAATCAAACATTTTAAAGAAAATAGGTCAAATAATGTAACCATATGCTAATTTTTATAGAAAATTATGCATTTGAGCAAAAGCCGTGATTGTTTGGGTTTGGTCGGCGTTGGTCGACTTAGGTAATTTTGCAGACGATAAAAACGTAACTTCTCTTTGATCAAATTAGATGAAAACCACACATTTAAAAAGAAAATTGGTCAAATAATGCAACCAAATGCTAATTTCTATATAAAATTATGCATTTGAGCAAAAGCCGTCATTATTTGGGTTTGGTCGGCTTTGGTCGGCGTTGGTCGACGTTTAGTGAGACCGTAAAAGAACAAGCATAACACAGAGAAATCATTCAACAAAAACCGTTAAATTTTAAAACTACCAAAGCAGTCACAACCTACCAAAAAAAAAAAAAAAAAAAAAAAAGAAGAAACATACATGCGATTCAACTTTTTTTTGCTGTGTATTTGGCCATTTATTCAAAATTAAGGTAAAAGTTTATAACTTTACCACATAAGCTAAGAACATGACATAACTATATCAAAGTTGCTGTGCCTGCCTGGGACTGCCAAAAAGATATGGTAAGAATTTGACATGATCAATTCATATTTCTAGATATTTGTAAGGTATTCATCTATAATTTTCATTTCCAAGCTAAGTGACACTGCACTGAGTCTGGCATAAAGATAAAGATTTTAACTATGTTTTATTTTATTCCTCCATTTTCTTTTAAAGTTTCCATGTATTGTGTATGTTGAATCTCTTACCTTTCTCTATCTTTAGGAAAAACTTGAAGTATTAGATGGGGAAAAGCATTTTTTTCATTTTGCACACCACACATGGGTGATAGTTCCGCCCACACTCCATGATTGAATGTCCCGCTTAATTGTAAACAAACAGACGATGCAGTTAAAACTGGTAATTGGCGTACACGCCGTCTAATGAGAGAGCCGCACAGTAAAATGTATGTGGACGATGCGGCTCTCAGTGTGCTTTCCCGTCTTTCCTATATAGTCTTTGACCCAACTGGAGTGCTCCTAGCAACTGAATGTGTTGTGCTCGACTGACTGATCCGTTCTGCTAACGCCGGGCTGTCGTTCGCGCGCTTCCTACGTCCGAAAGCGTCGTTCATTTGTTTCGTGTTTTTAGTAACTAGTTTAAATGACGCTACTGCAATAACACACTCTCACACAGCAATAACCATAACAACAGTAAATTTACCCTCAAACAGGCAACAAGCAAACACATTCGTAAATCATTTTGCAGACAAGCCATCTCACCTATCACCCTGACGATCGATGCATCATTCGACGTTAGAAAGACTTCACATACCCAAACTACACATCCTTCAAAGACAGCCAGACGAAACATATAAATTATAACCTCAAGCACTCATCCACCTGTGGCCCTAACAACATAAATTCCATCCACCTAAAACGCTTTGGATCACATGGCATACATGTACTCATCAACATTCCACACTACAGCTATTCACCCAACATCTGGAAGCATGGGAATATTATCGCTATCCCCAAACCCAACAGTTCCAGCATCACACCGCCCAATTACACTTCTCTGCACCACCTCCAAAGTCATAGAACGCCTCATCACACCACATACCCAAATTGTAGAATCACAAGACTGTTTTCGAACACTACACTCCACAAACACTCTTCTGATAAACCGTACATAAAGAATTTTTAAAGCCTCAATTCAGACAACCCCCGACAGAGAACACGTCTCATAACACTAGACATTAGTAAAAAATTCGATACTACCCCCCTCACAATATCAAACAAAATGTGTAACACAGGCATGTACATTAGTACCAAAAGGTGGACGGCCAATTATCTGGCAGGTAGAAATCTCTACGTGTCATATAATGGCCAATCATCGCACACCAGAATCGTTAAGAACGGAATACCACAAGGTTCAGTTCTATCCCTGACACTTTAATGTATACATGCACAATATACCCACACCCGACTACTCAGAAAAATAAATATCTTCTTACGCAGACGACATAACACTTACATTTACACACCGTAATGCAAAGCTACAGAAATACTACAACCTAACCTCAACACACTCAACATCTGGTTCACTACAAATAGACTCAAAATAGCCCCAACCAAATCTACAGCCACATTTCTCACCAGCTGGACAGCAGAACACAAATACGTACCATACCTCTATAAGGACATAAGAATGAAGGAGACCGCAAGAGGCCATAAGGCCTACACAAAGCAGCTCCACATCCATCACCACCTGTCGTCCCCATCCATAAAGTTGTCTAACCGTTTCTTAAAACAACTGGTAGTTTCAGCGCTCACTACATGGTTACTAAATCTATTCCATTCGTTGGCCACCCTATTAGTAAACAAATTCTTGCCTATTTCCTTCTTAAATCTAAATTTGTCCAGTTTATATCCATTACTGCGAGTCCTGCCCTGTTGTTTTAATATGGTGACCTTGCTTGCATCACCCTTGTTAAAGCCATTGATCCACTTGAACACCTCTATTAGATCACCCCGCACTCTGCGTCTTTCCAGAGAGTGTAAGTCAGTGGTTCCCAAACTAGGGAGCGCCCCTCCCTGGGGAGGCGTAAGGAGGATACAAGGGGGCGTGAAGTCATCTGCTCAAAACATTTGTTTAATTAGAATAATAAAATCATTCAAAGAACAAATATCTGCCATTACATACATGCAAAGTATAAATATAGCAGGCACCCCAACCCGTTTTCTATTAAGCTAGTTCTCCTTACACGTTTTGGACACGTCACCGATACCAACCACAATTTGCTAATGTTATTTTTTTTTTTCGCTCCCTTTGAACCAAATGTTTCATTCTTAGTTACTTAGAAAAATGTCTCTGGAATGTACTATTATTCGTTTGAGTGGCTTTCATTATTAAATTTTAATCCAAACAGAAATCTGTTTTCCTGAACAATGCTAAGAAATAAATGCAAGAATCATTTCACATGAACAAAAGAGGGAGTGGGGGCGTGCGGGTCTACTGGAAGCAAAAAGGGGGCGTCAGGTAAGATAATTTGGGAACCACTGGTGTAAGTTAAGATACTTAAGCCTCTCCTCGTGTAGTGGTTTGGTTCGGTATGGGCAAGCCAGACTCACAATAACACTAACACTAATATCTAATGGCTAATATGCTCGGAGGTCACGGACGAGGTCTCGTTGGGAGAAGGTCCGGACTGAGGGCCTCTTCAAGCGTCGTGGCAGTGGTCGAAGGGCCACAGGAGGGAATGAGGCGACTTTCTGGATGGAACTGGTTCCCGAGGCGTCTTGCTGGGGAGAATTGGTCCCGAGGCGGCTTGCTGGAGAGAACTGGTCCCTGGGCGGTTTGCTGGATATAACTGGTCCCGAAGCGGCTTGCTGGAGAGAACTGCTGCTTGGAGTTGTACCCGGGAGAGAACTGCTGCTTGGAGTTGAGCCCGGGAGAGGTAAGACCACCCGCTCGCGCGGGATCGGTTTTTGTGGGAGGGGAAGAATGTCTGTAAGAAAATGAAAAGATAGTAGTGTATCAAAGAGGGTTATTGCCATCGCGCTTTTTCGTGAGCGATTAGGGGCGGTTGGTGGTCGTGGCTCAGGAGAAATGGGCAGGGAACTTGGACGGCGGCGCCGACGCCTAGGATTAGAATCACCAAAGGTTTAGAAAATGGTAGGAGGCGTAGTAGTAGAGAAAGGTGGAAAAACGGAAAAATCTTTAGTGGGTGGTAAACTGAAATGAGAAAATGTAGTATAGGAGAAAGTTAGAAAGGAAGCGAATTTCAGTCGAAGAAAAAGTACGTGTAGATGTTTGTGCGTGGGGTGTGGCTATGTTCGTTAGAGGTGTGTGTATGCATCTTACGGGAAGTGAGTAGAGTTCACTTCCCGAGTGTTGAGAACGCGATCCTGATTAGCCCCAGGTTGGGCATGAGCGTTCATATTTAGCCCCAATTTGAGCTTGAGCAATGAGCGAGCGATGTCCGAAGTGTAGTCAGAAGAGTGGATCCAATAACGGTGCGAGGGTGGGTGGGTGGGCAGGCGGGCTGGTGTTGCTTTATCTTTCTCCTTCCAAGCACAACTCTGGAAACAGAGAATTACGTGCCTTGGGAATTGTGTGTAAATGTCAGAAGTGTAAACCCGCTCGCCAGCGTTAGCGGAGAGGCCAGGGCGCGGGTGCGGGCCGGACGACAAGAGAGGCTCCCCAATTCCTCTCCCGCGACCAGCCGGTGAAGAGTTAAGGGCTCTGAATCAGAGTTGAATTGTAGGCCTCTGCTAAGCCAGAGAGCAAGTGTGCGTATATCTCTTTTCATCCAAGCACAACTCTGAAAACAGATAATTATGTGACTTGGGAAATGTGTGTATTTGTCTTTGGTTTAATTCCGCTTGCCGACGCCAACGAAAAGGTCAGCCTTGTACCAGACCGGCAGCAGCAAAGGAGATAAGTCTCCTCGCCGCCACCGGCCAGCGAAGATTGCTGGACGCTTGTCGAGAGGCGACGTCTGACCTCTGGGAGTTTTTTTTTTTTTTTTTTAACATTAGTATATGCATATATACACAACCATATACACACACATATATATATACTCGTACATACATATACTCATAAACATATATACATATATATATATATATGTATATATATATGTATATATATATATATATATATATATATACATATATATATATGTATATATACATACAAAAATGCACGGGCCACAAGCCCGCCGCTGGGGCTTACGCCTCGATATTTCGCTACCATGTTTCAGCGAGGAGGCGGAGCGTCTCGCATGGTGGCAAGTAATTTGTTGGGTGTGTTGAGAGCCCGCCTGACCAAGTGGCCAAGGCTTCTTCATCGTGTGGGCCCCCGACGGGTTGCTGTATTGCAGGTTCAATAAATAAGGTGGAAGTAATGAAGATAGCGTTCGGCGTTCACAAGTTTATTTCAAGGCACAAGAAATATGCACAAGCACTCTCACTGGTCACTCGTGAACCTCTCTTAATGCTGACCCGCTTATAACTAACTCAGTGCGTGACGTGGCTTCACGCTGGCATAGCGTGCCCAAAGGCGCTTGCCAATCATTAATTTTAATTTCCACAATCATTCCTTGTACACAGAATTTTACATACATTCAATCTCAGTTATACAATAATTCAGTTTTGATAATATTAATAATCTATCTCATTTATTCAACTTTCGCATTATAGAAATAAATGATAATCAAACAGAATGGCAATTGTAAGTTCTCGAACATTCACGCTGACACGCATGTACATACACACATACAGAATTCTAACTACGCATTTATCTGAATCTCCTGCATGTCTACACAGAGCTATAGTCTATACATAATGTTAACAGATATTAGAATACAATAGCTGTCTTAGTTGAGCTGTGGCGGGGTAGTGAACCACGTAGTGTATCAGCGGTCGACGGGCCTGGAGGCCGCAGTGCTCGCACTCCTGACCACTGAATTCGGGCCGCAGCTGCTCCAGCGTGCCGTAGCCGAGCCGGAGCCTGTGCAACCGAACCTGGTCAGCTCTAGGTAGCGGACGGCTGCATTGTAGCGGCTGGTAATTTGTGGTGGCAGCGTACCATGCAGCCTGCCGCGAGGTTCTTCCATGGTGCGGTGGTGGTGATGGGCGGAGTGCCAGGTGCTCCGCTTAGCCTGGATCTTGATCTGCTGCAGGCTGGGGAGGACGTAGTAGGATACTGCGGGCATGGTGCTAGCTGCTCGGGCTGCTGCATCCGCCAACTCGTTCCCTCGGAGTCCCATGTGATTGGGTACCCAGTTAAGCCGTTCGCCAGCAAGTCTCTGCGCGCTGAACTGAATGGATTTTACCAGCTGGATGTTGTCGGTGGGGCTGGCTTGCTGGAGTGTCTGGAGGGAAGATTTGGAGTCCGTATGTATGATCACCGCACCTTCACGATGGTGAAGGGCGTGCTCCAGGGTTTGTTGTATGACAACTAACTCCGTCTGCAGGGTGGAGCAGTGGTCGGGAGTCCTCCATGACAGCGTCTCCCCGCCGGTGACTGCCGCCGCTCCGGTCGTGCCTCGAACAGGGTCCACGGATCCGTCTGTGTAGTACACGACTCCCCCTTGGATGCTGGCCTGTGCCACAGATGCCAGCGCGTATAACCGCAGTTCGTGTTGTGCGCACTGTGCCTTGCTAGCTGGCGGGTTGTTGATAATGATTTCGACGGATGGGGGCTGCCATGGGGCCGGTACAACGTAGTTTGCAACTGGCAGATCCGGACTCCACATGGTTATGTGGCCGTCGTCGAACAGTGCGTTGGTGGCGTCAGCTATCCTCCGTAGCCAGGTGTTGGTGTTGAAGAGGTCCCGTCGCTGCGGTGGAGTCCTTCTGATTTTAGTTCGTACTATGGTCTCCCTGTCTTGTCGGAGGATCTTGGCCACCCGGCAAGTCGCAATCTGTTGAACCCTGGAGGCCAAAGGTACCAGTCGAGTCTCACTTTGCATTATGGACATACTGGTCCAGCGAGGTGCCCCGAGCATGGTCCTCATGGCCTGGTTCTAGATGCACTCGATCCTCCTTTGTTGGGTGGGTGACAGGGAGACCAGCACGACAGCGCTTTAAGTTGAATGGGTCAATCAACCAACGAGCGGACGGCCTGTATGTAGAACAGGCGCAACACGGCATGTGAGGCTCCAGAATGTGTCCTTGTCATCGCCCTCATGGCATTGATTCTCGTCCTCGTCCTCTCCCTTAGGTAGGTGACCTGGGTGTTGAGGGATAAGCCTTGGTCAACCCATACTCCCAGGTACTGGTACGAGCTGGTCCAAGCTAGCTGGATACCCTGAATGTGGAGATGGGTGTCCGGGGTGGTGGCCTTAAACATCAAGGCTTTGGACTTCTCAGCTGAGATCTTGAGGCCAAGTTCTTCACACTTGTTAGAGATAAGATCAAGGGCCTCTTGCGCTCTAGCGATCTTATTGCTTGACGCCGACCTTTTAAAGGAGACTGGTGGGAACCCGGACAGCTTCCCGAGTTCCTGATTGGCTGGCCGCTGGCTGGCCGGGACGTCTTTGCAAACTATGCTTGCCAACTACAGCGAGTATAAAAGCCAAACTCGAGTTGTGCGACGGGTGAGGTGGACGCCTTGATCTGGCCTTGGCGACGGCCACTCTCCTCCCTAGGGTAACCTGGAAGGTGCATCCTATTGTTACTAGCGATCACTTTGGTGTCTCTATGCACATACGGGATGCACCACCCATACCAGCTGTATTACCTGTTCCCAGGTGGAAGACTGCTTTGGCAAACTGGCCAGTCTTTGAGAAATCAGTTGAAGAATGGGCAGCGTCCTACGTTCCACCACAGGATGTGGAAACATTAGAAGCTGACTTTTCTGCAGCCATTCAGGTGGCTGCCAACAGAGCCATCCCAAAGACTCGCCAGTCCCCCAGGGAACATAAGAACAGTTGGTATTATACCCCCGAGGTGAGAGAGGCCAACCATCGGGTGAACATGCTCCGGGGGGGGGGGGGGCTCGGCCCCACTCTGTTCAATGTGCTCGTCTCCAACATTCTGGAACTACCTCTACCAAATGGGTGCAAGGTTATCTCTTATGCAGATGACATTGCGCTCATAATTACTGGGAAACGGCGGTGCTTCAACAGGGTCCAGCGATGCTTGAGCACTGTAGCGACGGAGTGTTGCAGGTTAGGGTTAAAGATCTCCCCTACAAAATCGAAGGCCATGGCATTAAGACTCTGGAAAGAAGGGGAGCACCTCACCATCCAGGACCTTAGGCTGGATGCAAGGTTATCTCTTATGCAGATGACATTGCGCTCATAATTACTGGGAAACGGCGGTGCTTCAACAGGGTCCAGCGATGCTTGAGCACTGTAGCGACGGAGTGTTGCAGGTTAGGGTTAAAGATATCCCCTACAAAGTGAAGGCCATGGCATTAAGACTCTGGAAAGAAGGGGAGCACCTCACCATCCAGGACCTTAGGATGGACTGGATTCACCAGTTTCAGTACCTGGGGGTCTGGATTGATGAGAGGCTCACCTTTCAGAAAGAACTAGCCTATCTCAAGGAGAGACTGAAGGCAAGAACTACAGTTATGAGAGCAATGACGGGGAAGGCACTTGGTGCCACGCATCAGGTCCTTCGCACATTCTATGTGCAAGCAATCCGCAGTTTGGTGGACTACGCTGCCACAGCTCTCATAAATGTGGCGACTGCCAAGCTTGAAGACCTGGAGCCTTGCCAAAATGCCGCAGCAAGGATTATCCTAGGAGCTCAACCTTGGACCAAGATTGTTAACCTCCAGATGGAGGCTTCATTGCCTTCATTAACATCATGGGTCAGAAGGCTGGAGGTCAACTTTCTTGCCAAGATAGTCCAGAGCCCCAGGATAACTGAGCTGAGTCAGAGCCTTGTGATAGCTCTGGGACGGGTGGATACTCTTATCCACTCCGATACCTGGCTATCTCAGGCGGCTGGACTCCTGGACTCCTTCAGGCTCACCAGCGTTCTCCTTGAGAAGGGTAGGGACTCTCCACACCCAGAGTTCAAGCCCCCACCACCATGGCTGTCGATACCTGCAACCTTCGTTGTCACAAAGCTTCCCAGTAAGAATACAAAGGAATACAAAGGAATACAAAGGCAAAGCATGCAGACAGGAGACCTTTTGATCCATATCTAGGTCGGATGCACAAAAAAAAAAAATCATATTAATAATAAATTAAAACTATAACAATGTTATGTGATCAGGAAAGAGTACTAACGCAGGCCCTACAAGGCATTCACGCACTATCGGAACCTGGAATGGCGGTCTATTACACGGATGGCTCCGTAGACCCCAACAGGCCCCGTAGTGCGGGGGCTGTTTTCGTGACGGATGGTTTGACCTTCGGCAGGAGAGTATCTGATCATGCGTCCACTCTCCAAGCTGAGGCCATAGCAGTCCAAGGAGCGTTAGAGCATGCTCTAATATCACGAACTGGTCCTGTGGTCATCATAGCTTATCACGCCAGACAGACATCCATTCAAGTGTTCTTTGTTTAATTTTGACCGGGTCAATGTTGTCTAAATTGGTTAAAAGCGGGCACGAGCTTAGGACATGGTCAATGTTCTGTTCAGTTTCTTCGCACTCGCAGGATGGGTCGGTTTTGAGGCCCCATTTAACCAGATTGTCACCAGTTCTGGCGACTCTGGATCTTGCACTATTTAGTGTGGACCATTCGCGTCTTGGTAGCAGTGCCCCATCTGAGAGCTCTTCACTGGGTCCTTGCACTGTACTGTTAGGGAGACTTGTGCTGTCAGACTCCTTCTACTGTTGTATTCTGTAATTGTGGGGCAACATACCAGGTGGTATCTCCTCCACGGTGGTAAAGCTCTTTCGCGACTTGAGTCTACTTGGGGGAGGCACATGTGAGTGTAGTGGGTGCCTTGTGTCCGAGGTTTGTTTACCCTTTTCGACTTTTGCTAAAGCGCGTCGTCGAATATCTGGGGGTGCTATGCCTGCGATTCTGTACAGGATGTCGGTGGGCGCGGGGCGAAGTGTTCCTGTGATGATTCTGCAGATTTCGTTCAGTACTGGATCTATTTTCTTTGCGTTGGCTGATCTACTCCACACCGGAGCGCAGTATTCTGCTGGTGCATAGCACAGTGCTAAGGCAGATGTTCTGAGTGTGTGTGCATTTGCGCCCCACTTTGTTCCCGCTAGTTTTTTGAGCAGGGAGTTACGGGAGCTTACTTTCCCTCTTAGTTTTTGGATGTGGGTGGCAAACGAGAGGGTCCTGTCCAGGGTTACCCCTAGGTATACTGGATATTGGTGGTGTTCTAGCTCCTTTCCACACCATTGGACTTTAAGCTTTCGATTAGCTTCTCTATTTTTTAGGTGGAATGCACACACTTGGGTTTTGGATGGGTTTGGGTTGAGGGACCATTTATCATAGTACTGCCCCATGAGCTCGAGGTTGGCTGATAGTCTTGTCTCGACCTCTTGGAAGGTGGTGGCCTGTGTGGCTAGGCATAAGTCATCCGCGTAGATGAATCTGCGGACGTTGGGGAAGGAGGGTTGGTCGTTTGTATAGATGTTAAAGGGCAGAGGTGCCAGGACTGATTCCTGAGGTAGACCGTTCTTTTGTGTACGCCTTCTGCTTTTGATGCCATTTATTTCGACATAGAATCTGCGGTTTTCCAGAAGGCTTCTTATAACATTAACTATGGTCATGTTCTGAAGCATGTTGGCAAGTTTCAGCAACAGGCCTTTGTGGTTCACGGTGTCGTATGCTGCTGTTAGATCTACAAACACTGTCCCAGTAATTTGCCGCAGTTCGAACCCATCTTCTATGAACTGAGTTAGGTTAAGGACCTGTCCACAACATGAGCGACCTGGCCTGAACCCAGCTTGGTCAGGAGTGAGAAGGCTATCGACAGCAGTGGATATTCTATTTAATATAAGTCTCTCGTATAGTTTGTAGGCTGTACACAGTAGTGATATGGGTCTATAGCTTTTGGGGTGATTAGGGTCCTTATTTAGTTTTAAGAGAGCCACAACTTTGGTTCTTGTCCACTTTTTAGGTATTTTCTGCATTCTCAGGCCTGAATTGAAATAGGATAGAAGCCAGTGATGTGCAATAGGTCCAAGGTTTTTAATGAATTCATTTGGTATTCCATCTACGCCTGCAGCTTTGTTGGACTTAAGTTGTTTTATTTCTTCTATGAGTTCTTCTAAGGTGAAAGGCTGGAAGATATCATTTCCATTAGATAGAGCTGCCTCTGTCTCCTCCTTCTGTCTCTTCTTTTGCCGCCGTTCTTTGTTGTTTGGTCGGCCGTTTACAATTAGTTGGTGAGCAACCTGATTGGGGGTTACCGCCGCCCATCTCTGTGGTGGTCTAATTTCAGTATTTAGTTTGCGGATAGTTGTCCATGCTTTTTTACTATTGTGAGTCATATCCATGTTTTCAATGGTTTCGTGCCATTTTTGCTGTCTTTCTTGGCTCATTAGAGATATAACTGTTTCTCCCAATGCAATGGTCTCTTGGCTAAAAGGGTCTTCTTCGTACAGGGCGGTATACTCTTTGTATAGCTTTTTGGTATCTCCCGTTAGACCAGGGATGTATTGCTGTCTGCAGCCTCTAGGTATGTTTCTTTGTGCTGCCTTCCACACTAGCTGGACGAATTTATCATATTGGTTTGGGTCTGGTGGTGATCCACACGGACTCACAGTCTCTGCTAGGCAGCTTAGATACAACACAGCCCAGCGACAATGTACGCCTACTGACCTCCATCCTAGCACTCCTGCTGAAGCTACACCAGCAAGGCAGGAGTGTTACGCTCAACTGAGTGCCGAGCCATATGGGCGTCCCAGGAAATGAGCTAGCCGACGCCGCAGCTGAAGCGGCGCGCGAAAGACCCGAAGTCGATGTTGTCGTCCCTCTCAGCAGAAATCAGTTGCGCATACGCACCAGGGCTCTTAACCAGGTACAACGGTTCCTTCAGCACAGACTGGAGGCAGAGGTGTCAGAAAGGGCGAGGTGGTACAGGGCAGTCACAGACTACGAGCCCCTTGTACTTCCTCACTCCACACCAAGAAAGGTTGTTTCTGGCAAATCAAGAACAACCCCAGGACCGAAGAGAGAAGATGTCAACATTGCCGCCACCCTGAAGCCACCCTTGACCACTACCTCAAGCATTGCCCCGCAACTGCTTTTCTGAGGAGAGGGCCTCCGACAACATCTGAGGGTCTTGTGCGCCGCCTATGCAGCCACTTAAGTCCGTACGAACTGCGTCGGCTGGTGGAGTGTCAGCCCCCTCTTTAAATTTCTTTTATTGTACTTTTGTTTGTATACTCCGTTCATGTAAGGAAGGGTGAATTCACCGGGATGTGCATACGTATTTCATATAGGTATGCACATCCAATAAATGTATGAGTGGGCGCGGCAAAAGCCATACACACGCATACATTGAATCACCCTCCCCTCTAAATTATTACACCATTAGCTATACACACATATCCATTGCATACATCGATCATATCAGAAAGGGTGCATTCACCGAGATGTGCATGCGTATATCACATACGTATGCACATCTTGTGAGTGTATGAGTGTGTGTGATTAAATCCACACACACTCATAATTTAAATATCACCCTCCAAACGGGCTCACCCTAAAAGCCCGTGGGAATTTAATTCCCAATTTCACACACACATACACACACACACACACACACACACACACACACACACACACACACACACACACACACACACACACACTTTCAACGAACGGACGGCTTGACGAACGCTCTGAAGAAAAGTGCAGATTGTGGATACCAACGCAAAGAGAAGTGCCTTTTTGTATTTGCAGGGGGGGGGGGGAAATTGCTCGTGAGGCAGTAGGTAAGTAGGAAAAGAGGAGAAGGGGAGGGATTGCTGGGGAAATGGAAGGAAATGAGGATGTGGAGGACTTGGCCCAGGCAGACGGGCGTAAGGTCAACATGAAACGACCACCGGATGACGAAATGGCAAATAAAAATGTAAAGATTAGAAGTATAG
Source organism: Oratosquilla oratoria (assembly GCF_046742065.1). Lineage (NCBI taxonomy): Eukaryota > Metazoa > Arthropoda > Malacostraca > Stomatopoda > Squillidae > Oratosquilla > Oratosquilla oratoria. The sequence goes on along the minus strand of NC_134789.1, from coordinate 20,689,731 downwards.
AGAGGAGAAATACAGTAGAAAGTGACGAGAATATGTTCCAGGGATTTAAAGAGGGTGGGGGGGACACAACCCCCCCCCGACTGATAAGACTAGAGGAGAGAGTTGATAAGGTGATCGAGGACTTGGAACGTAAGTTAGGTAAGGTAGACTCCATCTTCCAGAGAATTGAAAGATTGGAACAACTAGAGAAGGCTAACAGAAACTTAACTGAAGAAGTAGAGGACCTAAAAAGACAGTTAGGAAATGTAAAGGAGGAGAATGAGAAATTGAAGAAGAATAGTAATGAAAACAGTGAGAAAATAGCTACAGAAACTAAAAATTGGAGAATAACTCAAGAAGGGAATAAGGTTTCATTCACTGACATAGTCAAACAGCAATTGAAAGAACATAATGAAGACTCAGTTATTAAAGTGATGAGACAGAAGGAGAATATAGTAAGAGAATTAGCTGACAAAAAGAAATGTATAATTATATTAGGAATGGAAGAGAAACATAACCCAGATAAAACCGCAAGAATCAAGGAGGAAAATGAAAGGGTAAGCAGTTTATTAAAATTAGTCCAGGAAGATGAACCAGAAATTATAAAGGAAATTGAGGAAAAATTCAGACTCGGAAAATATAGTACAGATAAGACCAGACCAATTAAGATTAAATTCAGGTCACAAACAACGGCAGAGAAAATTCTATCCAAGACAGGGAAACTAGCAACAAATGATCAATATAAAAAGGTATGGATAAAAAGAGAAATGAATAAGGAGGAAAGAGAGGCAGAAAAGCAGAGAAGAATTGAAGCTAAGGCAAAAAACGAGGAAAGAACGGAGTCAGAGAAAGAGAGATTCTATTGGAGAGTAGTGAACATGAAAATAAAGCAGTTCGACATACTAAAGAAACATAAGGGAAACAGAGAACACAATGGAAGTGGCAGAAAACTAAGAGTGTCTTACACAAATATAGATGGATTGATAACAGGATTGAATGAACTGAATGATTATTTGAAAGAAAAAGAACCGGACATAATGGGAATTGTAGAAACAAAATTAAAAGGCCCACTACCACCCAACAGTGTAGGACATGATACATACAATTATTGGATTAGAAACAGAGAGAAAAAACAAGGGGGTGGAGTTATGTTCCTGACTAAGAAGGATATAAACGTGAAAGGTGTCATATATGGAAAGAATACAGTAGAGATGATTATGATAGAAGTGGAAGACCGAGATAAGAAGAGCAGAAAATTTGTGATCAATTATGTGCCTCCGAAAACAGCCTCATGGGAGGAGAGTGAACATAAAAGTATGTTAGAGGACACAAAGATAGCATTAACTAAAATAATGGAAGACGGAGGAAGAATAGTTATGATGGGCGACTTTAATTGCAAAGAAATCTGCTGGGAAGAAATGACAGTAAAGAGTGGTGATGACTCATGGGGAAATGCTCTACTTGAGATGATTACTGACCATTCAATGACACAATGGATACAAGAGAACACTAGGTATAGAAATGAAGAAGAACCATCGAGGCTAGACTTAATAATTACATCTGAACCTAGAATAGTGGACAAGATTGAATATAAAACACCAATAGGTAAAAGTGACCACATATTGATTGAACTGGAACTTAATGAAGAAAAATATATGAAAAGAAATGAACAATATAGAAAAGGAAGAATGGTGTATGAAAAAACAAACTTTGATAAAATAAGAGAATTCTTCCAACAAGAAAACTGGGAAGAAATATACAAAGAAGAAACATCAGTGGAAGAGAAATGGAATATTTTGACAAAAATTTACAAAGAAGGAGTGGAAAAGTATGTCCCAAGACAAAAACAAGAAAAAGAATATGTAAAATGCTGGTACAACAAAAGTTGTAGGGAGTTAAAAGACAAAAGAGACAAAGCCTGGACCGGATGGAAAAAAGACAGAAGACCTGAAAAATGGAAAATATATACTGGTTATAGAAATGAATATGTACAAAAGTGCAGAGAGGAAAAAAGAAAATATGAAAAAGATGTTATAGAAAAGTGTAAAGATCAACCAAAACTATTCTACAGATTTGTAAACAATAAACTGAAAAACAAACAAGACTTGGAGAAATTAAGACAAGGAGGAGTTGAATACACTGAGGAAATGGAAATGGCAGAAATTATGAACAAACATTTTAAATCAGTGTTTACAAGGGAAAATATACAACCTGAAGAGATTGAGTGGAAGGAAAAAGTCCCCCCTATGGAAGAAATAGAAGTAACGAAGAATGAAATATTGACACACTTGGGTAATTTTGATGTCAGAAAATCGCATGGGCCAGATGAAATAGCAAACTGGATTCTGAAAGAATGTAGGAATGAACTGGCAGACAAAATACATAGCATAATAAGCAGTTCCTTAAAAGAAGGAAAAGTTCCAGAAGATTGGAAAAAAGCAAATATAGTACCTATATATAAAGGAGGAAATAAAGAAGAACCTACCAACTATAGACCAGTCTCTCTAACAAGTACAATAGCAAAAATATGTGAAAGAATTATCAAAAGTAGATGGGTAAAATACTTGGAAAAAAACAACGTACTAAATCCAAGGCAATTTGGATTCAGACAAGGACGATCATGCGTCACCAATTTAATATGTTTCTATTCAAGACTAATAGATATAATACAAGAAAGAGATGGATGGGCTGATTGTGCATTTCTAGACCTAAAAAAAGCTTTTGACAAAGTACCACATAAGAAGTTGCTTAAGAAATTAGAATATGAAGGAGGAATACAAGGTAAATTGCTAAATTGGATGGAAGACTTTTTGCAAGAAAGAAAAATGAGAGTAGTGATAAGAGATCAGCACTCAAAATGGAATGAAGTAATAAGCGGTGTCCCGCAGGGAACAGTTCTGGCCCCAATAATGTTTGCTATATATATTAATGATATGGATGAAGGAATTGAAAGCTATATGAGCTTCTTTGCAAATGATGCAAAACTACTGAAAAGAGTGAAAACTGAAGAGGATTGTGAATCACTACAGAGAGATCTAAATAAAGTACAAGAATGGAGTAGGAAGTGGGAGATGGAGTTCAATACAAAAAAGTGTAGTATAATGGAATTTGGAAAAAGCAAAAACAGAATAACAGGATCATATAATTTGGGAGAAGAAGGAATAAAAAAAGTAGAAAATGAGAAGGACCTGGGAGTCATTGTTATGAATAATATGTCACCTGAGAAACATATAAATAAGATTTTTGGAGAAACTTATAATTTAATAAGAACAATCAAAGTGGCATTTACATACCTGGATGAAGAAATGGTGAGGAAAATCCTAATCACCCTGATAAGACCAAGATTGGAATATGCAGCAACGATATGGTCACCAAGTACAAAAAATGTATAAAAAAACTTGAAAGAATACAAAGAGCAATTACTAAACTGGCACCAACACTCTCAAAACTATCATATGAAGAGAGACTACAAAAACTTAAACTACAGACACTAGAGCAAAGAAGAGAGAGAGGAGATTTGATAGCTATTTACAGAATCATGAAAGGCATAGAAATTACTGATAGAGAGAATCTGATAAAATGGGATGACAGAAATACAAGAGGACACGGAAAGAAAATAAAAAAAGACAACTATAGAAGAGATTTGAAAAAGAACAGCTTTCCTCACAGAGCAATAGACAGTTGGAACAAGTTAGATGAGAAAGTGGTGTGTGCAAAAACAATACATGAATTTAAAAATAGTTTAGATAAAATGAGATATGAAGACGGGACCTCACGAGCATAGCTCCCCTTCCCGTAAAATACAACTAGGTAAATACAACTAGGTAAATACACACACACACACACACACACACTTCAGCGAATGGACGGCTTGGATGACGTTCTGAAGAAAACTGAAGTCTGTGGATCCCAACGCAAAGAGAAGTGCCTAGTGTTTTTGCAGGGTGGGGGGGAAATTGCTCGTGGAGTAGTGGGAAAGTAGGGAAAGAGGAAAAGGGGAGGGATTACTGAGGGAAATGGAAGGAAATGAGGAGGGAGTAGACTTGGCCCAGCCAGACAAGCGAAAGGTAAACAAAAGACTGAGTGAGGATGAAATGTCTAATAAAAATGTAAAGATTAGAAGTATAGAGAGGAGCAATACAGAAGAAAGTGACGAGAATATGTTCCAGGGATTTAAAGAGGGTGGGGGGGACACAACCCCCCCCCCCCCCGACTGATAAGACTAGAGGAGAGAGTTGATAAGGTGATCGAGGACTTGGAACGTAAGTTAGGTAATGTAGACTCCATTTTCCAGAGAATTGAAAGGTTGGAACAACTAGAGAAGGCTAACAGAAACTTAACTGAAGAAATAGAGGACCTAAAAAGACAGTTAGGAAATGTAAAGGAGGAGAATGAGAAATTGAAGAAGAATAGTAATGACAACAGAGAGAAAATAGCTAAAGAAGCTAAAAATTGGAGAACAACCCAAGAAGGGAATAAGGTTTCATTCACTGACATAGTCAAACAGCAATTGAAAGAACATAATGAAGACTCAGTTATTAAAGTGATGAGACAAAAGGAGAATATAGTAAGAGAATTAGCTGACAAAAAGAAATGTATAATTATATTAGGAATGGAAGAGAAACATAACCCAGATAGAACCGCAAGAATCAAGGAGGAAAATGAAAGAGTAAGCAGTTTATTAAAATTAGTCCAGGAAGATGAACCAGAAATTATAAAGGAAATTGAGGAAAAATTCAGACTCGGAAAATATAGTACAGATAAGACCAGACCAATTAAGATTAAATTCAGGTCACAAACAACGGCAGAGAAAATTCTATCCAAAACAGGGAAACTAGCAACAAATGATCAATATAAAAAGGTATGGATAAAAAGAGAAATGAATAAGGAGGAAAGAGAGGCAGAAAAGCAGAAAAGACTTGAAGCTAAGGCAAAAAACGAGGAAAGAACGGAGTCAGAGAAAGAGAGATTCTATTGGAGAGTAGTGAACATGAAAATAAAGCAGTTCGACATACTAAAGAAAAACATAAGGGAAACAGAGAGCACAATGGAAGTGGCAGAAAACTAAGAGCGTCTTACACAAATATAGATGGATTGATAACAGGATTGAATGAGCTGAATGATTATTTGAAAGAAAAAGAACCGGACATAATGGGAATTGTAGAAACAAAATTAAAAGGCCCACTACCACCCAACAGTGTAGGACATGATGCATACAATTGTTGGATTAGAAACAGAGAGAAAAAACAAGGGGGTGGAGTTATGTTCCTGACTAAGAAGGATATAAACGTGAAAGGTGTCATATATGGAAAGAATACAGTAGAGATGATTATGATAGAAGTGGAAGACCGAGATAAGAAGAGCAGAAAATTTGTGATCAATTATGTGCCTCCGAAAACAGCCTCATGGGAGGAGAGTGAACATAAAAGTATGTTAGAGGACACAAAGATAGCATTAACTAAAATAATGGAAGACGGAGGAAGAATAGTTATGATGGGCGACTTTAATTGCAAAGAAATCTGCTGGGAAGAAATGACAGTAAAGAGTGGTGATGACTCATGGGGAAATGCTCTACTTGAGATGATTACTGACCATTCAATGACACAATGGATACAAGAGAACACTAGGTATAGAAATGAAGAAGAACCATCGAGGCTAGACTTAATAATTACATCTGAACCTAGAATAGTGGACAAGATTGAATATAAAACACCAATAGGTAAAAGTGACCACATATTGATTGAACTGGAACTTAATGAAGAAAAATATATGAAAAGAAATGAACAATATAGAAAAGGAAGAATGATGTATGAAAAAACAAACTTTGATAAAATAAGAGAATTCTTCCAACAAGAAAACTGGGAAGAAATATACAAAGAAGAAACATCAGTGGAAGAGAAATGGAATATTTTGACAAAAATTTACAAAAAAGGAGTGGAAAAGTATGTCCCAAGACAAAAACAAGAAAAAGAATATGTAAAATGCTGGTACAACAAAAGTTGTAGGGAGTTAAAAGACAAAAGAGACAAAGCCTGGACCAGATGGAAAAAAGACAGAAGACCTGAAAAATGGAAAATATATACTGGTTATAGAAATGAATATGTACAAAAGTGCAGAGAGGAAAAAAGAAAATATGAAAAAGATGTTATAGAAAAGTGTAAAGATCAACCAAAACTATTCTACAGATTTGTAAACAATAAACTGAAAAACAAACAAGACTTGGAGAAATTAAGACAAGGAGGAGTTGAATACACTGAGGAAATGGAAATGGCAGAAATTATGAACAAACATTTTAAATCAGTGTTTACAAGGGAAAATATACAACCTGAAGAGATTGAGTGGAAAGAAAAAGTCCCCCCTATGGAAGAAATAGAAGTAACAAAGAATGAAATATTGACACACTTGGGTAATTTTGATGTCAGAAAATCGCATGGGCCAGATGAAATAGCAAACTGGATTCTGAAAGAATGCAGGAATGAACTGGCAGACAAAATACATAGCATAATAAGCAGTTCCTTAAAAGAAGGAAAAGTTCCAGAAGATTGGAAAAAAGCAAATATAGTACCTATATATAAAGGAGGAAATAAAGAAGAACCTACCAACTATAGACCAGTCTCTCTAACAAGTACAATAGCAAAAATTTGTGAAAGAATTATCAAAAGTAGATGGGTAAAATACTTGGAAAAAAACAACGTACTAAATCCAAGGCAATTTGGATTCAGACAAGGACGATCATGCGTCACCAATTTAATATGTTTCTATTCAAGGCTAATAGATATAATACAAGAAAGAGATGGATGGGCTGATTGTGCATTTCTAGACCTAAAAAAAGCTTTTGACAAAGTACCACATAAGAAGTTGCTTAAGAAATTAGAATATGAAGGAGGAATACAAGGTAAATTGCTAAATTGGATGGAAGACTTTTTGCAAGAAAAGAAAAATGAGAGTAGTGATAAGAGATCAGCACTCAAAATGGAATGAAGTAATAAGCGGTGTCCCGCAGGGAACAGTTCTGGCCCCAATAATGTTTGCTATATATATTAATGATATGGATGAAGGAATTGAAAGCTATATGAGCTTCTTTGCAGATGATGCAAAACTACTGAAAAGAGTGAAAACTGAAGAAGATTGTGAATCACTACAGAGAGATCTAAATAAAGTACAAGAATGGAGTAGGAAGTGGGAGATGGAGTTCAATACAAAAAAGTGTAGTATAATGGAATTTGGAAAAAGCAAAAACAGAATAACAGGATCATATAATTTGGGAGAAGAAGGAATAAAAAAAGTAGAAAATGAGAAGGACCTGGGAGTCATTGTTATGAATAATATGTCACCTGAGAAACATATAAATAAGATTTTTGGAGAAACTTATAATTTAATAAGAACAATCAAAGCGGCATTTACATACCTGGATGAAGAAATGGTGAGGAAAATCCTAATCACCCTGATAAGACCAAGATTGGAATATGCAGCAACGATATGGTCACCATGTACAAAAAAATGTATAAAAAAACTTGAAAGAATACAAAGAGCAATTACAAAATTGGCACCAACACTCTCAAAACTATCATATGAAGAGAGACTACAAAAACTTAAACTACAGACACTAGAGCAAAGAAGAGAGAGAGGAGATTTGATAGCTATTTACAGAATCATGAAAGGCATAGAAATTACTGATAGAGAGAATCTGATAAAATGGGATGACAGAAATACAAGAGGACACGGAAAGAAAATAAAAAAAGACAGCTACAGAAGAGATTTGAAAAAGAACAGCTTTCCTCACAGAGTAATAGACAGTTGGAACAAGTTAGATGAGAAAGTGGTGTGTGCAAAAACAATACATGAATTTAAAAATAGTTTAGATAAAATGAGATATGAAGACGGGACCCCACGAGCATAGCTCCCCTTCCCGTAAAATACAACTAGGTAAATACAACTAGGTAAATACACACACACACTTCAACGAACGGACGGCTTAGAAGACGTTCTGAAGAAAATTGAAGTTTTGTGGATCCCAACGCAAAGAGAAGTGCCTATTGTATTTACAGGATGGGGGAAATTGCTCGTGGGGTAGTAGGAAAGTAGGGAAAGAGGAGAAGGGGAGGGATTACTGAGGGAAATGGAAGGAAATGAGGAAGGAGTAGACTTGGCCCAGGCATCAGGCGAAAGGTAAACAAACGGCCCCCCGACGACGATGAAATGTCTAATGAAAATGTAAAGATTAGAAGTATAGATAAGAGCAATACAATAGAAAGTGATGAGAATATTTTCCAGGGATTTAAAGAGGGTGGGGGGGGGGGACACCCCCCCCCAGAACTGACAAGACTAGAAGAGAAGGTCGATAAGATGATCGAGGACTTGGAGCGTAGGTTCGGTCATGTTAACAATATTCTACGAAGGGTTGAAAAATTGGAAGAACTAGAGAAGGCGAACAAAAACTTAACTGATGAAATAGAAAACCTGAAAAGACAGTTAAAAGAAGTAAAGGTGGAGAATGAGGAATTTAAGAGGAATAGTAAAGAAAACAGAGAGGGATGGAAGTCGATAAAAGAAAACAGTAAAGTTGCATTTACTGATATAATTAAACAGCAAATGAGAGAACAAACTGAAGACTCAGTTATTAAAGTGATGAGACAGAAGGAGAATATAGTAAGAGACTTAGCTGACAAAAAGAAATGTATAATTATATTAGGAATGGAAGAGAAACATAACCCAGATAGAACCTCAAGAACCAATGAGGAAAATGAAAAAGTAAGCAGTTTACTAAAATTAGTTCAGGAAGATGAACCAGAAATTATGAAGGAAATTGAGGAAAAATTCAGGCTCGGAAAGTATAGTACAGATAAGACCAGACCAATTAAGATTAAATTCAGGTCACAAACGACGGCAGAGAATATCTTATCCAAAACAGGGAAACTAGCAACAAGTGAACAATATAAAAAGGTATGGATAAAAAGGGAAATGAATAAAGAGGAAAGAAAGGAAGAAAAGCAGAAAAGACTTGAAGCAAAGGAAAAAAAACGAGAGCAGAACGGAGTCAGAGAAAGAGAGATTCTATTGGAGAGTAGTGAATATGAAACTAAGGCAGTTCGACATACAAGAGAAAAACAAAAGGGAAAAAGAGAACACAATGGAAGTGACAGAAAACTAAGAGTGTCTTACACAAATATAGATGGATTAATAACAGGATTGAATGAGCTGAATGATTATTTGAAAGAAAAAGAACCGGACATAATGGGAATTGTAGAAACAAAATTAAAAGGCCCACTACCACCCAACAGTGTAGGACATGATGCATATAATTATTGGATTAAAAACAGAGAGAAAAAGCAAGGGGGTGGAGTTATGTTCCTGACTAAGAAGGATATAAACGTGAAGGGTGTCATATATGGAAAGAATACAGTAGAGATGATTATGATAGAAGTGGAAGACAGAGATAAAAAGAGCAGAAAATTTGTGATAAATTACACAATGTAACACATGTTTTGTTTATTTGTATTTTTTCATGTTTATATATGTATTTCGTGTCACTGAATCCAAATATCACATTAGTTTTAACGTAACATCGATATTTCTTTATTTATTCTTGATTTTATATTTTATTGTTATATACTCAACCTTTCTCTACAGTAGTTAATTGATTCAATCTACTTTAGCATTCTAAGGATAATTATACAACATCTAGTATTTTATTCATAATATGAAGTGTATTTAAGAGCTACAATATTAGTAAGAACAAAATAAACAACACAACTTTGCACTGCAAGTGTTTTGATGACTATTCTCATGATTAGAAGTGCTTTGACGATCGAGATTTTCTAGAATGCATGCTTTCGTCTTTTCTGACTAGTGACCATATGTAATCTCCCATCATAGCAGTATTCCATCGTCCTTCATACCTTCTTTCCATAGTTGCGATATCCTGATGAAATCTCTCGCCATGCTCCTCACTGACAGCCCCCAAGTTTTAGAGGAAGAAATCTAAGTGAGAATGCAAGAAATGTATCTTCAAGGACATACGACAACCAAGTTTCCTGAAGTTCTCAATAAGCTTTGCCACTATTTGTTTATAATTAGGGTCCTTGTGATTTCCTAGGAATCCACGAACATCACGAAATGAACACCAAGCTTCTCTTTCAAATTTCGTCATCGCTCTTTCCAGTTTCTCCGACTTCAACATTTTGTTTACCTGGGGTCCAACAAACATACCACCATTGAGCTTAGCCTCAGATAGCTTGGGAAACATGAGACAAATTTCTTGGAAAGTTTCGCCTCCAAAATCCAAAGCCTTCACAAACTGTTTAATTAACCCTAGCTTGATATGAAGTGGGGGTAATAAAACTTTTTTCGAATCTACTAGAGGCTGTCTGAGATCATTTAACATTCCTGGCTGCAGTTCAACTCTTGGGGGCCAATGAACTTTATTATAATGATCATCATCAGCCCTGCTGTCCCATAAACAAAGAAAACAGGAATACTTTGTGTATCCCCCTTGTAAGCCAAGCAAAAAGGCTAGCATCTTGAAATCACCACAAACATCCCATTTGAATTCAGCATAATTGATTTTTTCAAGAAGCTGTTTAACATTATGATAGTTTTCTTTCTTCTGTACTGAGTGTGCAAGAGGCAAAGATGGGTTTTTATTTCCATTGTGGAGAAATACTGCTTTGAGACTTCGTGTTGAGCTATCTATGAACAGTCGCCATTCTGCAAGATCATGTTCGAGTCCAAGGGCTGTAAACAAACCAGTAACATCCTTACAATAACACATATCATCACTAAAGTCATAGTAAATTTTAAATGCTTCATGTCGTTTCCGGTACACAGATGTCCTGCAGTCTTCTCCTAGTAGATTCCATTCTTTCATCCTTGATGTAAGAAGCTCAGCTCCTGACTTAGTAAGACCTAAGTCTCTGATTAAGTCATCTAGCTCACTCTGACTTGGAAAGTGAGGCTCCGAAGTCGTTCTTGGTGCGAAATCTTCGTCTCCCATTTCATGGCTGCTGCTACCTGCTGACCCTTCAGATGAAATTTCCATTGCATCTTCCATCTGGAAAGAAAGAAATAACTAAATATAGCAACTTCAACAAAGACGAATAGCATTAGTATTCCATATATCTTTAGGAAAGTGAATGTATATTAAGTACTTAATATTGAAGTTAATTAAAAGTATAGAGAGTATGATAAAAATAAACTTGCATTTTCTGGTGGTTGTGGTACTGGTAAGCTATCATCATGTGGGACAGGTGCTCTAGATGATGGTATGTCTGGATACTGCAGAGCTTGTCTTCCTTTCACTTTCCTGTACTTCGTCACATCAATCATACAAAAGTAGCAGTCGTCGTGATGGTTCTTCGGCTCTCTCCATATTCTAGGAATGACAAAAGGCATTGCCCTTCCTGTACCTCTCAGCCATCCTTCTAGAGTAGATCGGCAGCTTCCACATATCACATGAGGTGCCCATGGCTTGTCCTGGTCACCCATGGGCATTCCGAAATAGAGTCTGTACGCTATCCACACTTTAGCACCTCTCACGATCTTATGTAGTACTTGTTTTTTCCCAATATAATAACCACACACATAGCAAAATGTATCAGGAGAATTTTCACATCCTCTAGTAGCCATCTTAACAGGTAAATAGTTCAGTCATTGATCTGAAAGAGAAAGTTAGATAAACATTTAGTAGCAGACCACATAACAATTCCAAAATTTACATGGTAACATTGAAATTATATGTATTTCTATAACGGTCGATGATACAGAAAAAATAATTGCATATTTGAAATCAGCAGGAAAAATGAATTAACAAACTCTAAAAAAAATACAATAAACAAAACTTTTGAAAAAAAATGTTACTTTGTGTTATGTGCCTCCGAAAACAGCCTCATGGGAGGAGAGTGAACATAAAAGTATGTTAGAGGACACAAAGATAACATTAAATAAAATAATGGAAGATGGAGGAAGAATAGTTATAATGGGCGACTTTAATTGCAAAGAAATCTGCTGGGAAGAAATGACAGTAAAGGGTGGAGACGGCTCATGGGGAAACGCTCTACTTGAGATGATTACTGACCATACAATGACACAATGGATACAGGAGAACACCAGGTATAGAAATGAAGAAGAACCATCGAGACTAGACTTAATAATTACATCTGAACCTAGAATAGTGGACAAGATTGAATATAAAACACCAATAAGTAAAAGTGACCACATATTGATTGAACTGGAACTTAATGAAGAAAAATATAGGAAAAGAAATGAGCAATATAGAAAAGGAAGAATGATGTATGAAAAAACAAACTTTGATAAAATAAGAGAATTCTTTCAACAAGAAAACTGGGAAGAAATATACAAAGAAGAAACAACAGTGGAAGAGAAATGGAATATTTTGACAAAAATTTACAAAAAAGGAGTGGAAAAGTATGTCCCAAGACAAAAACAATAAAAAGAATATGTAAAATGCTGGTACAACAAAAGTTGTAGGGAGTTAAAAGACAAAAGAGACAAAGCCTGGACCAGATGGAAAAAAGACAGAAGACCTGAAAAATGGAAAATATATACCGGTTATAGAAATGAATATGCTGAGAGGAAAAGAGAAAATATGAAAAAGATGTCATAGAAAAGTGTAAAGATCAACCAAAACTATTCTACAGATTTGTAAACAATAAACTGAAAAACAAACAAGACTTGGAGAAATTAAGACAAGAGGGAGTTGAATACACTGAGGAAATGGAAATGGCGGAAATTATGAACAAACATTTTAAATCAGTGTTTACAAGGGAGAACATACAACCTGAAGAGATTGAATGGAAAGAGAAAGTCCCCCCTATGGAAGAAATAGAAGTAACAAAGAATGAAATATTGACACACTTGAGTAATCTTGATGTCAGAAAACCGCATGGACCAGATGATATAGCAAACTGGATTCTGAAAGAATGCAGGAATGAACTGGCAGACAAAATACATAGCATACTAAATAGTTCCTTGAAAGAAGGAAAAGTTCCAGAAGATTGGAAAAAAGCAAATATAGTACCTATATATAAAGGAGGAAATAAAGAAGAACCTACCAACTATAGACCAGTCTCTCTAACAAGTACAATAGCAAAAATTTGTGAAAGAATTATCAAAAGTAGATGGGTAAAATATTTAGAAAAAAACAAAGTGTTAAATCCAAGGCAATTTGGATTCAGACAAGGACGATCATGCGTCACCAATTTAATATGTTTCTATTCAAGGCTAATAGATATAATACAAGAAAGAGATGGATGGGCGGATTGTGCATTTCTAGACCTAAAGAAAGCTTTTGACAAAGTACCACATAAGAAGTTGCTTAAGAAATTAGAAACTGAAGGAGGAATACAGGGAAAACTACTAAATTGGATGGAAGACTTTTTGCAAGAAAGAAAAATGAGAGTAGTGATAAGAAACCAGCACTCAAAATGGAATGAAGTAATAAGCGGTGTCCCGCAGGGAACAGTTCTGGCCCCAATAATGTTTGCTATATATATTAATGATATGGATGAAGGAATTGAAAGCTATATGAGCTTCTTTGCAGATGATGCAAAACTACTGAAAAGAGTGAAAACTGAAGAAGATTGTGAATCACTACAGAGAGACCTAAATATAGTACAAGAATGGAGTAGGAAGTGGGAGATGGAGTTCAATACAAAAAAGTGTAGTATAATGGAATTTGGAAAAAGCAAAAACAGAATAACAGGAGCATATAAATTGGGAGAAGAAGGAATAAAAAAAGTAGAAAATGAGAAGGACCTGGGAGTCATTGTTATGAATAATATGTCACCTGAGAAACATATAAATAAGATTTTTGGAGAAACTTATAATCTAATAAGAACAATCAAAGTTGCATTTACATACCTGGATGAAGAAATGGTGAAGAAAATCCTAATCACCCTGATAAGACCAAGATTGGAATATGCAGCAACGATATGGTCACCAAGTAAATTTTTTTTTTATAAAAAAACTTGAAAGAATACAAAGAGCAATTACAAAACTGGCACCAACACTCTCAAAACTATCATATGAAGAGAGACTAGAAAAACTTGAACTACAGACACTAGAGCAAAGAAGAGAGAGAGGAGATTTGATAGCTATTTACAGAATCATGAAAGGCATAGAAATTACTGATAGAGAGAATCTGATAAAATGGGATAACAGAAATACAAGAGGACACGGAAAGAAAATAAAAAAAGACAGCTATAGAAGAGACTTGAAAAAGAACAGCTTTCCTCACAGAGTAATGAACAGTTGGAACAAGTTAGATGAGCAAGTGGTGTGTGCAAAAACAATACATGAATTTAAAAATAGTTTAGATAAAATGAGATATGAAGACGGGACCCCACGAGCATAGCTCCCCTTCCCGTAAAATACAACTAGGTACAACTAGGTAAATACACACACACATACACACACACCGACTCGGTGGCGCAGTTGGTAGAACACTGAGCTGCCACGAAAGTGGCCCGCAGCTCCTGGTTCAAATCCTGCCCAGGGCCGAAATTATTTCGGTACTGCTGCGCTTCAGGTCGTTACTCTGACTCTCGTGGGCGGGGAGTTAGGGGTGTGTGTGTGTGAAAGGTCATAGCATTACCCATAGATCGGACCCACGAGCTCTGAGCTCTCTTCCGGGAGGGAAATAGCTGTCGATCACGAGTCCAACACGTGATCCAAAGACCAAGTAAATACACACACACAAACACACACACACACACACACACACACACACACACACACACACACACACACACACACACACACACACACACACACACACACACACACACACATACAAACACACATTGTGCGACGGCCAGTCTGGTTTTGACCAGCGGCGCGTCACTACACTCGTAAGGCAAATTTCTGAGTCCATGTATCATTTTGGTCATTCTTCTCTGTACTGATTCTAGTGAATTGATGTCCATTCTGTAGGACGGAGACCCAAACTGTACTACATAGTCAAGGATGAGTCTAACTATCGCTAGAGTTTGATAATTACCGTGCTGGCAATGAAACCTTATGCGCTGTTAGCTTTATTCCTGGCGCTAATTCACTATTTCCTGGTTTTAAGGTCCGGACTCACTAGAACTCCCAAGTCTCTCTCGCACTCAGTTTTCTCTAAAAACTTGTTATCTAAGCTGTATCTATTTTCGGGGTTGTGTAGCCCTACGTTTAACACGCTACACTTAGAGATATTGAAGTTCATTTGCCATTTCACCGACCATGTGAACAATTTGTTAAGATCATCCTGCAGAATCTTTGCGTCGTCTCCTGACC
This sequence comes from Oratosquilla oratoria, assembly GCF_046742065.1. NCBI lineage: Eukaryota > Metazoa > Arthropoda > Malacostraca > Stomatopoda > Squillidae > Oratosquilla > Oratosquilla oratoria. The sequence continues at coordinate 20,674,458 of NC_134789.1, read as the reverse complement.
TAATTAGGTGTCCTATCTTAGTGTCATCCGCGAACTTACTAACATCACTATCTATATCATCGTCTAAGTCGTTTAGGTACACAATGAACAACAAGGGACCCAAAACCGAGCCCTGGGGAACCCCACTAGTAACATTGTCCCACCACCTAACCTAACCAAATCTAACCTAACCCAACCAGCGGAACGCACACTCAAGAAATTGAGAGTACATGGCACGCCTTAAAACATGGAAATAAAAAACAATGCGGTACTCACCGTTAGATGCTAGACTCATATTTCTGTGAGTATATGTGGCGGAAACGAAATAGAAATGAGGATTTTTTTTAATACTATTTGACATGTGTCAGTTCCAATGAATTGCCAATGAATATTGTCATTTGTGCATTGCGCCGCGTAAACTAGTGCGCATTAAATTTCAATTTTTTTCAATTTTCTTTCATTTCTCCAAAACAATCAAATCAAATTAAATCAAACCAAATCAAATCAGCCATCCTGAGTCCACTACTGAACAAAGGCCTTCTTCATAGCATTCCATGATTCACACGACCGTGCCAATCTCTGCCACGTCACTTGCTTCATCGCTCATCAGTCGTTCGCACTAACTTACCTGCCCAATTCCACCTCCTCTCTTTCACCTCTTCCACAATATCTTTCACTCTAGTCTGCTCTCACACCCAACTTGCTCTCTTTTGGTCTCTCAGCATTATTCCCATCATTGATCTCTCCATTCTCCTCTGTGCAGCCCTTAGCTTTGTTTCCATTGCCTTCGTCAGTTTCCAAGTCTCACACCCGTAGATTATTGCTGGCAGAATGCATCGGTTGTAAACTTTACGTTTCAAACATAAAGGTAAAGAGCCTCTCAAGATTTTATTATACTTACCAAACACTTTCCAACCAATTATAATACGTCTTTTTATTTCATTATCATGATCTTTTGTCACTTTCACCACCTGGCCTAAATAATTATACTCCTCATCTTCTTCAAGACTCTCACCATCAATTACAATCTCTTTACTTTGAACTTTCGTGTTGAATATTACTTTGGTTTGGGTCTTATTCATTTTGAAACCTACTTTGAGACTTCCCTTGTTTAGATCACTCAGCGTCTCTTGCTAGTCTTCTGCTCTTTCTGAAAGAACAATAATGTGCTTGTTCTCTCGGTTGGTTTCCATCTAAAACTTGACTCAGTCTATTTGTAAGGATCTTGGAGAATACTTTATATACATTTGATAGTAAGCTAATCGGTCTATAGTTACTAAGGTCCTTCTGGTCTCCTTTTTTATGAAGCAAAATCACTATGGTATTGCACCACGATCCAGGAACGCTTTCTTGATGTAAGCACTGGGTGTATAACTCGTCGCCACTGTTGCTGTTGGGCTGGGATACATACATACATACATATACCAAGGCTTTTTCCCCCTTCCAAGGGAGGTAGCCAAAATGGGAAAGGCATAAAAACACTCCCACCCATTTCATCCCTAAATACACTCCACACCCCTCCCACCCTTCCTCTCATCTGAGCACCTCCTGGATGACGGGTCATCCCTGCACCCTGCCCACCGCCCTGGGTCAGAAGCAGTGTCGCAAGACACAGTACATCCACAGCGAGGCCGCTTCATTTAATCGGCGACCCCCCCTCTCCGTCCCCCTTTGCATATAAGGCGAGGACGGGGAGAAATCCCTTCAGGCTGCGTCAAAATTTACTCACACATACTACCCCACCCCCCACTTCCCCGCCCATTCCTCCTCATGCAGTCACAACATCATCCATATACAACCATTCTCAACTCACCTCTGTCTTCCGTCCTCTCCCTTCCTTCCTCAACAGACATTCCCCTCTTCCCCAAAGCCCCCTTCACCCCATCCATCCACCTCATCCTAGGACGTCCCCTCATGTTCACTCCCTCCACATCTGCCTTCCATACCTCTTTTACTAGTCTTTCTTCACTCATTCTTTCCATGTGTCCAAACCATCCTAATATTCTTTCATCAACCCTATCTCCCAAATCCTTTTTCACCCCTGTTCTCCTCCTCACCTCCTCATTTCTCACTCTATCTAGCCTAGTAACCCCCACCATACTTCTCAGACACCTCATCTCAAACACATTCAAACTCCTTCTCTCTTCTTCTCTTATGTTCCACGTTTCTGCCCCATACAGTGCTGTTGGCACAATCACTCCTTCATACAGTCTCCTCTTCGCATCCATTCCCAAATGTCTATTCCTCATTACACTCTTTAAACCACCAAGGCATTTACTCGCTTCTCTCAATCTACATTCTACCTCCACCTTCACTCCACCTTTTCCTGCTACACTTGCACCCAAGTATCTAAAACTATCCACTTCCTCCAGTCGCTCTCCCTTAATGTTCACTTCCAGTCTACTGCCACTTTCACCCCTTGTACATCTCATCACCTTACTTTTACCCACATTTATCTTTAGCTTTCTTCTATCACATACTCTCCCAAACTCTGCCACCAGCTTCCTCAATCCCTCCTCTGACCCTGCCACAAGCGCAGTGTCGTCCGCAAACAACAGCTGGCTCACCTCCCACTTTTCTCCATTTTCTTTAACCATCTCCAATCCCTGACTCACTACCCTAGCATTCACCTCTCGCACCACCCCATCCATGTATAAGTTGAACAGCCAGGGCGACATAACGCATCCTTGACGAAGTCCCACCTTTACTTCAAACCACTCACTCTCTCCATTTCTAATCCTAACACATGCTCTACTACTCTCATAAAAACTCTTGACAGCTCCCAAAAGCTTTCCTCCTATCCCATAAATCTGCATAACCTCCCACAGTGCCTTTCTGTCTACCCTATCATAAGCCTTTTCCAGATCCATGAAAGCCCAAAAAACATCCTTCCCCTTTCCTATAGCTTTCTCACATATCTGTCTTACCACAAAGATCTGATCTACACAACCTCTACCCGTCCTAAATCCACACTGTTCCTCACCAATTACTCCCTCTGTTCCTCTCCTAATCCTCTCAATTAAGATCCTCCCATAAGCCTTCCCTACTACACTCAACAGGCTAATCCCTCTGAAATTACTACATTCACACTTGTCCCCTTTTCCCTTGTAAAGAGGAACTATACAGGCACTACTCCAGTCCTCCGGTACTCTACCCTCTCTCCAGCAAACATTAAATAACCTCACCAACCAGTCCACCATCACTGCACCTCCCTTTTTCAGACATTCTGCATGACATCCATCCAGACCAGGTGCTGGGATGGCTGAGAATAAAACAGGAACCAATGCTGGAGGTAGTGCTTGAGGGTGGCTTCAGGGTGGCTACAGTGGCGGCATCTTCTTTCTTCAGGTGTTAGGTTACTTTTGATCTGCCAGAAACAACGGTCCTCCAGTCGCAGATGGAAGAGCAGAGTTTCCACCTTTCTTGGTGTGGAGTGAGGAAGTACAAGGGGCTCGTAGTCTGTGACTGCCCTGTACCACCTCGCCCTCTCTGACAACTCTGCCTCCAGTCTGTGCTGAAGGAATCGTTGTACCTGATTTAGAGCCCTGGTGCGTATGCGCAACTGATTTCTGCTGAGAGGGACGACAACATCGACTTCGGGTCTTTCGCGCGCCGCTTCAGCTGCGGCGTCGGCTAGCTCATTACCTGAGACACCTACGTGGCTTGGCACCCAGTTGAGCGTAACACTCCTGCCTTGCTGATGCAGCTTCAGCAGGAGTGCTAGGATGGAGGTCAGTAGGCGTACATTGTCGCTGGGCTGTATCGATTCTCAGCTGCCTAGCAGAGACTGTGAATCCGTGTGGATCACCACAGGGCCAGCTCGAGATATTAGAGTATGCTCTAACGCTCCTTGGACTGCTATGGCCTCAGCTTAGAGAGTGGACGCATGATCAGATACTCTCCTGCCGTAGGTCAAACCATCCGTCACGAAAGCAGTCCCCGCACCGCGAGGCCTTTTGGGGTCTACAGAGCCATCCGTGTAATAGACCGCCATTCCAGGTTCCGACAGTGCTCGGATGCCTTGTAGGGCCTGCGCTAGTGCTCTTTCCTGATTACATAACTTCTTCTTACTGGGAAGCTTTGTGACAACGAAGGTTGCAGGTATCGACAGCCATGGTGGTGGGAGCTTGATCTCTGGGTGTGGAGAGTCCCTACCCTTCTCAAGGAGAGTGCTGATGAGCCTGAAGGAGTCCAGGAGTCCAGCCGCCTGTGATAGCCAGGTATCGGAGTGGATAAGAGTATCCACCCGTCCCAGAGCTATCACAAGGCTCTGACTCAGCTCAGTTATCCTGGGGCTCTGGACTAACTTGGCAAGAAAGTCGACCTCCAGCCTTCTGACCCATGATGTTAATGAAGGCAATGAAGCCTTCATTTGGAGGTTAACGATCTTAGTCCAAGGTTGAGCTCCCAGGATAATCCTTGCTGGGGCATTTTGCAAAGGCTCCAGGTCTTCAAGCTTGGCAGTCGCCACATTTATGAGAGCTGTGGCAGCGTAGTCCACCAACCTGCGGACTGCTTGCACATAGAAGGTGCGAAGGACCTGATGCGTGGCACCAAGTGCCTTCCCCGTCATGGCTCTCATAACTGTGGTTCTTGCCTTCAGTCTCTCCTTGAGATAGGCTAGTTCCTTCTGAAAGGTGAGCCTCTCATCAATCCAGTCCCCCAGGTACTGATACTGGTGAACCCAGTCCAGCCTAAGGTCCTGGATGGTGAGGTGCTTCCCATCTTTCCAGAGTCTCAATGCCATGGCCTTCGATTTTGTAGGGGGGATCTTTAACCCTAACCTGCAACATTCCGTCGCCACAGTGATTAAACAGCGTTGAGCCCTGTTGAAGCACTGCCGTTTCCCAGTAATTATGAGCGCAATGTCATCTACATAGCAGATGACTTTGCACCCATGTGGTAGAGGTAGTTCCAGAATGTTGGAGACGAGCACATTGAACAGAGTGGGGCTGAGTAACCCCCCCCCCCTCCCTGTGGAGTGCCATTCTCCAGCATTCTGGCCTCTGATATGACCCTGAAATCGTACTTTCGCAGACCGGTGACTGAGATAGTCAGCAATCCAAGAAAGCAGCTTGCCTTTTATGCCCTTGCGGGCAAGGGTGTCTAATATCACAAGTGGACTGGCCAGCTCAAACGCCTTTTCCAAATCCAAAAAGACCACGATGGACGTTGTGCCACTGACAGCATTGAGGAGTGTTGCTATACTGTTTGCTGTGCCAGTGCCCTTGCAGTAAGCATGGATATGCTCATGCATTGGGCCCAGTTTCCACAGCAGCCTGTTTAGCACCATCCTCTCCGCTGTCTTCCCCATGCAGCTTGTCAGGCTGATGGGGCGGTAAGCACTAGGTTCCTTTGGCTTTGGAATTGGCGTTATGATTGCCGTCTTCCAGGCTGTTGGTAGCTTGCCAGTCCTCCAAGACGCGTTTATCACCCTTAGAAGTGCCTCGTCACCCGCTGGCCCAAGGTGGGTCAGCATGGAATAGGTGACGAGGTCCTCTCCAGGTGCCGTGTCTGAGCTGGTCTTGTGTGTGACCCGTAGCTCCTGAAGCGTAAAGCTAGTGTCAGTATCATCCGATCGACTTACCATGTCCTCAACACTATGACGCCTCACTCCTTGGAGGTCCTGCAGTGTGTCTTGAACACACTGCGGGAGTGACCCTAGACACTAGCTCTGTTTGTCGTGCTGCCGATCAATTTAACGAAAGTACTGCTACCCGAGGTAATTCCCCCTTCTTAGAGGAATCTCGCTCTGGCAGGATTATGCCCCCGCATAACTCTCCCTGCACGATTGACATAGCCCGTGTGGTTTTTAAAATTGTCTTTACGGCTGGCATACGACTCGAGCTAGGTCTATGTACCCGCTATAGTTGGCAAGCATAGTTGGCAAGCGTAGTTAGCAAGTACGTCTACGCTCAAACTAAACTGGCCAATCAGGAGCTCGGAAAGTTCGCCGGGTTCCTCACCAGCCCAACCGAGACGGGCAGTTCACTCCAGGACACGACATCTTTAAGGGCAACTCTCCTCCCCAAGGAATAATACTCTTCAAACAGATCTCCTCTCCAAGCAGTGCTCCTCTTCAAGCACCTCTCCTCTCCAAGCAATGCTCCTCTTCAAGCAGCTCTCCCCTCCAAGCAGTACTCCTCTTCAAGCAGCACTCCTCTCCAAGCAACAGTCCTTTCCAAGCTTCAAGATCCCCTTCGCTCTTAGGTTTTTTCCTTACGAGTTTACAGTTCATTAAAGTGCGTAGTGTTATTGTGAGTTTCATTTCCCTGGCTTGTCCGAATCATATCACAACATGAGAACCACAATGAAAATAAGCTTACATGCTTTTTTGTGTTATCCTCGGCAATTGTAATTGTTATTTCGAGCTATGTGTTCTTTTCATTATCCGCACTTCATGTATATTGATGCAATGCCAAATAAACTTACTAAATATAAAGAAATCTAACACAACTCAACATTATTTTTTTATATTGTAAGGTGGTGCAAGTTATTTCTTGTGCGAATGTTTGGCGATGGAATATACAGTACATATGGGTCTTTTCCATTTTACGGCATGCAGAAATTTTCTACCAAATTTTCGCCAGTAATACAGATTTTAGTGCTGAATACGAATATAACATTTTTGTTTTTGAGAATCTACCCGAGAGTTGACACCTTGACGTGGTGGATAGAGTTGAGAATCTTGATTATTACAAAAGCTATGTCGGTAGAGAGAAAATCTCTGCAGGGTCTCCCATATCGAACAGGTTTTGTAAGAAAGATCAGACAAAAAGCAACTCGTATACACAGTCGCAGGACCCACTGCTAACTGGCACGTCCCTGATGGCGAACAGGGAAATTCCCCATAGATATATGGGGTACCGTCATAATGACGGCGTGGACCATTGGGCACCATATAGATATATAGGGCTTCACCGAATATAATGAATAAGGTGACCCCTGAGAAATATCTCACAAGAAACCAGTTGGCAGGGAGGTGAGATTACTGCAAAAAAAAAAGCCCTTCATAGCAACCATGAAAAATACAAACAAAACAAAACCGGGCGTTCCTGTTGGATCATCGTCTCCCAAAGGTCCAACCGCATTGCCTCATATGCTTACGGGCAGTGTGCCACCGAATGTGAGTAAGCACTGTCCAAGCAGATCCAAGCCTTAGACATTAAACAGCATGAAGAAAATGAAGATCTATACTTACAACGTAAGAACTCTCTCAGAAGACCACAGGCTGGAGAGTCTAATGGAACGGCTAGATAACATCAAGTGGGACATCGTAGGACTGAGCGAAGTCCAAAGAACGGAAGAAAAGCTGATACAATTACAAGATGGTCACCACCTGTTCTACTATAGAGCTAAGGACAAAGAAGGATCTAGTGGAGTAGGAATCTTGATCAACCGAGAGGTTGCTGGTAACGTAGTCAAGTTCAGTAGTTTATTAGACAGGGTAGATTGGATTGTGATTAGGCTATGTAAAAGGTACACTCTAAAAAAGTTCAGGTGTATGCACCAACTTCACAGAGTACAGACGATGAAATTGAATCTTTTTATGATGATTTAAATCAGGTAATGGATAAAGAAAAAAGTAAGTACACGTTGGTAATAGGCGACTTCAATGCCAAAGTTGGAAGATGGGAGACGAGTCGTGCAATGGGAAGTTTGGAGTGGGCGAAAGAAATGACAGAGGCGAGATGTTAGTCTTTTTTGTAGAGAACTACAGCATGAGGATAATGAACACTTTCTTCCAAAAACGTCTAGGTCGTAAATGGACCTGGAGAAGTCCAAATGGAACAACAAAGAACGAAGTAGACTTCATATTAGGAGATGACAGCAAGAGCTTTAGCAATGTTACGGTCATAAATAAAATCAACATAGGTAGTGATCATAGAATGGTAGGTTGCACAACTAAATTAAATTTCAGAGCCGAAAGAAATAAACTAGTTTCAAAAAATAAAATCAGCCTAGCAAAAGTTAAGGATAATAAGAGGGAATTTCAGTTAGAAATTAAAAATAGATTCGAAGCTCTAAGAACTGACGAGGACACAGTCGAAGATATGAATTTGAATTTAGTGAATATCATTAGGGAATCGGCAGAGAAAGTAGGAAGTACAAAAAGTATTAGAGAAAACAAATATCACAAAGCTACAAATGACCTAATTAAAAGAAGGAGGACAGTGCAGATTAAAGTCAGGAGAGACGAAATAGAAAGAGTAGAACAAAAGGCAGAGATCAGAGAAAAGACAGAAAAACATCGATGAAATAGAGGAAACTATTCGGAAAGGAAAACATATTAAAGGGACTGAGCGCAGACATGCTTTAGGAAGACAGCAAATGATATGTTTGACAGATAGAAATGGAGAAATCATTAACTGCAGAGATAGAATGGGAAAAAGAGTAGAGGAATTTTACCAAGAGCTTTACTCATCGAAGACTGTAGTTGAGTCAGTAAATTCATCTGTAGACGTTAGTAGTGTACCAGACATTACAAAGGAAGAAGAATTTGCTCTAAAAATAAGAAATGAGGAAAAACACCTAGGGAAGATGGTATATCGATAGATCTGTTGTATTGTATTCTAAGCTTTGTTAGCATTATGCTCCTTGTAGATTCAGATAAATGCGTAGTTAGAATTCTGTATGTGTGTATGTACATGCATGTTGTAAGAACCTGATTCTCACGGTCTCGCCATACCCCTACCTTACCTCGTCATGTCCTTGCCTAAAAGCCTTATCAGAAAAAAATAAATGTTTCGGCACCCCATGACAGCCCTTATCGAGAAGGACATATATATCAAGTGAATGAAAAGACCTGGTGTATTCGGCTAGGCCAGCCCACGTTGTGTAGTGACTGTAGCTATTGGCCAAAAGTTTGTAAGGGCTACAGCTTAAGCCAATCATAGAAAAATCAAGATGAACTGTACGGCCTTAGAGGGAGGTGCTTAACAGTAACCGAGGTTTCCTTAAATTAAAAAGACAGAAGAAAGTCAGTCGTTAGACAGCTGCTCCGAGTATCAGGTCAAGGCAAGTAGTCTGATTTTCCACTCCCATATACAATACACACACTCTAGCACTCGAAATAAACACAGAAATTAGACCACTGGTTTGTTCTCTTACCTAGCATTTCCCCTAGTTCGCTCCCTCCGGTGGACATAGTCTTTGGTCTTCGGAGAAGCGTAACAGTGGTGGCAGCGATGGGATCATTTCCCCTTACGCAAGCACAAATTACCCAGATACATAACTCTACACGGGAGAGAACGATATTGTTGCTGTTGATAGTATACAGATTCAGTGGTAGATAATAAGAGTTACAAGTGAAGTGATAGTATACAGATTCAGTGGTAGATAATAAGACAGTTATAAGTGAAGTAACATACAGGTGATGTGTGAAGAGTGGTGATATTGAAGGAAGTTAAGTTGTGAAAAAAGAACATAAACAAAATTACAGTTGGTAAACAGCTACAGTGGGCGATAACTCAATTGAAAAAAAAAAAAAGGAAAGAATGGCTGACCTTGGAAACACTGTAGAACGGGGGGGAACAGGGCACCCTTGATCCCAATATGGAGCAAATCAGTGATGGAGTGGCTATGCACCTTCCGTTAAACGAGTCACCTGTGCCAGAGGATCATAAAGGATTGGGGCAAATGGAGGGGGATCTAGATATTATCTGCAAAACGTTATCCGAACAGCTGGATAAGCGAGACAAAGATAAAATTGGAAGGGTTGATGGCCTTCCGTACTTCATTGCGCCGGGAATGGATCAACATCCAAAATACACTGTCTGTCCAGATGCACATGCGTGGATACGCATGATTGACAATCAGTGCCAATCAGCCGATTGGACAGATGTAGGACGCATAAGGGTCGTTATTTCGAGAACCCTACCTGGGTCAACTACAGTTAAGGCTGTTCACATGTGCAAGAGCAGTTTCCCTAATGATTGGAATGGATTTAAGACAATGTTTTTGAGTTTCTATCCGCAGTCAACCTCAAGTGACGAGCTATTCGGTGAATTGGAAAGCGCAAGACGATTCAAAGGCGAGCTCCTAGAGAATTTCAACATCAGATTACAATCTCTAGTTTCCCAAATAATAGATCGTGACCCCATGAAGGAGGCACCTGCTCGTTATGTGGCCCAAAGGAGGTTCCTTAGCATATTTCCAGCAGGATTTGCAGTCTGCATCCACAATATCTCCTGAGAACTACACTGAATTGATGACGAGGGCACTTAATTATGTTACAAGTCACCCAGAACTCAAACTAAGTAGGAGAGAGATTTTGCAAGAGACGTCAGAACAAGAAGTGAACATGATGACAGCTGTTCATACCAGATCTCGACTGGAGGTGCCAGGGAAGAGAAGGTCTGAAAGGAGATATGATGGAGTAAGCAGGACTAACAGAGCACATGGGTTTGGCTCTGATAAGAGTACGAAGAGAGAATTAGAATATAGTGCGGGTGAGAGGGAACCTAAAAGGAGGCGTTTCATGCCACACTGGGAAGTTTGCCGTCGTACAGGCCATTCTAAGGAGAGATGTTGGTTTCGGGATGACGCATACCAAACAGGAATGAGGACCTCTAACACCTCTAGGTGGCAGGGGCAACACCGCTCTGACTCTCAATGCCTAAAGTGTTGGGGGTGGGGACATGACAGAGTTAACTGCCCTTCGATAGGCCAGGCAGGCAAGCGAAATTGGGCGTTGATACAAGGAAGGACAACACAGAAGTATAATATTTCAAAAAACTAGGGAGGCCACAGGAAGTTCCGAAAGATGGGACGACGAGATTATTAACAAGAAAAATAGAGAAGTCAGTAGCAACAGAGAAAGGACACAGAGGGAGTTCAACCCTGCTGGTGCAAGTTGCACAAACAAAACAAGCAAAAGGGAAAGGCCTGATTATACTAAATGCACGAGTTGATGGTGAGACGCGGAAGATTATGTTAGATACAGGTGCGGAAGTGTCCCTAGTACAAGAGGAGGCGGTGGCCCCCAGTAAGAGGAACCACTATGAAAGAAACGGAGTCGAGTTAAGAACAGTGAATGGATCTCCACTACGTCTTACAGGATCCGTACTACTCACATTAACCTTTCCATCCTTGGAAGTTGAGCATGACTTTCTTGTTGTGAGTGAAACGAACCTTCCGGTGGATTTAATCCTAGGCATGGATTTTGCGCTAGAGAACCGGGTGAGACTGAAAATAGCACCACTAGAGATATACATACGAGGCGAAAGGGTCCCGGCGAAACTCATACCCTCTAGACAGGGAAATATTGAGTGCCTTGCGGATAAGAAGAGTGTTTTGATGAACTGGTGTGAGTATGGGCATGCGAGGGCCTCAGACAAGAGAAGCAATAAGACAACATTGCAACATGAGGAATTTAGTGGGAGTACGTCATCAACACCCGGTCTTCACAAGAATGACATCGTTACATCACCCCCTGGCCCATGTGAACCAAGCACAAAGGAGAGAGCAGAAACACACAAGTGTACATTCCCCGTCCGTTTTATCGAAGCCCAGAGTTTAGCTGGATTCTCTTGTGGGACGGTCGGTTTGGTAGTTAAAAGCAAGAGTTTAGAAATTATACCTCCAAACGTCAGGGCAGAGTTCGTGCCCCGGGAGAGAGCAGAAGGTAGCCAGATTTTAACCAGCGGGATTGTAGAGCTTCAACAAAACAACAAAGGAGATTTTTGGTTCAAGGCACCGTACCTCCATTTACAACCGGAGGAAATAGAAATAATGCCTGACTCCCCAGTAGGCGAGGTAAACCTACTGGAGGAAGTGCAAATTGACCAAACTCAAGAGGAGAAATGTAAACAAATTGGAAGATTGAATTCAAAAGGACAAGTTATAGGATTAATATCAAAGGATTCACGTATCAGAAAATTGCTTGAAATTGTTAATTCAAAATTTCCAGAACAAAATAGCAAGGAGAACAAAGAGCTGAGGGCGCTAGTGACAAAGTATGAACAAGTGTTCTCACTAGAGGATGAGCCTCTTACAGTTACCCCGTACTTCTTCCATGAGATACGGTGTGCCGGACCACCTGTTTTCAAACGTCCATACCCTATTCCTATGAAACATCAGGAGGAAGTGAAAGCTCAGATAAAGGAGATGTGTAGGAAGGGCATCATACAACCATCTAGATCGCCTTACAACAGCCCCCTAGTACCAGTTGTAAAGAGAGACGGATCCTTAAGATTGTGTTTAGACTTTCGAGGATTGAATAAAGTAATTGAAGATGACATATTCCCGCTGCCCAACATCGATTCACTCTTAAGGAGTTTAGGGAAGAGCACAATATTCTCATGTGTAGATCTTCGACAGGGATATCATCAAATTCCCCTGACACTGGATAGTAGAGAGAAAACAGCCTTTAGTACACCAGACGGGCATTACGAATACCGTACCTTGCCATTTGGATTGAAGGATGCCCCCTCATGTTTTCAGAGAGTGATGAACATGGCATTAACGGGGCTAATTGGACGATGTGGTTGTTTTTGGGTCCTCTTAGGACGGACATCTAAAAAACTTGGAGGATGTGTTGGCAAGGCTAAAATCGGTAAACCTCTCCCTCAAACTGGAAAAGTGTGATTTCTTTAAGGATGAGATTAACTATCTGGGGCACGTGATATCAAAGGAAGGCATACGACCCCAAGCAGAATAGATCGCAGCCATCAGAGACTTCCCGAGACCAGTTAAGTTAAATGAACTACAACAGTTTATGGGACTCACAAACTATTACAGAAAATTTATTCGAAATTTCGCACATATTGCAAAACCTCTCACGGTTATGATGAAGGGGCCACGTCACAAAAGTAATGCAAAAATCACACTAAGTTGGACACAGGAAGCAAATGAGGCTTTTCAAACACTAAAGAATACCCTCACGCAGGATGTGACCCTTTCATACCCAGATTTCACAAAGGACTTTGTGCTCAACACAGACGCAAGTGATTTTGCGATCGGGGGCGTGCTACAACAGCCTGACGAGAACGGTCATAGACGACCTATCTCGTTTTTCAGTCGCACGCTAAATGACAGTGAGAGAAAATACTCCGCGGTTGAGAGGGAGGCACTCGCGGTGTACTATGGATTGACAGTGAACAGACCACTTATATTAGGATTTCCGGTAACGGTAGTAAGCGATCACAGACCGCTACAATGGCTTTTCGGATACTCAGGATCGAGTACGCGCGTGCTACGATGGCAGATGGCAGTGGCGGACTTTGATTTGGCAATTCAATACATACCCGGAAGATCGAACCTAGTGGCGGATGCCTTGTCTAGAATAAGAGAGGCAGACCACCCCCATTGACTCTTGCATAGTATCGTCAACAACGAAGGACAAGGAGAGAAGTGCGCGAGCTAGGTCAACAACAAAGGAAATGGTAGGAGTGTGCAAGCTCCGGATGAAATTGTACAATGGGACCCAAATGAGATTAGAAGTAAACAGGATGAACACCAATTTTGGGGCAAAATAAAACAGTACCTACGCGGAGAAACAGCGGAACCACCGCCATCAAAACTTCCTTTATCAGATTTTTCTATAATGCCAGATGGCATATTATACCACATTGTCACTAATGTCTATGACAAGAAACAATACAGAGTGGTTGTACCCGACCACTTCATTGAGACCGCGTTACACCTCGCGCATTGTCTTCCCCTTTCCGGTCATGGGGGTCATCGAGTAACATTAGAACGACTAAGGAAGTTCGCGTTCTGGTTGAAGATGGATCGCGACGTTAAGGCATTTGTGAAGCGCTGCAGTGTATGTGCAAAGTGCAAGCCCTCACGGGATGCACCGGCTCCTTTGCAACGGTTTCCCGATGTATTAGAAAAATTTGAAAGGGCTCATTTAGACGTGGTCGGACCATTTCCTACCACGTCTGAAGGTTACAAGTACATACTTATGATTATTGATGTGCTCACAAGGTTTCTCGTCGCGGTGCCAGTGAGGAACAAGGAAGCCAAGGAAATAGCTCAAGCCTTCATCACCCACCTTATCAGTATTCACGGTGCTCCACAACAAATCATCACTGATGGTGGAGGTGAATTTGTAAACGAGGTTCTGGAAGAAGTATGTACACTGCTGAAGGTTGACAAACGGACGACAACACCGTATCATCCATCAAGTAACGGCCTCGTCGAGCGAGTAAATGGGACGATAATACAAATTCTCAGAAGCCTAAGTATGGAAAGCCCTTTACACTGGGATGTCATGCTACCTTTGGCAGTCTTTGCTTACAATTCGGCGTACCACCGAACGGTGCGTGATTCACCTCACTTCTTAATGTTCAACAAGGACCCCTCCATCCCATACTTGACATTTTTTAGTGATCAAAGGCCATGGTACAATATTGACAACCTAAACGCGCGAACTTGCCAAATTGCAAACAAGGTTTTTAACCGCTGTCAGACATTCTTAGAAAAGGGATCCGCGGACCGTGAGAAATATCGCCCTAAGTCAAAGTACAAAGCAATAGCTTTGGGTCAGCGTGTCTACATCCCCGCCGTACCAAAGCAAGGCGTGCGGAGGAAGCTGCAACCTCTTTATGACGGTCCGTACCGCGTGGTGAGAAAAGATCAGTGAGGTTGTGTACAGACTTAAAAATATTAAAACAGGCAGAGAGGTTTCTAGCCACACCGATCGGATCAAAGTTGAGGAATGCCTGTCACCACTGGAGAACAGTAATGTGGGACGAGTGTACCCGGTGCATGAACATGATTAAGCAGACCGACAATGGTCCAACTAGAACTCTTCGTTCGCGGAAGGTGTATAAGTGACTTTTTGACACCCTTTCTGCAAAAGGGATGAACTGGAAAAAAAAAGTGCTTAAAGTGTATTTTAGAGTAATTCATACCTACCTTACGGTTAATGGACATACAATTTTAAGTTCTTAACATCCCCTTCTACCACTGGATACCTATCCATCATTACTAGCATATTTTTACTTACATAAATTTTATGAACTTTATGGTTAATAAGATTTAGTGCCCTTAATGGCGCCTAGTAACTTGACCTTGTGCTCATTTGAGACAATGGAGTAACTAAGAGGACTAAATGATAGTTTTAGTGCTTTCTGATACTAAATGAGAGTCCTACCTCATAGTCAAAAGAAATAATAGGTGCTAGAGTGTGGGAGGGACAGGCTACAGCGTCGCGGTGACCTGTTGGACGCAAGGAGCAGTCGCCCATTTCCTAGTCCCATGACACATTTCAAGGGACCACCTGCTGTTCTCGAGTCTTATTACAGATCCTTGGCGGGACAACCCTTCGGTGGATTTCGGAGGTGGATGCCACACTATTCCAACCGCCTCTGGGCCCTGGGACCACCTGCTCGGGTACCAACACCTGTTCACCTCGAGATCCTCTATCAGCCGCCGCCGCCGCAGATACGGGCATTATGGCACGTGGCGGGTCTATCCTGCCTCACGGTTGGGCTCGCGGTCATGTCCAGCTGGCGTGGCTGGTCCCGCCCTGCCCTGCGCGTCCGACGCGGGGCTGACGCCGCGATATCGGCCATTTTCGCAGACACTGCCGTGTCTGTGCTGCTCAGGGATACACTACCTCAATCGGCTCGCTAGAGGCCTCCTTCACACTCCGCAGCGACAGGACTTTATCACCGGAACTAGTGGGGCTCCAGCCCTTGCTCGGCTATGCATTTTTTTTTTTTTATTATTGTTTAATTTAGGTACCTATTCATTTCTGCTGTATTTTTATATGTTGTTTTTTTTTTTTTTTTTTTTTTTTTTTTTTTTTTACGCTCTGGGACCATTCGTTCGAGGAGTTGATAGCGGGCCCCTATTAACTTTCTCTCGGCCGGGTCCCCCAGAGTTTTTTCTCCCACTTGCTTTGGTTGTGCGTTTGTGTTTTGGGAGTTGGTTTATCGCAGGCTACTTTTCGTGTGTGGACACACGATTCTCGGAAGGGGGGGTCTGTGAGAACCTGATTCTCACGGTCTCGCCATACCCCTACCTGACCTCGTCATGACCTTGCCTAAAAGCCTTATCAGAAAAAATAAATGTTTCGGCACCCCATGACAGCCCTTATCGAGAAGGACATATATATCAAGTGAATGAAAAGACCTGGTGTATTCGGCTAGGCCAGCCCACGTTGTGTAGTGACTGTAGCTATTGGCCAAAAGTTTGTAAGGGCTACAGCTTAAGCCAATCATAGAAAAATCAAGATGAACTGTACGGCCTTAGAGGGAGGTGCTTAACAGTAACCGAGGTTTCCTTAAATTAAAAAGACAGAAGAAAGTCAGTCGTTAGACAGCTGCTCCGAGTATCAGGTCAAGGCAAGTAGTCTGATTTTCCACTCCCATATACAATACACACACTCTAGCACTCGAAATAAACACAGAAATTAGACCACTGGTTTGTTCTCTTACCTAGCATTTCCCCTAGTTCGCTCCCTCCGGTGGACATAGTCTTTGGTCTTCGGAGAAGCGTAACAGTGTCAGCGTGAGTGTTCGAGAACTCACAAATTACCAATTGTGCCTATTAAGTAATTATCATTTTATTTGTAATGCGAAAATTGAATGAATGGGATATAAATCATTATTACTATCAAATTTAAGTTGTTGTGTAACTGAAAGGTGGATGAATGTAAATTTCTGTGCGCGAGTGAATAATCGTAATAATTGTAGAAATTAATTATTAGCAACTGTTTTGGGCACGCTACCCAAGCGTCTAGTCACGCACGAAGTAGTCGTGAGCGAGCTGCGAGTGAGTTCGGGTCTAACGTGAGTGTTCGTGAGAGTTAAGTGAAAGACGTAGATTGTACATTCCTCTTAAGTCAGCTGCTATAACAATTCTATTCCTAAATAGCAGCACATCTTCATATATACTTAAATCTGCTTTAACTGCTGCATATTCAGAAATAACAGGATCAGATACCCAACCAATTTTAACACACTGAAACACTTTACTCAAAACAGGGTCACTCTTTGTCATAACCTTAACCCTTTCATAGGAAATATTTTTATCTTCCAAATTTTCAACTAAATTCACATATTCAGCAGGTGTATGTGAGTCTAATACAGAATCTGACACAGGCAAACGACTCAGGGCATCTGCCACAACACTTTCTTTGCCAGACTTAAAACATAAATTGTAATCATACTGGGTTAACAATAAAGCCCAACGCTGTACTCTTGCGTTTGCATTAACAGGAATCTGTTTATCTTTACCAAATAAACCAAGTAGAGGTTTGTGATCTGTACGGATCACAAACTTACGGCCAAGCAAAAAATACTTAAACTTAGTTACAGAGTACACTAACGCTAGAGCTTCTTTGTCCAACTGAGAATAATTTAGCTCAGCGGCAGACAGCTTGCAAAGTAAACTGGTCGTGAACAACCATTAATTTCTTGTATTAACACACATCCTACTCCAACTGGTGAAGCATCTACCTCAACAATAACATCATGCTCACCATCAAAATTGGTAAGTAAATCAGATTTGGCTAACTCTTCCTTAACAGTAATAAATGCATTTGCTTCAACAGAAGACCACTTAAATTTGCATCTTTCTTGAGTAAATCATACAGTGGTGCTAATACACTTGAAAATTTTCTCACAAACCTACAATAATAAGTTACTAGACCCAAAAATGATTGAACTTCACCTACAGACCTTGGTATAGGTGTTTCTAAAATAGCAGCAAGTTTCCTTGGTGAAGGTTTTATGCCATCACCTGAAATGACATAGCCTAAGTATTCTAAGGAGCTGGTATTCAGAACAGTTTTCTTTTTGTTAATAGCAACATTGTTTCTGAAAAACCTTCAACACTTTATCTAATCTCTTATCATGCTCCTCTTTAGTCTCACCGCCAACAAATATATCATCCAAGAAGGCAACTACTCCATCTATATTCATCCATAACTGGGATATCAGTCTTTGGAAGATGGCAGGAGATGATGCAAGATCAAAGAATCTTTTATATTTAAAAAGACCATTATGAGTATTAATAACTAACAATTCTTGACTCTCATCATCTACTGGCACCTGTAAATAAGCATCCTTTAAATCTATTTTTGAAAATATCTTGCTTTTACCAACAACACCAAGGATTTCATTAACTTTAGGCAGAGGGTACTGGTCACATGAAATACTTTTGTTTAATTCCTTGAAATCTACACAAATACGCATTGACTTTTTGTCAGCTTTTAACACTGGTACAATTGGAGCTGCCCAAGTACTAGAATGTACTGGTTCAATGATATTGTTATCAACTGACTCATTTAAAGCATCTTCTACTACATTTCTGTGGTGGTAGGGCACAGGCCTTGCTTTTTTCCAACTAGGTAGTGCACCGCTCTTTAGGTGTACCTTTGCTACAACACATGAAATTAGCAATCTAGAATCAGCTGAAAAATTATCTAATTGTACCTTGGAATCCAAAACATTAACTCCTTCCTCTATACCTGTGAGTGCAATACCAAATTTAGGCATTAAATCTCTACCACATAAGTTTGAGTTATTAGATTCAACTACATACCAACTTTGAAATACATTGTGACCATTATAAAACATATTTGCATAAACCTTACCCAAAACATGCAAATCATTATTACCATAAGCCTTTAAATTTTTTTCACTAGGTTCCACACTTAAATTCAATTTCTTAACCCAATACAAGGTTAGGGTAGACACACTGGCTCCACAGTCAATCTCATAAGGCACATTATGACCTTCAATAATAATATCAACCTTATTTCTCACTGGCAAAACATTACCTACAACACTGCGTACAGGTTCATGTGTAAAATTAACACCAACCACTTCTGGAAGACTAGGTCTATCTATTAAATGTAACAACTGGTTATCATCACTACCAGTATCTCTCTCTTCCTGAGAAATTTCGTCGAAAACCATATTAGTGTTCTTTTTATCAAACCTCTTGTTTTTGTTCAATTTTCCATAAGATCCTTTCTGGGTACTGCCATCACTAGGCTTACCTTGAGAACCTGTGTATTTACCAGAAAAAGTCTTATCAAAACGGCACACTCTTTTGAGGTGTCCCTTCGTGTTACATACTGTGCACTTTAAATGTGAAAACCGACAGTTCTCACTTTTGTGTGGATATCCACAATGTTTACAACTTTCTTTTTTCTGACTATTGAAAAATTCAGAACTAACCCCCACTTTCTTCACTCCAGTAGTCGGGAGATTTTCCCCAACAAAAGTTTTTTCCAAATTTAAAATTTTCTCTAAAGTGTCCGTGGAAGACATGGTTTGTAAATCCAAATTCTCAGTCACCAAGTTCGGGAAATACACTTCAGTATCTACAGCCATAAATAATTGATCTCTCACTCGTGCATCAAATAAAGTACCAAAACTACAATCCTTGGCTAGATTTTTCAAGTCAGCATACAAATCTCTTAAACTTTCATCAGATTTTTTCTTTCTCTTCTGAAATCTGATTAAACTCCGATGATAGCTCGGTTTAACCTTGTAATGTGATTCTAAAAGCTTCACTAACTCGCTATAATTTTTTACATGAGGTAAATTAGGTGAATTCAGGAAGGCTAAGGTACTATAAGTTTCACTTCCTAACGAAACTAATAAAGAATTTTTCTTCTTGTCGTCATCAGTGATTACATTATGTGCAAAATGAGCCTGCAACAAATCTCCCATCTTATTTTATTGGGGTCAAAACAGTCAATCTTACCTGAGGTATTTGCCATTGTAAATTAGTTGTAGCAAATCCTGTTTAATCCTTGTGAAACAAATGACTGGTAGTCTGCTAAACCAAGGCTATCTGTAAATCGGTAGTCGTGGCATGGGTGCACATGAGAGCGGGATCGGCGAGAAAAAATATCTTCATCCTTGTATATCTCGTCTATCAGTGGGAAAGGATGCTATTTCCATCTTTCAACATAATAATCGGTCCATCCACTAATCCACTAACAAATCCTCAGATCCTCGTCGCCACTGTTGCTGTTGGGCTGGGATGGCTGAGAATAAAACAGGAACCAAGTTTGCTCTTTTATTGAGAGCTTCAAGCAAAACGTAAACAAGCCAAGATTGACGTCATAGTATAAGTACATATAACTGAGTTTATATGTTTGGATTCTATGTAGACGTCTTTTGTTTTTGTTCAGGTACTTATACTATGACGTCAATCTCGCTTATTTACGTTTTGCTTGAAGCTCTCAATAAAAGAGCAAACTTGGTTCCTGTTTTATTCTCAGCCATCCCAGCCCAACAGCAACATAACTTAATATGAACTTCTTTCCCTACGTCTTTCAACTATTGTATGGTCAATAAATAACGTGGAGTAAAACACGGCAGGTAATTTCTAAATGTAATTGTACGTGGAATGTACAATCTACGTCTTTCACTTAACTCTCACGAACACTCACGTTAGACCCGAACTCACTCACAGCTCGCTCACGACTACTTCGTGAGTGACTAGACGCTTGGGTAGCGTGCCCAAAACAGTTGCTAATAATTAATTTCTACAATTATTACGATTATTCACTCGCGCACAGAAATTTACATTCATACACCTTTCAGTTACACAACAACTTAAATTTGATAGTAATAATGATCTATATCCCATTCATTCAACTTTCGCATTACAAATAAAATGATAATTACTTAATAGGCACATTGGTAATTTGTGAGTTCTCGAACATTCACGCTGACACGCATGTACATACACACATACAAAATTCTAACTACGCATTTATCTGAATCTACAAGGAGCATAATGCTAACAAAGCTTAGAATACAATACAACAGATCTATCGATATACCATCTTCCCTAGGTGTTTTTCTTCGTTTCTTATTTTTAGAGCAAATTCTTCTTCCTTTGTAATGTCTGGTACACTACTAACGTCTACAGATGAATTTACTGACTCAACTACAGTCTTCGATGAGTAAAGCTCTTGGTAAAATTCCTCTACTCTTTTTCCCATTCTATCTCTGCAGTTAATGATTTCTCCATTTCTATCTGTCAAACATATCATTTGCTGTCTTCCTAAAGCATGTCTGCGCTCAGTCCCTTTAATATTTTTTCCTTTCCGAATAGTTTCCTCTATTTCATCGATGTTTTTCTGTCTTTTCTCTGATCTCTGCCTTTTGTTCTACTCTTTCTATTTCGTCTCTCCTGACTTTAATCTGCACTGTCCTCCTTCTTTTAATTAGGTCATTTGTAGCTTTGTGATATTTGTTTTCTCTAATACTTTTTGTACTTCCTACTTTCTCTGCCGATTCCCTAATGATATTCACTAAATTCAAATTCATATCTTCGACTGTGTCCTCGTCAGTTCTTAGAGCTTCGAATCTATTTTTAATTTCTAACTGAAATTCCCTCTTATTATCCTTAACTTTTGCTAGGCTGATTTTATTTTTTGAAACTAGTTTATTTCTTTCGGCTCTGAAATTTAATTTAGTTGTGCAACCTACCATTCTATGATCACTACCTATGTTGATTTTATTTATGACCGTAACATTGCTAAAGCTCTTGCTGTCATCTCCTAATATGAAGTCTACTTCGTTCTTTGTTGTTCCATTTGGACTTCTCCAGGTCCATTTACGACCTAGACGTTTTTGGAAGAAAGTGTTCATTATCCTCATGCTGTAGTTCTCTACAAAATAGACTAACATCTCGCCTCTGTCATTTCTTTCGCCCACTCCAAACTTCCCATTGCACGACTCGTCTCCCATCTTCCAACTTTGGCATTGAAGTCGCCTATTACCAACGTGTACTTACTTTTTTCTTTATCCATTACCTGATTTAAATCATCATAAAAAGATTCAATTTCATCGTCTGTACTCTGTGAAGTTGGTGCATACACCTGAACTTTTTTAGAGTGTACCTTTTACATAGCCTAATCACAATCCAATCTACCCTGTCTAATAAACTACTGAACTTGACTACGTTACCAGCAACCTCTCGGTTGATCAAGATTCCTACTCCACTAGATCCTTCTTTGTCCTTAGCTCTATAGTAGAACAGGTGGTGACCATCTTGTAATTGTATCAGCTTTTCTTCCGTTCTTTGGACTTCGCTCAGTCCTACGATGTCCCACTTGATGTTATCTAGCCGTTCCATTAGACTCTCCAGCCTGTGGTCTTCTGAGAGAGTTCTTACGTTGTAAGTATAGATCTTCATTTTCTTCATGCTGTTTAATGTCTAAGGCTTGGATCTGCTTGGACAGTGCTTACTCACATTCGGTGGCACACTGCCCGTAAGCATATGAGGCAATGCGGTTGGACCTTTGGGAGACGATGATCCAACAGGAACGCCCGGTTTTGTTTTGTTTGTATTTTTCATGGTTGCTATGAAGGGCTTTTTTTTTTTTTGCAGTAATCTCACCTCCCTGCCAACTGGTTTCTTGTGAGATATTTCTCAGGGGTCACCTTATTCATTATATTCGGTGAAGCCCTATATATCTATATGGTGCCCAATGGTCCACGCCGTCATTATGACGGTACCCCATATATCTATGGGGAATTTCCCTGTTCGCCATCAGGGACGTGCCAGTTAGCAGTGGGTCCTGCGACTGTGTATACGAGTTGCTTTTTGTCTGATCTTTCTTACAAAACCTGTTCGATATGGGAGACCCTGCAGAGATTTTCTCTCTACCGACATAGCTTTTGTAATAATCAAGATTCTCAACCCTATCCACCACGTCAAGGTATCAACTCTCGGGTAGATTCTCAAAAACAAAAATGTTATATTCGTATGCAGCACTAAAATCTGTATTACTGACGAAAATTTGGTAGAAAATTTCTGCATGCCGTAAAATGGAAAAGACCCATATGTACTGTATATTCCATCGCCAAACATTCGCACAAGAAATAACTTGCACCACCTTACAATATAAAAAAATAATGTTGAGTTGTGTTAGATTTCTTTATATTTAGTAAGTTTATTTGGCATTGCATCAATATACTGTACATGAAGTGCAGATAAGGAAAAGAACACATAGTTCGAAATAACAATTATAATTGCCGAGGATAAAAAAACAAACATGTAAGCTTATTTCCATTGTGGTTCTCATGTTGTGATATGATTCGGACAAGCCAGGGAAATGAAACTCACAATAACACTACGCACTTTAATGAACTGTATACTCGTAAGGAAAAAACCTAAGAGCGAAGGGGATCTTGAAGCTTGGAAAGGACTGTTGCTTGGAGAGGAGTGCTGCTTGAAGAGGAGTACTGCTTGGAGGGGAGAGCTGCTTGAAGAGGAGCATTGCTTGGAGAGGAGAGGTGCTTGAAGAGGAGTACTGCTTGGAGAGGAGATCTGTTTGAAGAGGAGTATTACTTGGGGAGGAGAGTTGCTTGAAGATGTCGTGTCCTGGAGTGAACTGCCCGTCTCGGTTGGGCTGGTGAGGAACCCGGCGAACTTTCCGAGCTCCTGATTGGCCAGTTTAGTTTGAGCGTGGACGTCCTTGCTAACTACGCTTGCCAACTATGCTTGCCAACTATAGCGGGTACATAGACCTAGCTCGAGTCGTATGCCAGCCGTAAAGACAATTTTAAAAAACCACACGGGCTATGTCAATCGTGCAGGGAGAGTTATGCGGGGGCATAATCCTGCCAGAGCGAGATTCCTCTAAGAAGGGGGAATTACCTCGGGTAGCAGTACTTTCGTTAAATTGATCGGCAGCACGACATACAGAGCTAATGTCTAGGGTCACTCCCGCAGTGTGTTCAAGACACACTGCAGGACCTCCAAGGAGTGAGGCGTCATAGTGTTGAGGACATGATGAGTCGATCGGATGATACTGACACTAGCTTTACGCTTCAGGAGCTACGGGTCACACACAAGACCAGCTCAGACACGCACCTGGAGAATACCTCATCACCTATTCCATGCTGACCCACCTTGGGCCAGCGGGTGACGAGGCACTTCTAAGGGTGATAAACGCATCTTGGAGGACTGGCAAGCTACCAACAGCCTGGAAGACGGCAATCATAACGCCAATTCCAAAGCCAAAGAAACCTAGTGCTTACCGCCCCATCAGCCTGACAAGCTGCATGGGGAAGACAGCGGAGAGGATGGTGCTAAACAGGCTGCTGTGGAAACTGGGCCCAATGCATGAGCATATCCATGCTTACTGCAAGGGCACTGGCACAGCAAACAGTATAGCAACACTCCTCAATGCTGTCAGTGGCACAACGTCCATCGTGGTCTTTTTGGATTTGGAAAAGGCGTTTGAGCTGGCCAGTCCACTTGTGATATTAGACACCCTTGCTCGCAAGGGCGTAAAAGGCAAGCTGCTTTCTTGGATTGCTGACTATCTCAGTCACCGGTCTGCGAAAGTACGTTTTCAGGGTCATATATCAGAGGCCAGAATGCTGGAGAATGGCACTCCACAGGGGGGGGGGGTTACTCAGCCCCACTCTGTTCAATGTGCTCGTCTCCAACATTCTGGAACTACCTCTACTACAAGGGTGCAAGGTCATCTGCTATGTAGATGACATTGCGCTCATAATTACTGGGAAACGGCAGTGCTTCAACAGGGCTCAACGCTGATTAAGCACTGTGGCGACGGAATGTTGCAGGTTAGGGTTAAAGATCCCCCCTACAAAATCGAAGGCCATGGCATTGAGACTCTGGAAAGAAGGGGAGCACCTCACCATCCAGGACCTTAGGCTGGACTGGGTTCACCAGTATCAGTACCTCGGGGTCTGGATTGATGAGAGGCTCACCTTTCAGAAGGAACTAGCCTATCTCAAGGAGAGACTGAAGGCAAGAACCACAGTTATGAGAGCCATGACGGGGAAGGCACTTGGTGCCACGCATCAGGTCCTTCGCACATTCTATGTGCAAGCAGTCCGCAGCTTGGTGGACTACGCTGCCACAGCTCTCATAAATGTGGCGACTGCCAAGCTTGAAGACCTGGAGCCTTTGCAAAATGCCGCAGCAAAGATTATCCTGGGAGCTCAACCTTGGACTAAGATCGTTAACCTCCAAATGAAGGCTTCATTGCCTTCATTAACATCATGGGTCAGAAGGTTGGAGGTCAACTTTCTTGCCAAGTTAGTCTAGAGCCCCAGAATAACTGAGCTGAGTCAGAGCCTTGTGATAGCTCTGGGACGGGTGGATACTCTTATCCACTCCGATACCTGGCTATCACAGGCGGCTGGACTCCTGGACTCCTTCAGGCTCACCAGCACTCTCCTTGAGAAGGGTAGGGACTCTCCACACCCAGAGTTCAAGCCTCCACCACCATGGCTGTCGATACCTGCAACCTTCGTTGTCACAAAGCTTCCCAGTAAGAAGTTATGTGATCAGGAAAGAGTACGAGCACAGGCCCTACAAGGCATCCGCGCACTGTCGGAACCTGGAATGGCGGTCTATTACACGGATGGCTCTGTAGACCCCAAAAGGCCTCGCAGTGCGGGGGCTGCTATCGTGACGGATGGTTTGACCTACGGTAGGAGAGTATCTGATCATGCGTCCACTCTCTAAGCTGAGGCCATAGCAGTCCAAGGAGCGTTAGAGCATACTCTAATATCTCGAGCTGGTCCTGTGGTGATCCACACGGATTCACAGTCTCTGCTAGGGAGCTTAGAATCGATACAGCCCAGCGACAATGTACGCCTACTGACCTCCATCCTAGCACTCCTGCTGAAGCTGCATCAGCAAGGCAGGAGTGTTACGCTCAACTGGGTGCCAAGCCACGTAGGTGTCCCAGGTGATGAGCTAGCCGACGCCGCAGCTGAAGTGGCGCGCCAAAGACCCGAAGTCGATGTTGTCGTCCCTCTCAGCAGAAATCAGTTGCGCATACGCACCAGGGCTCTAAATCAGGTACAACGGTTCCTTCATCACAGACTGGAGGCAGAGGTGTCAGAGAGGGCGAGGTGGTACAGGGCAGTCACAGACTACGAGCCCCTTGTACTTCCTCGCTCCACACCTAGAAAAGTGGAAACTCTGCTCTTCCGTCTGCGACTGGAGGACCGTTGTTTCTGGCAGATCAAAAGTAACCTAACACCTGAAGAAAGAAGATGCCGCCACTGTAGCCACCCTGAAGCCACCCTCAAGCACTACCTTCAGCATTGCCCCGTAACTGCTTTTCTGAGGAGAGGGCCTTCGACAGCATCTGAGTGTCTTGTGCGCCGCCTATGCCGCCACTTAAGCGCTTACGAACTGCGTCGGCTGGTGGAGTGTCAGCCCCCCCTTTAAATCTTTTATATTATTGCACTTGTATACTCCATTCTTGTCAGGAAGGGTGAATTCACCGAGATGTGCATACATATTTAACATAGGTATGCATATCCGGTAAATGTATGAGTGGGCGTGGCCAAGCCACACACACCCATATATTGAATCACCCCCCCCTTATTCTAAATCTTATCACATCAATTGATACACAAACCACTATCACTGAACACACAGCTAATGTTAGGAAGGGTGCATTCACAGAGATGTGCATACGTATTTCATATACGTATGCACATCTTGTGAATGTATGGGTGTGTGTGGTTGGGCCCACACACACTCATAAGTCAAATCACCCTCCAAACGGGCTCACACATAAAGCCCGTGGGAATACTTTTCCTAAAATAAACAGAACAGAACGTATGCCAGCATTGAGGAAAGATAATTCACATGAAGAGGACACCCCCGCTCCGATTGTTCATCACAAATTTTCTCGTCGTATCCAGCCGCAAATACCCTAGTCACTAGCTCTGTTTGTCGTGCTGCCGCTCGTAACTCCGAAAGTACTGCTACCCGAGGCAATTCCCCCTTCTTAGAGGAGTCTCGCTCTGGCAGGATTATGCCCCATATAACTCTCCCTGCACAATTAGCATAGCCCTTGCGGCTCTGTTAAAATTGCTTTTACGGCGGGAGAGGGGGGAACCCCGTCTTCAAGATAAGCCCGGTCTCGCACGCTCTAGTGCACTCAGGCCTCGTTTTCGATCGCTCGCTGCTAGGGAGACAGGTCACGTAAATCGAATCAGCACCAACACGCTAGTAAACGCCCGCGCCCCCCTGCCCCTTAGACTTCCGCCTTTTTTTTCACGAAATACCGCTGCGTTTCAACAACTCGTAATTTTCTCGTTACCAGTGCCGCCATGGCGGCTACTGACACTTCGACTGGCGTGTCCAAGAAGCGTCGTTGCGCTCCAAGTTCGGCGGCTCCATCGGATGATGAAGCTGCTGTAGTGATGGCCCCAGCTAGTACAAAGGGTGGCAAGCTCCCCACCTTCAAGGTCGTACCCTCGGCGGGGTACGACACCGCTTTTGAGGTGGTGAGAGCTCTCGAAAAGGGCCCTCTCCGCGGCAAGCTTCTATCCCTCCGGCCCCTCGGCGATGGTAACGTGCTACTGTTACCAAGCACTTACGAACTCGTCGAGGAGCTGGATGGGATCAAGTCGCTCGGTGGTAAGCCGGTGAACTTGGAGCGTCTCAACCCGGAAGACAGGCAGCATCGACTCGTGGTACACGATTACCCGACCACCTACATGACTGAGGCCATCGAAGACCACAGTCAGGTAATCGCGGCCACGAGAATGCGCCGCTGGGACAAAACGCCGACACGCCAGGTACTTATAACTATTAAAGGCGAACCCTTCAGTAAGATTGACCTGGGTTGGTATGGCAGGTATGATGTACGAACGTTCATCCCAGATCCTCTTCGTTGCTTCAGGTGCACTGCTAAGCAGCCCAAATGCGGCATTTGCAGCATGCCTTATGCCACCGAGACTTGTCTTAACAAGTTCAAGGCTGGCACTGAGACTGTTGCAAAGCACCCCAATTGTGGAAAGAAGCACCACGCCTGGAACACCCTCATGCGCAGTGCGTAAAGTTCAGGCCATTGCCTCAAAGGAGAGGACTGAGAAGCGACAGGACTTCATACCTGTCCCCCCAGGAACATTTGTATGGGGCAGCAGGAAGCACTCTCCCACCACAGTACCACAACCACCTACACATAGCGCTCCTGATTTGAACAACCAGGAGCAATTTCCGTCAATTAACCCAGCCCCCACACAGATACAACCAGCTCCCAAGAAAGTTAGCGCACCCAAGCCCACGTCAACCTCCAAACCCGCACCCACTTCCAAACCCGCACCCACCTCCAAACCCGTGCCCACTTCCAAACCCGCACCCACTTCCAAATCCGCACCCACTTCCAAAACCACACCCGCCTCCAAACCCACCTCCAAAACCACCTCCAAACCTAAAGCCAAACCCACGCCCTCGGTAAAAACCCCACGAGCACAGGAAGGGCAGCCCCCTCCACCTCAGTATCCGTCTGATGTCATCCCCCTCAGGGAGGATAACATCGACTTGATTGTGACTGGTGTCGTCTCTGCAGTCGCTACTACCCTCGGGGAGAGCGACCCAGAGAAGATGCAAGTCATGGTGGATAGGGCCGTCAAGAACGTGCTCAAGCTCCTTAAAGAGAAGAGGAACCCTAGGCGAAAGGAGAGGACTCCCTCCCCCTCTACCTCCTCATCCTCCGCCTCCTCTCCTGCCTCTTCCTCTTCCTCTTCCTCTTCCTCCTCATCCTCCCCTTCCACTTCCCCTAATCCCGCCACGCCCACTTTCACTATTAGGAAAGCAACACCAACAACGTCAAAGACGAGGAAAGTGCTTTCTGCTAGGCCCCAACGTCAATGTGCACTTAGGCTTGAAGATTCCTCTTCTGATGAGGAGGGAAACACCCCCACTGTAACAAAGACGCAACCCATCTTGTCTTCTGACCAGGGAGGACAAGATGAGACCGAAATGGAAACTAACAGGGAAGAACATCGCCCTGTTCAATAATCACTTCAGGTTGCTACAGTGGAACGTAAACGGGTTCCGCAGCAAAAGCTCGTATCTCCTTGAGCTTGCGCAAGAGCATGATTACGATATCATACTTCTCCAGGAGACATTGGTGAGCGATGAGGTGCGATTTCCGGGATATCGCATCTTATCCCTCCCTCGCTCACTCACTGCTAGGGGGTGCATGATCTTAGTCAAATCATCCATCCCCTGTAGTGAGATCATGGACCCTGTATCATGTGGAGATGGTGTAGAAGTTCTTGCGGTTCGACTCCATCGAGCCTATGAAACGTACACCATTAATAACATATATAGGGGCCACAGAGCGGAACTGGACCTTGGAGAAGTGTGTGCTCTTGCTGCGGACAGGCTCCTCATCATAGGAGGGGACTTCAACGCCCATCATGATATTTTGATGTCGCCCCAAGGGTCCAATGTTGCTGGGCGCCACTTAAATTACGTATTAGACGAATGCCCTGACATTACGTTGTTGAATGATGGAAATCCGACGCACGTACAAGGTGGACGACTTGATCTGACCTTGGCGACGGCCACTCTCCTCCCTAGGGTAACCTGGGAGGTGCATCCTATTGTCACTAGCGATTACTTCGGTGTCTCTGTGCACAAACGGGATGCACCACCAATACCAGTTGTATTACCTGTTCCCAGGTGGAAGACAGCTTTGGTAAACTGGCCAGTGTTTGAGAGATCTGTTGAAGAATTGCAGCGTCCTACGTTCCATCACAGGACGTGGAAACATTAGAAGCTGACTTTTCTGCAGCCATTCAGGTGGCTGCCAACAGAGCCATTCCAAAGACTCGCCAGTCCCCAAGAGACCATAAGAACAGCTGGTATTATACCCCCGAGGTGAGAGAGGCCAACCATCGGGTGAACATGCTCCGGCGTGTTTTCCGACGGCGCCGAACTCAGACCAATTTGGCCAACTTGCGCGCTGCAGTTCATGACGCACACGTCATAGCTGCAGATGCCAGAAGAGCTAAATTTCTTAAATGGTGTGAAGGCTTTAACGCTCACACCTCCCTAGCAGAGCTATGGTCTAAGCTCCGTAAAGCTACTGGCAGGACTCAACCGCGACGCACTCATCATGCACCTGATGCTGAGGCGCAGCGACTGGTACAGGAGTTTGTCTCTCGCTCCAGCAGCATCTCACTCCCACAGTGTGTTCAAGACACACTGCAGGACCTCCAAGGAGTGAGGCGTCATAGTGTTGAGGACATGGTAAGTCGATCGAATGATACTGACACTAGCTTTACGCTTCAGGAGCTACGGGTCACACACAAGACCAGCTCAGACACGGCACCTGGAGAGGACCTCGTCACCTATTCCATGCTGACCCATCTTGGGGGAGCGGGTGACGAGGTACTTCTAAGGGTGATAAACGCGTCTTGGAGGACTGGCAAGCTACCAACAGTCTGGGGGTCTGGACTGATGAGAGGCTCACCTTTCAGAAGGAACTAGCCTATCTCAATGAGAGACTGAAGGCAAGAACCACAGTTATGAGAGCAATGACGGGGAAGGCACTTGGTGCCACGCATCAGGTCCTTCGCACATTCTATGTGCAAGCAGTCCGCAGCTTGGTGGACTACGCTGCCACAGCTCTCATAAATGTGGCGACTGCCAAGCTTGAAGACCTGGAGCGTCGCCAAAATGCCGCAGCAAGGATTATCCTGGGAGCTCAACCTTGAACTAAGATCGTTAACCTCCAAATGGTGGCTTCATTGCCTTCATTAACATCACGGGTCAGAAGGCTGGAGGTCAACTTTCTTGCCAAGATACTCCAGAGCCCCAGAATAACTGAGCTGAGTCAGAGCCTTGTGACAACTCTGGGACGAGTGGGTACTCTTATCCACTCCGGTACCTGGCTATCACAGGCGGCTGGACTCCTTCAGGCTCACCAATCAGGAACACTTTCCCGCACTCAAACCAGCTCCTACACACACAACCACAAGAAAACAGACAGCTCCAAAGAAAACAACTGCGGCTAAACCCACGACCACTCCCAAACCCACAACCGCCTCCAAACACACGCCCACCCCTACACCCAGACCCACTCCCCCAGTACCTACCCCACGAGCACAGGAGCGGCAGGTCCCTCCCGCTCAGTATCCGTCTGATATCATCCCCCTGCGGGAGGATGATATTGAACTGATTGTGACTGGTGTAGTCTCTGGAATCGCAACTACCCTAGGGGAAAGTAACCCAGAGAAGACACTAGCCATGGTAGATACGGCCGTCAAGAACGTGCTCAAGCTCCTCAAAGAGAAAAGGGACCCGTCCAAGAAACCTAGCCGAAAGGAGAGGACTCCCTCCCCCTCTACCTCCTCATCTTCCGCCTCCTCCTCTGATTCCTCCCACGCATCCTCCCCTGTCTCTACCTCCTCCTCATCCCCTTCCACTTCCCCCAAGCCCTTCGCACCCACTTTTACAATTGGCAAAGCGCCCACAACAGCAACAACAAAGACGAGGAAAGTGCCTCCTGCCAATCCCCAACACCGTGTATGTACTCTGCGGCTTGAAGACTCCTCTTCTGATAAGGAGGGAAACACCCCCACTGTTCAAAAGTCGCAACCCATCTTGTCTTCTGACCGGGGAGGACAAGATGAAGACGTCATGGAATTAGACAGGGAAGAACATCGCCCTGTTCAATAATCACATCAGGTTGCTACAGTGGAACGTAAACGGGTTCCGCAGCAAAAGCTCGTATCTCCTTGCGCTTGCGCAAGAGCATGATTACGATATCATACTTCTCCAGGAGACATTGGTGAGCGATGAGGTGCGATTTCCGGGATATCGCATCTTATCCCTCCCTCGCTTACTCACTACTAGGGGGTGCATGATCTTAGTCAAATCATCCATCCCCTGCAGTGAGATCGTGGACCCTGTATCATGTGGGGATGGTGTAGAAGTTCTTGCGGTTCGACTTCATCGAACCCAGGAAACGTACACCATTTATAACATATATAGGGGCCACAGAGCGGAACTGGACCTTGGAGAAGTGTGTGCTCTTGCTGCGGACAGGCTCCTCATCTTCAACGCCCATCATAATACCTTGATGTCGCCCTAAGGGTCCAATGTCGCTGGGCGCCACTTAAGTTACGTATTAGACGAATGCCCTGACATTGCGTTGTTGAATGATGGTAATCCGACGCACGTACAAGGTGGACGACTTGATCTGACCTTGGCGATGGCCACTCTCCTCCCTAGGGTAACCTGGGAGGTGCAACCTATTGTCACTAGCGATCACTTCGGTGTCTCTGTGCATATACGGGATGCACCACCCATACCAGCTGTATTACCTGTTCCCAGGTGGAAGACAGCTTTGGTAAACTGGCCAGTATTTGAGAGGTCTGTTGAAGAATGGGCAGCGTCCTACGTTCCACCACAGGATGTGGAAACGCTAGAAGCTGACTTTTCTGCAGCCGTTCAGGTGACTGCCAACAGACCCATCCCAAAAAGACTCGCCAGTCCCTCAGAGAACATAAGAACAGCTGGTATTATACCCCCGAGGTTAGAGAGGCCAACAATCGGGTGAACATGCTCCGGCGTGTTTTCCGACGGCGCCGAACTCAGACCAATTTGGCCAACTTGCGCGCTGCAGTTCATGACGCACACGTTATAGCTGCAGATGCCAGAAGAGCTAAATTTCTTGAATGGTGTGAGGGCTTTAACGCTCACACCTCCCTAGCAGAGCTGTGGTCTAAGCTCCGTAAAGCTACTGGCAGGACTCAACCAGGACGCACGATGCTGAGGCGCAGCGACTGGTGCAGGAGTTTGTCTCTCGCTCTAGCAGCACCTCACTCCCGCAGTGTGTTCAAGACACACTGCAGGACCTCCAAGGAGTGAGGCGTCATAGTGTTGAGGACATGATGAGTCGATCGAATGATACTGACGCTAGCTTTACGCTTCAGGAGCTACGGGTCACACACAAGACCAGCTCAGACACGACACCTGGAGAGGACCTCGTCACCTATTCCATGCTGACCCATCTTGGGGGAGCGGGCGATGAGGCACTTCTAAGGGTGATAAACGCGTCTTGGAGGACTGGCAAGCTACAAACAGCCTGGAAGACGGCAATCATAACGCCAATTCCAAAGCCAAAAGAACCTAGTGCCTATCGCCCCATCAGCCTGACAAGCTGCATAGGGAAGACAGCGGAGAGGAGTGTGCTAAACAGGCTGTTGTGAAAACTGGGCCCAATGCATGAGCATATCCATGCTTACTGCAAGGGCACTGGCACAGCAAACAGTATAGCAACACTCCTCAATGCTGTCAGTGGCACACCGTCCATCGTGGTCTTTTTGGATTTGGAAAAGGCGTTTGAGCTGGCCAGTCCACTTGTGATATTAGACACCCTTGCTCGCAAGGGCGTAAAAGGCAAGCTGCTTTCTTGGATTGCTGACTACCTTAGTCACCGGTCTGCGAAAGTACGATTTCAGGGTCACATATCAGAGGCCAGAATGCTGGAGAATGGCACTCCACAGGGGGGGGGGGGTTCTCAGCCCCACTCTGTTCAATGTGCTCGTCTCCAACATTCTGGAACTACCTCTACCAAATGGGTGCAAGGTCATCTGCTATGCAGATGATATTGCGCTCATAATTACTGGGAGACAGCGGTGCTTCAACAGGGCCCAGCGTTGCTTAAGCACTGTGGCGACTGTATGTTGCAGGTTAGGGTTAAAGATCTCCCCTACAAAATCGAAGGCCATGGCATTAGGACTCTGGAAAGAAGGGAAGCACCTCACCATCCAGGACCTTAGGCTGGACTGGGTTCACCAGTTTCAGTACCTCGGGGTCTGGATTGATGAGAGGCTCACCTTTCAGAAGGAACTAGCCTATATCAAGGAGAAGACTGAAGGCAAGATCCACAGTTATGAGAGTAATGACGGGGAAGGCACTTGGTGCCACGCATCAGGTCCTTCGCACATTCTATGTGCAAGCAGTCCGCAGCTTGGTGGACTACGCTGCCACAGCTCTCATAAATGTGGCGACTGCCAAGCTTGAAGACCTGGAGCGTCGCCAAAATCCCGTAGCAAGGATTATCCTGGGAGCTCAACCTTGGACTAAGATCGTTAACCTCCAGATGGAGGCTTCATTGCCTTCATTAACATCATGGGTCAGTAGGCTGGAGGTCGACTTTCTTGCCAAGATAGTCCAGAGCCCCAGGATAACTGAGCTGAGTCAGAGCCTTGTGATAGCTCTGGGACGGGTGTATACTGTTATCAACTCCGGTAACTGGCTATCACAGGCGGCTGGACTCCTGGACTCCTTCAGGCTCACCAGCACTCTCCTTGAGAAGGGTAGGGACTCTCCACACCCAGAGTTCAAGCTCCCACCACCATGGCTGTCGATACCTGCAACCTTCGTTGTCACAAAGCTTCCCAGTAAGAAGAAGTTATGTGATCAGGAAAGAGTACGAGCACAGGCCCTACAAGGCATCCGCGCACTATCGGAACCTGGAATGGCGGTCTATTACACGGATGGCTCTGTAGACCCCAACAGGCCTCGCAGTGCGGGGGCTGCTTTCGTGACAGATGGTTTGACCTTCGGCAGGAGAGTATCTGATCATGCGTCCACTCTCCAAGCTGAGGCCATAGCGGTCCAAGGAGCGTTAGAGCATACTCTAATATCTCGAGCTGGTCCTGTGGTGATCCACACGGATTCACAGTCTCTGCTAGGGAGCTTAGAATCGATACAGCCCAGCGATAATGTTCGCCTACTGACCTCCATCCTAGCACTCCTGCTGAAGCTGCATCAGCAAGGCAGGAGTATTACGTTCAACTGGGTGCGTCGCCTATGCCGCCACTTAAGCGATTATGAACTGCGTCAGCTGGTGGAGTGTCACCCCCCCCCCTATAAATTTTTATATACAGTATATATGTATGTCTTCACTTAGCACCATTCACTAAAGTATTCACTTGCAACATCATCACTTGAAACACAAACACTGATACATCATGAAGGGTACATTCACCGGGATGTGCATACGCATTTTACATGAGTATGCACATCTTGTGAATGTAAGAGTGTGTGTGGTTGGGCCCACACACACTCATAAGTCAAATCACCTTCCAAACGGGCTCACACTAAAAGCCCGTGGGAGCTTCACTCCCGAATTTAACAGAACAGAAACTGGTCATCATCATATCTTGTCGCACCAGAACCGTGTCCATATAAGGGCAGTTTCATTTGCTTCCCTAAGGTCTTGGTCGGAGCAATGGGGACTCAATGGACATTCCCGGAGGACGTGGACCATCGTCTGTACTTCGCCACAGGGACATTGGGGGCTATTGGTGTATCCCCACTTGTGTTTGTTTTCTTTCGTTTTGCCCACCTTGGCTCTTCCTCTGTTTAAGGTAACCCAGTCCTTCCTGGTTAGGTTTGCTCCTGGGGGCAAGGTCTCGTTTGGGCATGGTATGGCCTCGTTATGGCCCAGATTGTCATATTCCTGCCAACATTTTAGTCTATGGGCCACAGCTTGGGTTGGATCCAGTCCCTCCACCGTCATGAAGCTTTGGCGAGACTTCAGTCTCTGTCCAACCTGAAGGTGACCGTATAGTGGATGCCTGGGATCATTTTGTTGTTTATATTTTTCTATCTTGGTCATTATTTCGCGCCGAATGT
The DNA here is from genome assembly GCF_046742065.1 of Oratosquilla oratoria. Taxonomy (NCBI): domain Eukaryota; kingdom Metazoa; phylum Arthropoda; class Malacostraca; order Stomatopoda; family Squillidae; genus Oratosquilla; species Oratosquilla oratoria. The sequence goes on along the minus strand of NC_134789.1, from coordinate 20,639,097 downwards.
GGGGAGGTGGAATCCCTGCCAGTCTGTAGATAGTATGTAATGGCGTTGGTTTTAGGGTACCTGTAATTATTCGACACGACCTGTTCAGTTCTGGATCTATTTTGTGTGCATGGCATGACCTGGCCCATACTGGTGCGCAATATTCTGCAGTGGAGTAACACAGTGCCAAAGCTGTTTGTCGCAGGGTGTTTGGATCTGTTCCCCAGCTGGTGGTGGCAAGTTTGCTGAGGAGGTTGTTTCTGGTTGAGATTTTTCCAATCAACTTGTTGATATGCTCTTTGTAAGAGAGAGTCCTGTCGAGAGTAACACCTAAATAGACAGGGTGTGGGTGGTGTGCCAGATCAGTGTTGTTCCATCTGATTCGTAGCTCTCTCTTGGCTTGGTGATTTTTAAGGTGGAATGCACACACCTGTGTTTTGTTTGCGTTCGCATTGAGATGCCACTTTTTGTAGTACGTGGTGAGTGTGGTTAGGGCCTCTGATAGTCGGTCTTCGATGGTGTTGAAGGAATCAGACTGAGTGGCAATGCACAGATCATCTGCATAGATGTACCTATGGGTATTCTGATACTGTGGCTGGTCATTGGTATAAATGTTGAACAGTGTTGGAGCCAACACAGATCCTTGTGGGAGTCCGTTCTTCTGGAAACGGTACCTGCTTTTCTTGCCATCCATTTCCACATAGAAACGGCGGTTTGTTAGAAGAGACTGGATGATGTGAACCAAGGTGTGATTCTGTAGTGTTTTGGCGACTTTCAAGAGGAGTGCCCTATGATTGAATGTATCGTAGGCGGCTGTAAGATCTACAAAGACAGCGCCAGTGATTTTCTTTTTCTCGAATCCATCTTCAATATATTGCGTTAGGTTCAATACCTGACTGCAGCATGAGCGGCCTGGTCTAAAGCCTGCTTGATCAGCTGAAAGTTGTTCATCAACTGTTCCCTCAATGCGTGCAAGGATCATTCTTTCATACAGCTTGTATAAGGTACACAAGAGGGATATTGGTCTATAGCTTTTGGGAGATGATGGATCTTTCCCTGGTTTGAGAAGGGCCACTACTCTGGCTTTTCTCCATATCTTAGGAATTTGGTAGGACATGGCGCAGTTGTCGACTTTCTTGCCAAGATAGTCTGGAGCCCCAGGATAACTGAGCTGAGTCAGAGCCTTGTGATAGCTCTGGGACGGGTGGGTACTCTTATCCACTCCGATACCTGGCTATCACAGGCGGCTGGACTCCTGGACTCCTTTAGGCTCACCAGCGTTCTCCTTGAGAAGGGTAGGGACTCTCCACACCCAGAGTTCAAGCTCCCACCACCATGGCTGTCGATACCTGCAACCTTCATTGTCACAAAGCTTCCCAGTAAGAAGAAGTTATGTGATCAGGAAAGAGTACGAGCACAGGCCCTACAAGGCATCCGCGCACCGTCGGAACCTGGAATGGCGGTCTATTACACGGATGGCTCTGTAGACCCCAACAGGCCCCGTAGTGCGGGGGCTGCTTTCGTGACGGATGGTTTGACCTACGGTAGGAGAGTATCTGATCACGCGTCCACTCTCTAAGCTGAGGCCATAGCGGTTCAAGGAGCGTTAGAACATGCTCTAATATCTCGAGCTGGTCCTGTGGTGATCCACACGGATTCACAGTCTCTGCTAGGCTGCTTAGAATTGATACAGCCCAGCGACAATGTACGCCTACTGACCTCCATCCTAGCACTTCTGCTGAAGCTGCATCAGCAAGACAGGAGTGTTACGCTCAACTGGGTGCCGAGCCATGTGGGCGTCCCAGGTAATGAGCTAGCTGACGCCGCAGCAGAAGTGGCGCGCCAAAGACCCAAAGTCGATGTTGTTGTCCCTCTCAGCAGAAATCAGTTGCGCATACGCACCAGGGCTCTAAATCAGGTACAACGGTGTTTCCAGCACAGACTGGAGGCAGAGGTGTCAGAGAGGGCGAGGTGGTACAGGGCAGTCACAGACTACGAGCCCCTTGTACTTCCTCGCTCCACACCTAGAAAAGTGGAAACTGCTCTTCCGTCTGCGTCTGGAGGACCGTTGTTTCTGGGAAATCAAGAGGGATTCAACACCTGCAGAAAGAAGATGCCACCACTGTAGCCACCCTGAAGTCACTCTCAAGCATTACCTCCTGCATTGCCCCGCAACTGCTTTTCTGAGGAGAGGGCCTCCGACAACATCTGAGGGTCTTGTGCGTCGCCTATGCCGCCACTTAAGCAATTACGAACTGCGTCGGCTGGTGGAGTGTCAGCCCCCCCTATAAATATATATATATATATATATATATATATATATATATATATAACCATGTATTCACTTAACAACACTACTTGCAACACCAACGCTGATACATCTGAAGGGTGTTTTCGCCGAGATGTGCATACGTATTTTACATGAGTATGCATATCTTGTGAATGTATGAGTGTGTGTGGTTGGGCCCACACACACTCATAAGTCAAATCACCCTTCAAACGGGCTCACATTAAAAGCCCGTGGGAACTTCACTCCCGAATTATTCAGATCTGTGTGACATCATAGAGAGAGAAAAGATTCGGACACCACCTCAGAAGGACCTGCGTACGCTAGCTCCTGAACGTGAAACTTCGACGATTTCTCCAAACGCCGTTACCCGAGCTAAGGGCATTTTCTTCGCCTCTCGCTCTGACGGCTTATGCCCTTATAACCACCCTTTCGACTGAGCATAGCCCGTGTGGTCTTTAAAACTTGCTCAGTCGTCTGGTGGGAAAGAGAACCCCCCTCCCGGTCTCCCGCTTCTCCAGCGGACCGGCATAGGTTCGAGTACCCGGCGATCGAGCCATTCCATTTGCTGCGAGTGGACACTCGGGCCCCAGCAACACCGCTGCTCTCCCTTAACCGCCGCTAGCCATTAGATTGGCGAGCATAGACCGAACCCCTGCGACCCCACCCCTCCCCTATACCAATTTCCTATTCTTTCTTCATTACTTTACACAACTTTGACACACACACACATCAACAGAAACACACGCACACTTAAAAGCCCAACGCGCTTCGGCGCAATGGGCCGTCTTAAAATAAGAGAAAACCGGCCCTCGACCGGAACGACCAAACGGAACATGATATGGAAAATTCTTACAAACCTGAACATCCACATACAAAAACTTTTCACCAATGGACCCCTTCACACCATCGTTTCGGACGACTCTACTATCGAGGAACTAACGAAGAAAGCTAACAAGACCGCTTTCTCCAAGGAAGGCCTCGATATAGCAGACCCTCCTGAGCTCAACGCCAAGAAAACACTGATTGTTAAACAAGTTGACGACCATATCCACGAAAAGGAACCTGAAGAAATCAAGGCGGAAATTGAAAGACTCCCTAACATTAAAACAATCATAAAAGTCAAGATGGAAACATCGGCAATGGTGAAGCGATCCTTAGAAAATGGCCTTCTCATCTTTAGCCAATCTCCCCCCCCCCACGCACTAACACAAGAAACTTACATACAACTCCCTCGATGTACACAATGCTATTCATACCAATACACGCTCCGACACTGCACACACCCAACCACCTACACCATCTGCTCCGGTTGCTGCTCCACTGACCACCTCATCAACAATTGTCACAACGCCCTGAAAAACTGCGGTCAAGATCATCCGACATATGCTGCAAGATGCCCGGTCAAGAAAGAGCTAATAAAGAAGAAGATCCAGGAACTTAAGGAGCAACACACAACCACACACGCAAACACTTCATACGCCACAATAACTTCAGGCAATACTGCTCAACCCACACCTACACCAGCACCCAACCCTATAACACTCAAACACTTAACAATCATTAACACTGCCATCATACACGCCAACATCACAGAAGCCGCAACACCAGGTACATACCAACACACAATAGATGAATTTTACAAGGCTAATGGACTTCCTACAGTAATCATACCACCATCAGTTATCAACCCTACAGCAATAATTAACATGATAAACAACACCAAACACTCCCACACAGAACAAGAAGACATGGAAACAGAGGAACAACGCAACAAAAGGCCACACTCCACAGAACACACAACAGAAACACAACAACCTTCTAAAGCTAAGAAAACCGAAAAAGAAAATGTTCCCATACAAATAATAACACCAGACACTAATGACATGACAGACGACACAATACACAAGAACACTCGCACACTCCTACAAACAGGCAAAATCAAATACATCTACACAAAAGAAATACCAGAAGAAACAGTAGAAACACTGATAAAACAAAGACTGATAGACCTGACCAAAGCACCCATACAAAGACTGACCGAATCAAAATACAGAAAAACAAAACAAGGATATTACGAAACACGTAAACAAAAACCAACAGATACACCACACTGGACAGTCAACTGTCAATAAAACAAACACACATGAACACCATACACATAATGCAACATAACGTAAGATCCTGGACTACACACAGACAACACGAACTAAGCAACTACTACCTAACACAATCACCTGACATCTTACTACTCAATTCCACTGGAAGACACACAGTCAAAATACTCAACTACAACACATACACAAAAAACACATACAACGAAGACAATGCAGGCATAGCTCTATCCATAAAAAAGAACATAAAACACAAACTTCTAGACGACTTTGACGAAGACACACTAGCAATAGAAATAGACACAAACAGAGGACCCATTATCATAGCCACACTATACATCCCACCACGCAGACCATACATACCAAAACAAGACATATTAAAAATTACACAAAAACCACAACCAACATACATTATAGGAGACCTCAACGCAAAACACCAAACACTAAACCACTCATACAACAATCAAATAGGAAAAATCATACATCACCTCATATCACAAAACCATCTCACCTTCCTCGGACCAGACTTCCCCACAACCATAACACCTTTAGGAACAAGCAACCCTGACATGATTTTCACCAACAGACACCACCACTTTACATACAGAGTACACCCTGGAGACATAACATCTTAAGATCACATACCTCTCAACCTCACACTTTCCACCACAGCCATCACTATCCCCACACAACCCAAACTTTCATACAAACAAGCAGATTGGAAAAAATTCAAAACAATACTAGAAACAACAACAAACGAATACATAACCACAGAAAAACAAAACACAAACACCCAAACAAAAAACACAAATTACATAGACAACAAACTAAACATATGGTACAAACTCATAAACGACGCAATTACACAAACCATACCAATAATACGACAGAAACAAATCCCTACACCCAAGACATTAAAAAAACTGAAACAACTAATATGGCAGGCAAACTACATAAAAAACAAAGCCACACTTGAAAACAACTGGACCACATACACAATGAAAACAATCAGACAAATACAAACGCTAATACTTGAAGAAAGCAAACAAAATTACGAAGACACATGGAACAACATAATATCAAACATCAAATTCAACCCCAAAAAACCACAAGAATTCTGGAACAAAATAAAACAACTCTTAGGTTTCAACACCTCCAACACACCATACATAATACACAACAATGACAAATTACACAACGACAAAAACAAAAAAAACTGCATTCAGACAAGTATGGCGAAACATATTCCAGATCACATTAGAAGAATACACGCATTTTGACACAAATCACGAAACAAAAATACTCGTCCACATAACACAACAGCTCCATCACACACAACCATACACAAACGTAGACCTAAACAGACTAAACACCGACAACTACATTACCCGACCCATACAACTCGAAGATGTCACAAGCATAATAAAACACACAAAAAACAAAACAGCTGTAGAATCCGGAATCACTAAACAAATACTCGCACACACACCAAAAATAACAAAACAATTACTCACAGACATATTCAACGAGACACTGAGCCTAGGATACTTTCCACAAAAGTTTAAAAACTCAATAATCACATTCATCCCAAAACAAAACAAAAACACAACACAAATACAAAACTACAGACCCATTTCATTACTCGAAACACCAGGGAAATTATACGGAAGAATCATTACAAACAGACTAATGGCACACCTACACGAACACATGTTAAATCCACTCCAACACGGTTTCACTCCTGTCAAAGGAACACACACCGCACTCGCTACCTTATACGAAACAATAGCAGACACACAAAGACACAAACCAGCATGCTTAATCATATCACGAGACATCTCTAAGGCCTTCGACAAAGTTTGGCACGAAGGCCTTAAATACAAAATACTACAAGCACAACTTCCTGACACCATTACAAAAACACTATGTAGCTTCCTCGACAACAGAATAGCAAAAATAAAGATAAATCAATACACCGGACCAGCCTTCCCATCCATAATGGAGTACCACAAGGAAGCGTCATTTCTCCAACACTTTTCAACTTATACACAGCAGGCACCCCTCCACCATCACATGGAAGCTACACCATACAATACGCAGACGACATCACACAGATCATCACCTACCCAAACAACACAGCTAAACAAATGCTTGCCAGGAGAGCACAACATGAAATCCATAAAATAAACACCTACGAAAAACAATGGAAAATTTCAACTAACACAAACAAATTCCAACTCCTAGCCATTTCAGCACGACAACCACCACCAATAAAGATTAACAACACCATAATACCATACAATAAACAAGCACACATCCTAGGTCTCACCACATCACAAGGAACACAAAAACACATCAAAAACAGAATACGAACAACAGAAACCACAATCAACAGACTAAAACGTTTCCGAGGACTCACCACAAAAACACAAATACAACTATACAAGACACTAGCACGACCACATCTTGAATACCCTCCTATAATTATAGTCACAAGCACACCTACAGACATCAAGAAAATGCAAAAACTACAAAAGAAAACAATACGAAAAATTCTAAAACACAAACCCCCTTACCTAGAAACCACACATCAACTTCACAAAACAACAAAACTAGAAACAATACACGAACGATTAATTAGAGTGAGCAGGAAAGCCTGGAATTCCACACTAGAACACAATACAATACCACAGCCCCCACTAAGCACCAAAACAACACAAGACCACAAATGGTGGCCACGCCTTAAAACCATCCTTGGCTAACCCCCCACCATTTCCGCCTAGCTAAATATAATAATAAAAATAAAAGGTAGGATACGTACGTAACAATTACGTCATTAATAATAATGATTAGTCGGCACATCAGCCACACATAAACACACGTATCCACAAAGATACGTGTGTAAAACTTAACAAGAAAACTAGATGTCATATGGCACATTAGCCATCTTCAAACGTACGTATCCCTCCACCCCTAAAAAATATATATATATATATATATATATATATATATATATTTATATACATATATATATATATATATATATATATATATATATATGTGTGTGTGTGTGTGTGTGTGTGTGTGTGTGTGTGTGTGTGTGTGTGTGTGTGTGTGTGTGTGTGTGTGTGTGTGTGTGTGTGTGTGTGTGTGTTTCACTTGGTCTTTGGATCACGTGTTGGACTCGTGATCGACAGCTATTTCCCTCCCGGAAGAGAGCTCAGAGCTCGTAGGTCCGATCTATGGGTAATGCTATGACCTTTCACACACACACACACCCAACTCCCCGCCCACGAGAGTCAGAATAACGACCCGAAGCGCAGCATTACCGAAATAATTTCGGCCCTGGGCAGGATTCGAACCAGGAGCTGCGGGCCACTTTCGTGGCAGCTCAGCGTTCTACCAACTGCGCCACCGAGTCGTGTGTGTGTGTGTGTGTGTGTGTGTGTGTGTGTGTGTGTGTGTGTGTGTGTGTGTGTGTGTGTGTGTGTGTGTGTGTGTGTGTGTGTGTGTAAGAGTATATATGCATACCACTCAATAAAAGGGAACAAGTGCGATACTTTTTCACAATAATAACCAAACAACAACCGAACCAAACTTCAAGGCACAAAGCCAAATAAAATAAAATCACACATGTTCCCCTCAATATTTAAATAATAATGCACGTGAAGGAAGTACGCGACAATACATTAATAATCTAATTAACGGATATTAGATAATAAACCTTTTAAGGAAACAAAAACGCATACTCCCTTCACACCTCTATACCTTATTTACAATGTTTATTCTTATGTTATTATTTCCATATGAATTATGTTTAGCTTGCTAGGAAATTTAAATTTAGAATAGAGTTAGGATGGCTGACCTTCACGATAACCCAATAATTATGCAAGAGGGTCCGCCCCACACTTTCAACACTCAACTTCTTTCATTTTCTATACTTTATCTTCTCCTCTCACCCCCCTCCCCTTCCCCTTGTCCCGTGGCTTCGAAGCCGGTTTGAAGGCTCGTAAGAATTCCAGCCGAACGAGACTAAGTTTAGTCAACTGAACGCCAGACAAGCTTCAACTCTGGTACCAGAAGGACAATCAAACCTCGGCAAGAGATTTTCTACTATTACATCGAAGCCTCATGAATACAATTCAGTTCCGACGATTAGTTAGAGAACTCAACCAGGTAAGTTCTCTAACGTTCGCTTTTGTGGTCAATTAATTACAACATAATATTAAGAAATAACACCAGACACCAATGACATGAGAGACAACACAATTCACCAGAACACACACGCACTCCTACAAGCAGGCAAATTCAAATACATCTACACAAAAGAAATACCAGAAGAAACAGTAGAATAACTAATAAAACAAAGACTGATAGACCTGACTAAAGCACCCATACAAAGACTGACTGAATCAAGATACAAAAAACAAAACAAAGACATTACGAAACACGTAAACAAAGACCAACAGATACTCCACACTGGACAGTCAACTGTCAATAAAACAAACACACATGAACACCATACACATAATGCAACATAACGTAAGATCCTGGACTACACACAGACAACACGAACTAAGCAACTACTACCTAACACACTCACCTGACATCTTACTGCTCAATTCCATTGGAAAACACACAGTCAAAATACTCAACTACAACACATACACAAAAAACACATACAACGAAGACAACGCAGGCATAGCCATATCCATAAAAAAGAACATACAACACAAACTTCTAGACGACTTTGACGAAGACACACTAGCAATAGAAATAGACACAAACAGAGGACCCATTATCATAGCCACACTATACTCGTACATCCCACCACGCAGACCATACATACCAAAACAAGACATATTAAAAATCACACAAAAACCACAACCAACATACATTATAGGAGACCTCAACGCAAAACACCAAACACTAAATCACTCATACAACAATCAAGTAGGGAAAAGCATACATCACCTCATAACACAAAACCACCTCACCTTCCTCGGACCAGACTTCCCCACAACCATAACACCCTTAGGAACAAGCAACCCTGACATGATTTTCACCAACAGACACCACCACCTTACATACAGAATACATCCAGGAGACATAACATCTTCAGATCACATACCTCTCAATCTCACACTTTCCACCAAAGCCATCACTATCCCCACACAACCCAAGCTATCATACAAACAAGTAGATTGGAAAAAAATTCAAAACAATATTAGAAACAACAACAAACGAATACATAACCACAGAAAAACAAAACACACCAAAACAAAAAACACAAAATACATAGACAACAAACTAAACATATGGTACAAACTCATAAACGACGCAATCACACAAACCATACCAATAACACGACAGAAACAAATCCCTACACCCAAGACATTAAAAAAACTGAAACAACTAATATGGCAGGCAAACTACATAAAAAACAAAGCCACACTTGAAAACAACTGGACCACATACACAATGAAAACAATCAGACAAATACAAACGCTAATACTTGAAGAAAGCAAACAAAATTACGAAGACACATGGAACAACATAATATCAAACATCAAATTCAACCCCAAAAAACCACAAGAATTCTGGAACAAAATAAAACAACTCTTAGGATCCAACACCTCCAACACACCGTACATAATACACAACAACGACAAATTACACAACGACAAAAACAAAGAAACCGCATTCAGACAAGTATGGCAAAACATATTCCAAATCGCACCAGAGGAAAACATGCACTTTGACACAAACCACGAAACAAAAATACTCGTCCACATAACACAACACCTCCATCACACACAACCATACACAAACGTAGACCTAAACATATTAAACACCGGCAACTACACTACCCAACCCATACAACTCAAAGACGTCACAAGCATAATAAAACACACAAAAAACAAAACAGCTGTAGAATCCGGAATCACTAAACAAATACTCGCACACACACCAAAAATAACAAAACAATTACTCACAGACATATTCAACGAGACACTGAGCCTAGGATACTTTCCACAAAAATTTAAAAACTCAATAATCACATTCATCCCAAAACAAAACAAAAACACAACACAAATACAAAAATAGACCCATTTCACTACTCGAAACACCAGGGGAAATATTCGAAAGAATCATTACAAACAGACTAATGGCACACCTACACGAACACGACATGTTAAATCCACACCAACACGGATTCACTCCTGTCAAGGGAACACACACCGCATTCGCCACCTTATACGAAACAATAGCAGACACACAAAGACACAAACAAGCATGCATAATCATATCACGAGACATCTCTAAGGCCTTCGACAAAGTTTGGCACGAAGGTCTTAAATACAAAATACTACAAACACAACTTCCTGACACCATTACAAAAACACTATGTAGCTTCCTCGACAACAGAACAGCAAAAATCAAAATAAATCAATACATCGGACCAGCTTTCCCACTCTATAGTGGAGTACCACAAGGAAGCGTAATTTCTCCAACACTATTTAACTTGTACACGGCAGACACCCCTCCACCATCACATGGAAGCTACACTATACAATATGCAGACGATGTCACACAAATCATCACCTACCCAAACACCACAGCAAAACAAATGCTTGCCAGGAAAGCACAACAGGAAATACACAAAATAAACACCTACGAAAAACAATGGAAAATTTCAACTAACACAAACAAATTCCAACTCCTAGCCATTTCAACACGACAACCACCACCAATCAAGATTAACAACACCATAATACCATACAATAAACAAGCACACATCCTAGGTCTCACCTCAACATCACAAGGAACACACAAAAAAAAAAAAAAAAAAAAAAAAAAAAAACAGAATACGAACAACAGAAACCACAATCAACAGACTAAGACGTTTCCGAGGACTCAACACAAAAACACAAATACAACTATACAAGACACTAGCACGACCAAAACTTGAATATCCTCCTATAATTACAGTCACAAGCACACCTACAGACATCAAGAAAATGCAAAAACTACAAAACAAAACAATACGAAAAATACTAAGACACAAACCCCCTTACTTAGAAACCACACAGCAACTGCACAAAACAACAAAACTAGAAACAATTCACGAAAGATTAATAAGATTGAGCAGTAAAGCCTGGGATACCATTCTAGAAAACAACACATTACCACCGCCCCCAACAAGCACCAAAAGAACACAAGACCACAAATGGTGGTCACGATTAAAAACCATTCTTGGTTAAAACCCTAACCTTTCCCCCTAGCTAAAAAAAAAAAAAAAAAGGAAGGATACGTGTGAAAGACTTAACGTAATAAGAATTATAGATCTCACAAGGCACATTAGCCTCCTACAAACACGTATCCACTACGTGTGCAATAATTAACGTAATATTAAATAACAGATTCACAAGGCACATTAGTCTCACATAAACACACATCCCTCCCCCCTTAAAAAAAATATATATATATATATATATATATATATATATATATATATATATATATATATATATATATATATATATATATATATATATATATATATATATATAGGCCCTTCCCGTATCTTCTTGGATTTACAGATACGATCTTCAGTTTCCTTCACTTTATTGGATAATCTTAAGAAGAGTTCACTGCAGATTTTTACACATCTTTTCACAGAGTTTCCAGTATAGGATTATATATTGTTTTACACAGAGTTTGTAGTACAATTAGTATATATCGTTTTACACACAGTTCGCAGTACACCACTTACACAGAGCACGTCTATCAGACCGACGCTCATTAGAGCTCTGTGCCGGGTTTTTGGTGCCGGAAGCGGCTAACTAAGCAAATTTTTGAGGTGCGTTTTATCCTTTTGTTTAATAATTCCACCTTGAAAGTCCGTCGCCTCACATGGCTGGGACAACCCACCAATTACCTACTATATTTTTTGTATAAGTCATAATATATACATATCCAGGGGGTGGCTCGTTAATATGCAATGTTTCCGTGTGTTATGTGGGTCGTGTCTAATGGCATCCATTATGTGTGTGTGTTCGTGAGTCCGTTTGTGGGCGCTCGGGGAGGTGCGCTCGGCTGGTAACATGCAGACTCAGCGATTTGAGCGGATATGGTAGGCGCCAAGAGTCTGGTTGGTGATTGTGACATCGTTCACAATGCGTGGGAAATGGTGGTGTATACATATCGCCCTCCCCCTGGGGTTAGGTGGCACCCGGCACCTAATGTTACATGGTTAACAAGGTATTGATACATATATACTATTATATAGTTATATAGTCAGAGACACAAAATCTTTGGGTGGTTATATGTGGAGAAGGGGGGGGGGTGATGTTGAGGTGATTATGAGGTCCCAAGAGGGTACATTGAACTAGAAGCATGGGTATGCGATGTTGTGTCTCTGAATAGGGAATAAGGTTGTGTCTCACCAACATTACATATATTTTCAACTATTACATGAAAGTTTATATGATACTTCATGTATCACTGTTTGTAAGTCATATTTTCAACTATCACATAAGAGTTTATATGACATTTCACATATCACTGTTTGTAAGTCATAGTCTATGTTTTCTGGGAAACTCTTATCTACGAGTTTGTATGAGTATATATATGTCACTATAAGATATTGGTGAGACACAAGATAAAACTTAACCTAGGTTTACAGCAATTTGGGAAAAGGAGAAGAAGAAAAAAACTGTTTCAAAGACTTATTTTGTTAGTATCACTAGTACAAAAATTATTATTAAGATTGAGAGGGCAGTGGAGGCATAGGGTAAAATTTTATAGTGTAGATCTAAGGAGTCCATATCAAGAGTAGTTGATTTATTTAGGAGACGTACCATGTCTATCTTACTTGGGAGGATGGTATCGGGGATCTTAGGGAGGAGTGGAAGCGTTAGTTGGGTTATGGGACCTAGATCGTGGGTGGTGTTGAGAGTGCCTTGGTAATGGAGTTTGTTGGGGAGGAGCATTGAGTCCATCATATAGATGTGGCAGGTGTCTGGTAGAGTGATAGAGCCGTTGATCTTATGATGGGAGGGTGGTTTGTGTAGGCATATTACGGATACTAATGTGGGGTGGGGAAGAAATATGAAGTGTTTATGTCCTACGTTGGTGTAGTGTACTTGAGTGTTGTCTGAAAAGCGAAAATCACGTGTCTCGGAAAAATTGACTTTGGGTGTTGTGAGTTCTGAGAGGCAAGGTTGAGACTTGGTTAATTGGAAATGGAAGGGGTAAGCTGGACAGATATGGAAGTTGGGTCGTGCTATCTTGCAAGCTGCCATGGCTTCCGGTGAGGTCAGTGAAATCCACTGGCCGTCTGTTGATTTTAGGATGATGGAGGTTGGTAGGTTGAGGGTCATTGTGCGGTTTTGATAAGGGTAGGGGAAGGGATAAATTTCCCAAAGGGAGAATCTCTTGATCGGGTCCATAGGTATGTTGATAAGAATAAATTCTTGGAAGATAGTTGATGCTAGGATGGGGTAGTAGTGTTGTATTTCATTCTGGAGGAAGAAGGGGGTGAGTTTCAATGTATTGTGAGCTTGTCGTAATGTTTGACTAAGTTGGGTTGGAGTGATTTTTTGAGAGTTGACTATACCTGCGTGGGCGTTCCAAATATTTCTCTGGATAAGATTACTGTGACTCAGTAATCGGTCTAGTTGTTTGTCTAGTTCATTTAGGTGGTTAAGGAAGAAAAGGGCTATTTGTGAATTTGCAATCTTAGATAACTGGGAAGTTGTGAATGCTGTGAGGTGGTTGATCTTTTCAATTACTGTATTTATTGAGGTGGCGAGGGGATCGATGTTTTTAGAGTTTAGATCTATGATTTTACCCTGTCTGTGTAGTACTTCTGTTATATTTCCTATGTGTGATTGGACTGTTTTTACGTCCTGTTCAGTTGCAGTCCCGAACAGGGATTTAGAGATGATTCCGATGAAGTCGAATAAACCGCGTTTGATTCTACTGTTCTTTGGGTCTTCATTTTCTGGGTTGGGGAGGTGGTATATTGTGTATTTGTTTGTGTTCATTTTTTCGTGTAAGGCGTTGACGTTGTGGTACAGTGTCATTGAGATTTCGTAGTTTTGATCTGTGGTGTTGGGTATTTGGGTGGAGATTTGTTGCTCTATTTGTAATAAGTTTTTGTGGATTTTTATGAGGGGTCTTATCAACAGTTCAGGTGAAATCCTTAGTTTTACCATTATGGAATCCTCTACGCATGCGGTGGTGCCATGGTTGTTGACGATTGCTCCTGGTATCAGTATGGGGGTGGAGAGGGAGAGGTGGACGAGAAGGGGTAGCAGAAGTATGGGAGGCATCCTGTGGATGAAGGTTATGTTTTAGTGAATGAGGATATGTCTATCTGACTCTCGCTAAGGTTATAGTGGTCGGAAGGAAGTAGAGAAGTTTTGATAGATATGCGGAAGGGAGTTCTTATTGTAAATTGGCCATTTTAACCTCCACTGAGGGATGCATGACGTCCTGCATCTTCAGGAGCGAGAGCTAGAGTGCATGTTTAGTTGCGTCGACGTAGTATCATGTGATGGGACTTGCGCTTGGGCGAGTTATGTGTTAGTGCGGTAGGTGGGTTGTAGTATGGTTACGGTTGTGTGATCGGAAGGGTCCGTTAACAGGATAACATTGTTGGGGAGTGAGGTTGTGACTGTGAAGGGGCCTAAGAACTTGGGTTTGAGTTCGTTAGATCTATTAGAGTCTCTGACCATGACTGTGTCTCCAAGTGTTATGCTAAGTGGAGATGATCGTTTGTGTTGTTTTGTTTTTGTTCTTTCTTGAGCCACTTTGAGGTTTTCTCTGACTTGTTTGTATATACTTTGCATGCCTCTTTTTAGGCATTGGGTAAGGTTATCTAGGTTGTATAAGGGGGGTGGTGGTTGGTTGAATATTTAGTAGGGTAGGCGCATTCTTTGGCCAAAAATGATCCCATGGGGGGACATCTTTGTTGCGGAGTTGACTGTGCTATTGATACTAGCTTGTACCTGGGGTAGCCAATCTTCCCAACTATCCGAAAGATCGTTGGCCAAAGGTCTGAGGATTTCAAGCACTTTTCTATTTGTTCGTTCCACAAGTCCATTCCCTTGTGGATGGTAGGCAATTGCGAAGGTTTGATTTATGTTATATAAATGTGCTATTTCGCGCATTACCTGGTTCTTGAACTCTGAACCATTGTCAGACAGCTTTCGCCTGGGGATGTTGTATCTACAGAATATGTTGTTAACCAAAGCTTTGGCCACAGTCTCTGCTGTTTTGTCCTGTAGTGGAACTAGGATTGTGTACTTTGACAGGTAGTCGACTGCTGTGAGTACATAATTGGAACTTTGATGGCTCGTTGGCATTTTAAGTAGGTCAATGCCAAGTGTTTCCCATGGTTCAGCAGGGAGTGGAATGTCTTTGATATTGAGTTGTTTTGGGTCAGGTCCTCTGAATTGGTTGCAAGTCACACAATTATATTTGTGCGTGGTTATGTCTTTTTTCATATTGATCCAGAAGAAAGAATGCCTGGTAATATTCAGTGTCTTATCCCTGCCCGAGTGGCCTCCCATTGCGCTGTCGTGCAATATGTGTAGGACCTTGGGAACTGGGGCTTTGGGGATGACAGTAACTTCTCTGTCGTTAGTGGTTCTCCTTATGATTCCGTCGACCAGTTTGAGTTCCTCTATTGGGACAGGTGGTCGGGACTGTAAGGGTGTTCTTGAAAGTAGATGTTGTTTTACTTTAGACCATGTCGGGTCTTTGTCTGTTTCTTCTATAAGGTCTTGCATAGGAATACTGGTTGTTTTTGTTAAGGTGGTTATTTGGATTTGTCTACTTAGTGAGTCGGCTACTACGTTAGCCTTTCCAGATAGGTATGTTATTTTTGGATCAAAGTCCAATAAGGTGTTTTTCAACCTAGCAATTATGCCATGTAAGTCTTTAGAGTTAAAGAGGTAGACTAGGGGTTGGTGGTCTGTAAAAACATTTATCTTATAGCCTAGTATAAGATATTTAAAATGTTTCAAGCCCCATATCAATGCAAGTCCTTCTTTGTGGGTAGTTGAATAGTTACTTTCAGGCTTATTCAGTACTCTACTTGCGTAGGCTATGGGGTGCTCTTTCCCGTTTTCGTCTTTCTGTTGTAAGACTGCGCCTATTCCTTTAGAGGAGGCGTCGGTGTAAAGAAGGAATTCTTTCTTCATGTCAGGAAAGGCTAGGACAGGGGCTGTGGTAAGAGCATGTTTAAGTGTGTCGAAGCTTTGCTGTTCTGCTTCAGACCATTTAAAGGTCTCGCCTTTCCTTGTGAATTTGGTGAGAGGGGATGCTATGTGTGCAAAATTTCTTATGAAGTGTCTATAGTATGATGCTAGTCCTACGAAACTTCTTGTTTCATCTGCGTTTCTGGGGGTTGGGAAATTGGTTATTGTGTTTATTTTATCTGGGGTGGTATGGATGCCTGTGGCGTCTACCTTATGGCCTAGGAAGGTGAGTTCCGTCTGTAGGAATTTGCACTTTCCTAGTTGGATTTTCAGTCCGGTGTTTTTTAGTCTTTTTAAGACAATCTCTAGTGTATGAAGGTGGTCAGTTTGTGTGGGACTATAGATGATGAGGTCGTCTAAGTAGACGAATAATGAAATTCCTATCATGTCGCTGAAAATGTGAGTCATTAGTCTCTGTTGGGTTGAGGGGGCATTCTTAAGGCCAAAGGGCATACGCTCGAAATGGAAATGTCCCTTATCAGTGGAGAATGCAGTTACGGGTTTTGATTCCTCTGTTAGTTCCACCTGCCAGAAGGCTGACTTAAGGTCAATTGTGGAAAAAACAGAGTTCCCGTTCCCTATAGCTTGTAAGACATCCTGCATGGCAGGGAGTGGGTGTGGGTCAGATTGAGTTAGGTGATTTATTTTCCTAAAGTCAACAACAGGGCGTAAAGTTCCGTCTTTCTTAGGGACTAGGAAGAGGGGACTGTTCCACGGACTGTCCGAGTGAGAAATTACAATTTGGTGTAACATCTCGTGCACACTGTTGTTGACTTGTGTTTTCCTACTGTGGGGTATGCAGAAAGCGGGGGTGTATGAGGGGGGGGGTGTTGGGGGGAATTTGGATGTGATGTTTGATTATATCACATTTGCCTAAGGGTTCGCCGTCTAAGGCGATAGCCGATCTATTCCTTTGTAGGATGTATTGTAATTTGTTACGCATCTCTCCATTGGCTGATGTTGTGATTTGGTTGGGGTGGATAGGGGTGAGGGTTTGTGTTTGTCTTACAGTGTTGATGTGTTGAGGGAGTGGTTCCTGGATTGGGGAATTGTGGAGATGGACTGAACAAATGTATGTGTTCTCTTTAATTTTGCGGTGTTGGTCTGAGAGATTCGTTAACATAGCTAGGGTGTGTTTATTTTCTGACACTACATCCCATGAAGATTCTAGGGTTATGTTATTTATTCTTGACGTATCTGGGTCAATTATTACATCCTGATGTTCTATTGCTCCGGGTATGTATAGTGGAACTGTTATTGAATGTCTAGGGGGTATGATGACTGTGTTAGACATCAGTGCTTTTGAGGTGACATAAGGTGGTGGACGGAATGAGTAGCTCTTAGTTGGAGAGGGTTTATTTAAGCTAGATAGATATGAAAGAGGTTGTGTGTCTGGGTCGGGTGTTTCAGGAAGTGTTGACTCTTTACTTTCATCTCGGAAGGAGATTTTGTTGGTATCTAAGTTGATGATGGACTTCCAGTCTCGTAGGGACTTTAAACCTATTATACCTTGTTGGTCGAGACTCCATTCATCAGCTAAGTGGAAGGATATGAAGCCTACCTGGGAATTGTTTACTTCTATATTTATATCAATCATATCATGAAGTGATATGGTTGATCCTTCTATCAGTAGGCCTTCCGTATTTGAATACTGAATTTGGGGTGGGTCATTTAGTGCTCGTAGAGAGCTCTGGGGATGAGGTTCAGGTTTGTTCCTGTATCAACCATCATGTCAACAGTAATTTGATCTAATGTCACCTTTAGGGTGATATAGTTGTGTGGTGTGTCGGACGTTCCTATGGTGGTCTGGTGCGTGAGGCTGGTGCACGTTCCCCCAATCGGTGTTGAGTTGTATGTGTTGTGTGGGAGGAGGGTGTTTGTCGAGGTGCGGTAACTTGTTTGTTTGTTCTCTGATGAGGTTGCGGTTGTGATTTTTTTTTAGAACATTCCTCGTTGGAGTGAGTTGTGGTTTTGTGTAGGTTGCAGTATTTGCCTGGCCGTGTTGGTTTTGACATGTTTGGGGGTCTGGGGGGGGCGTGAGTTGTTTGATTTGTTGTTGAGCTCTACATCGGGAATCTGTGTGGGAGGTAGTACCATGAACTGAGCAAGGGGTAGCGCGGTGTTGTGCCTGCGGGTGTTGGTATTGCTGTGCTCTACATTGAGAATCCGTGTGGGAAGTAGTTCCATGAACTGAGCAAGGGGTAGTGTGGTGTTGTGTCTGCGGGTGTTGGTATTGCTGCGTTCTACATTGAGAATCCGTGTGGGAAGTAGTTCCATGAACTGAGCAAGGGGTAGTGTGGTGTTGTGCTTGCATTTGTTGTTTCTGTATGCAGTCTCTGGTGTTGTGACTTGTTGAAAGATGGTAGGAACACCAGTTAGATGGTTGGCACAAAGCCAAAAAAATAAAATCACACATGTTCCCCACCAATATTTGAATATAGTAATATGCACGTGAAGGAAGTTTGCAACAATATATTTACAAACTAATAACAACTCTTATATTAAATCATAAACCTTTTAAGGAAATAGAACGCATACTTCCTTCACTCATCTTTTCTTTATTTTGATGTTTATTTTTATGCACCTTTGTTCTTGTTTAGCTAGCTAGGAAACTTAATTTAGATTAGAGTTAGGATGACCAACCGAAATGTTAAACAATAACCATGCAAGTGGGTCCGCCCTACACTTTCAACACTCAACTTCTTTAATTTTATATACCTTATCTTCTCCTCTCACCCCCTCCCCATCCCCCTTCACTGTAGACCACTATTCTATTCTATTCTATTCTGACATCATAGAGAAAAGATATTCCGCATGCAGAGGACACCCCCGTTGCGTTTCTTCACCACGTGGATCACGTCTCGTTTAGCCGCAATTACCCTAGTCGCTAGCTCTGATTGTCGTGCTACCGCCCACCTTTACGAAAAGTACTGCTACCCGAGTCAATTCCCCCTTCTCTGTGGAATCTCGCTCTGGCAGGATTATGCCCCAGATAACTCTCCCTGTACGATTGGCATAGCCCGTGTGGTTTTTAAAAATTGCCTTTACGGCGGGAGAGGGGGGGAACCCGTCAACAAGCATAGCCCAGTCTCGCACGCTCTAATGCACTCGGGCCTCGTATTCGATCGATTGCTGCAAGGTAGACAGGTTACGAAAAGCGAATCAGGACCAACGCGTTAGTGATCGCCCGCGCCCCACTGCCACTTAGATTTCCGTGGGTTTTTTTCACGAATACCGATAGCTTCGCGTTCTTACACTTCTTTCGTTATCAGTGCCGCCATGGCGGCCACTGACTCAGCATCTGGCGTGCCAAAAAGGCGACGATGCACTCCAGGTTCAGCGCCTCCATCGGACGATGAGGCTGCTGTCGTGGTGGCTCCTCCTACTGTAAAGGGTGGCAAGCTCCCCACCTTCAAGGTCGTACCCTCGACGGGGTACGACACTGCTTTCGAGGTGGTGAGAGCTTTGGAGAAAGGCCCCCTCCGCGGCAAGCTTCTGTCCCTCCGGCCCCTCGGCGATGGTAACGTGCTACTGTTACCAAGCACTTATGAACTCGTCGAGGAGCTGGATGGGATCAAGTCGCTCGATGGTAAGCCGGTGAACCTGAAGCGGTTCAACCCATAAGACAGGAAGCACAGACTCGTGGTACACGATTACCCGACCAGCTACATGACTGAGGCCATCGAAGACCACAGTCAGGTAATCGCGGCCACGAGGTTGCGCAGATGGGACAAGACGCCCACACGCCAGGTGCTGATTACCATTAAAGGCGAACCCTTTGATAAGATCGACCTGGGTTGGTATGGCAGGTATGAAGTACGAATGTACATCCCTGATCCTCTTCGTTGCTTCAGGTGTCAGCGCTATGGTCATCACCAGGCGAGGTGCTCTGCGAAGCAACCCAAGTGCGGTATTTGCAGCATGCCTCATGCCACTGAGACTTGTCTCAACAAGTTCA
The DNA here is from genome assembly GCF_046742065.1 of Oratosquilla oratoria. Lineage (NCBI taxonomy): Eukaryota > Metazoa > Arthropoda > Malacostraca > Stomatopoda > Squillidae > Oratosquilla > Oratosquilla oratoria. The sequence goes on along the minus strand of NC_134789.1, from coordinate 20,618,487 downwards.
AGGCTGGCACTGAGACTATTACCAAGTGCCCCAATTGCAGCAAGAAGCACCACGCCTGGAATACCTCTTGCGCAGTGCGTAAAGTTCAAGCCATTGCCTGTAAGGAGAGGACAGAGAAGCAACAGGACTTCATACCTGCCCCCCCAGGAACATTTTTATGGGGCTGCAGGAAACACTCTCCTACCACAACACCACAACCACCTATACACAGTGCTCCTGATCTGAACAATCAGGAGCAATTTCCATCACTGAACCCAGCTCCCACACAGACAAACACGAAAACACAACCAGCTCCCAAAAAAGCCACGCCCACCTCCAAACCCGTGTCCGCCTCTAAACCCGCGCCCACTTCCAAATCCACGACTGCCTCCAATCCCACCCCCAAACCCACGCCCCCAGTACCAACCCCACGAGCACAGGACCGATGGTCCCCTCCACCTCAATATCCGTCTGATGTCATCCCCCTTAGGGAGGATGACATCGACCTGACTGTGACTGGTGTCGTCTCTGCAGTCGCTACTACCCTAGGGGAGAGCGACCCAGAGAAGATGCTGGTCATGGTGGATAGGGCCGTCAAGAACGTGCTCAAACTCCTCAAAGAGAAGAGGAACCCTAGGCGAAAGGAGAGGACTCCCTCCCCCTATACCTCCTCCTCTCCTGCCTCCTCCCCCGCCTCTTCCACTACCTCTTCCTCTTCCTCTGCCTCATCCTCCCCTTCCACTTCCCCCAAGCTCGCCACACCCACCTTTACCATTGGGAAAGCTACACCGACAACCTGAAAGACTAGGAAAGTGTCTTCTGCTAAACCCCAACGTCATTTTGCGCTCAGGCTTGAAGACTCCTCTTCTGATGAGGAGGGAAATGCTCCCACTGTTACAAAGTTGCAACCCATCTTGTCGTCTGACCGGGGAGGACAAGATGAGACTGTAATGGAAACTGACAGGGAAGAACATCGCCCTATTCAATAATCACTTAAGGTTGCTACAGTGGAACATAACGGGTTCCGCAGCAAAAGCTCGTATCTCCTTGCGCTTGCGCATGAGCATGATTACGATATCATACTTCTCCAGGAGACATTGATGAGCGATGAGGTGCGATTTCCGGGATATCGCATCTTTTCCCTCCCTCGTTTACCCACTACTAGGGGGTGCATGATCTTAGTCAAATCATCCATCCCCTGCAGTGAGATCGTGGACCCTGTATCATGTGGAGATGGTGTAGAATTTCTTGCGGTTCGACTCCATCGGGCCCACGAAACGTATAGCATCTATAACATATACAGGGGCCACAGAGCGGAACTGGACCTTGGAGAAGTGTGTGCTCTTGCTGCGGACAGGCTCTTCATCATAGGAGGGGACTTCAGCGCCCATCATAATATCTTGATGTCGCCCCAAGGGTCCAATGTCGCTGGGCACCACTTAAGTTACGTATTAGATGAATGCCCTGACATTACGTTGTTGAATGATGGTAATCCGACGCACGTGCAAGGTGGACGACTTGATCTGACCTTGGCGACGGCCACTCTCCTCCCTAGGGTAACCTGGGAGGTGCATCCTATTGTCACTAGCGACCACTTCGGTGTCTCTGTGCACATACGGGATACACCACCAATACCAGTTGTATTACCTGTTCCCAGGTGGAAGACAGCTTTGGCAAACTGGCCAGTGTTTGAGAGATCTGTTGAAGAATGGACAGCGTCCTACGTTCCACCACAGGACGTGGAAACGCTAGAAGCTGACTTTTCTGCAGCCGTTCAGGTGGCTGCCAACAGAGCCATTCCAAAGACTCGCCAGTCCCCCAGAGAACATAAGAACAGCTGGTATTATACCCCCGAGGTGAGAGAGGCCAACCATTGGGTGAACATGCTCCGGCGTGTTTTCTGACGGAGCCGAACTCAGACCAATTTGGCCAACTTGCGCGCTGCAGTTCATGACGCTCACGTCATAGCTGCAGATGCCAGAACAGCTCAATTTCTTGAATGGTGTGATGGCTTTAACGCTCACACCTCCCTAGCAGAGCTGTGGTCTAAGCTCCATAGAGCTACTGGCAGGACTCAACCGCGACGCACTCATCATGCCCCTGATACTGAGGCGCAGCGGCTGGTGCAGGAGTTTGTCTCTCGCTCCAGCAGCACCTCACTCCCACAGTGTGTTCAAGACACACTGCAGGACCTCCAAGGATTGAGGCACCATAGTGTTGAGGACATGATGAGTCGATCGGATGACACTGACGCTAGCTTTACACCTCAGGAGCTACGGGTCACACACAAGACCAGCTCAGACACGACACCTGGAGAGGACCTCGTCACCTATTCCATGCTGACCCATCTTGGGCCAGCGGGCGATGAGGCACTTCTAACGGTGATAAACGAGTCTTGGAGGACTGGCAAGCTACAAACAGCCTGGAAGACGGCAATCATAACGCCAATTCCAAAGCCAAAGGAACCTAGTGCTTATCGCCCCATCAGCCTGACAAGCTGCATGGGGAAGACAGCGGAGAGGATGGTGTGTAAGAGGCCGGTAGATGGAGGTAGATGGAGGTAGAAAAATTAGGTAGATGGAGAGGTAGATCGAGAACAGAAAGGAAACCTTATAGTCTTTTTATTAGGTTGTTATGATAAAGTGGCCGACCGCGCCGACTGCGAGTGCTGAGTTGGGGAGTGGTGGAGTCGCCGTCCTGTCTAGGTAAACAAACGACCGACGGGAGGGTTTAGTTGTTGCATGTTGATACAGATGTGACTGAATGTAATAATGCTGATGTAACCAAAGTTGTAAGCGTACAGCCATCTCCGTTGCGACATAATGCTTATGTAGCAATGTTACTGGAACTCGGATCGGAGAAAAATGTGTACGAGGAGAAATATTATTGGGCAAGGGGAAAAAGGCACGCCCTTGTTTGAGAAGTAAAAGACTATTGGATGAATGAAAAAGTGACGTCAGAAGAAAGGTGGCTTGACGTGACGTTGAGAATTCCTCTCGAGATTCTCAGGGTGTACTGATTTAGACCAACACGTTCACTGAAAATTACACCCTTATTTTATTCACCCTCAATCAGAACTTAGGCAGGGGGCCTACTTACTAAGAAGAACCTGGACGTGAGTGAAACTTACAAATTAACAAGAAAACTCTAGAAATTTACTGAAGAGGGGCAAAGACAGCAAAGAGGGGGAAAAACAGTGGTGACAACAAAGAGGGTGGAACATGGTGCTAAACAGGCTGCTGTGGAAACTGGGCCCAATGCATGAGCATATACATGCTTACTGCAAGGGCACTGGCACAGCAAACAGTATAGCAACACTCCTCAATGCTGTCAGTGGCACACCGTCCATCGTGGTCTTTTTGGATTTGGAAAAGGCGTTTGAGCTGGCCAGTCCAATTGTGATATTAGACACCCTTGCTCGCAAGGGCGTAAAAGGCAAGCTGCTTTCTTGGATTGCTGACTATCTTAGTCACCGGTCTGCGAAAGTACGCTTTCAGGGTCACATATCAGAGGCCAGAATGCTGGAGAATGGCACTCCTGAGGGGGGGGGGGTTACTCAGCCCCACTCCGTTCAATGTGCTCGTCTCCAACATTCTGGAACTACCTCTACCCAATGGGTGCAAGGTCATCTGCTATGCAGATGATATTGCGCTCATAATTACTGGGGAACAGCGGTGTTTCAGCAGGGTCCAGCGGTGCTTCAGCAGGGTCCAGCGGTGCTTAAGCACTGTGGCGACTGAATATTGCAGGTTAGGGTTAAAGATCTCCCCTAAAAAATCGAAGGCCATGGCACTAGGACTCTGGAAAGAAGGGGAGCACCTCACCATCCAGGACCTTAGGATGGACTGGGTTCACCAGTTTCAGTACCTAGGGGTCTGGATTGATGGGAGGCTCACCTTTCAGATGGAACTAGCCTATCTCAAGGAGAGACTGAAGGCAAGAACCACAGTTAAGAGAGCAATGACGGGGAAGGCACTTGGTGCCACGCATCAGGTCCTTCGCACATTCTATGTGCAAGCAGTCCTCAGCTTGGTGGACTACGCTGCCCCAGCCCTCATAAATGTGGCGACTGCCAAGCTTGCAGACCTGGAGCCTTTGCAAAATGCCGCAGCAAGGATTATCCTGGGAGCTCAACCTTGGACTAAGATCGTTAACCTCCAGATGGAGGCTTCATTCCCTTCATTAACGTCACGGGTCAGAAGGCTGGAGGTCGACTTTCTTGCCAAGATAGTCTAGAGCCCCAGGATAACTGAGCTGAGTCAGAGCCTTGTGATAGCTCTGGGACGGGTGGATACTCTTACCCACTCCAGTACCTGGCTATCACAGGCGGCTGGACTTCTGGACTCCTTCAGGCTCACCAGCACTCTCCTTGAGAAGGGTAGGGACTCTCCACACCCAGAGTTCCAGCCCCCACCACCATGGCTGTCGATACCTGCAACCTTCGTTGTCACAAAGCTTCCCAGTAAGAAGAAGTTATGTGACCAGGAAAGAGTACGAGCGCAGGCCCTACAAGGCATCCGCGCACTGTCGGAACCTGGAATGGCGCTCTATTACACGGATGGCTCCGTAGACCCCAACAGGCCTCGCAGTGCGGGGGCTGCCTTCGTGACGGATGGTTTGACCTTCGGCAGGAGAGTATCCGATCACGCGTCCACTCTCCAAGCTAAGGCCATAGCGGTTCAAGGAGCGTTAGAGCATGCTCTAATATCTCGAGCTGGTCCTGTGGTGATCCACACGGATTCACAGTCTTTGCTAGGCAGCTTAGAATCGACACACCCCAGCGACAATGTACGCCTACTGACCTCCATCCTAGCACTCCTGCTGAAGCTGCATCAGCAAAGCAGGAGTGTTACGCTCAACTGGGTGCCGAGCCACGTAGGTGTCCCAGGTAACGAGCTAGCCGACGACGCAGCAGAAGCAGCGCGCCAAACACCCGAAGTCGATGTTGTCCCTCTCAGCAGAAATCAGTTGCACCTACGCACCAGGGCTCTTAATCAGGTGCAACGGTTCCTTTAGCACAGACTGGAGGCAGAGGTGTCAGAGAGGGCGAGATGGTACAGGGCAGTCACAGACTATGAGCCCCTTGTACTTCCTCGCTCCACACCTAGAAAAGTGGAAACTCTGCTCTTCCGTCTGCGACTGGAGGACCGTTGTTTCTGGGAAATCAAGAGAAATTCGACACCTGCAGAAAGAAGATGCCACCACTGTAGCCACCCTGAAGCCACCCTCAAGCACTACCTCCAGCATTGCCCCGCAACTGCTTTTCTGAGGAGAGGGCCTCCGACAACATCTGAGGGTCTAGTACGTCGCCTATGCCTCCACTTGAGCGATTACGAACTGCGTCGGCTGGTGGAGTGTCAGCCCCCCTTATAAATCTATATTTATATATACATGTAATTCACTGTACAACACCACTTGTAACACCAACACTGATACATCTGAAGGGTGCATTCGCCGAGATGTGCATACGTATTTTACATGCGAACGCACATCTTGTGAATGTATGAGTGTGTGTGGTTGGGCCCACACACACTCATAAGTCAAATCACCCTCCAAACGGGCTCACATCAAAAGCCCGTGGGAGCTTCACTCCCGAATGACTCAGAACAGAAGATAGAGAGAAATGTGTGACATCATAGACAGAAAGAGAAAAGACACCATCGAGAAAGGACGTGCGTACGTATCTTCCGCCTCACCGTGCTCTTCTTCAACAAGCAAGCATTCTACAAACCGTTACCCAAGCCAAGGCACTTCCTACGCCTCTCGCTCTGACGGTGCATGCCCTTATAACCCCCCTTTCGACTGAGCATAGCCCGTGTGGTCTTTAAAACTTGCTCAGTCGATTGGTGGGGAAGGGAACCCCCCTCCCGGTCTCCCGCTTCTCCAGCGGACCCGGCATAGGTTCGAGTACCCGGCGACCGAGCCGTTCCATTTGCTGCGAGAGGACACTCGGGCACCAGCCGACGCAGTCGCTTCCCTTAACCACCGTAGGCCAATAGACACGCGAGCATAGACCGAACCCCTGCGACCCTCCCCACTCCCCAATACCAATTACTTTTTCCTTTTTTCTCACTTCACACAACTGTCATACACACACTAACAGGAACACACACACACTCACAAGCCCAATGCGCTTCGGCGCAATGGGCCGAATAAACATAATGGAAAACCGGCCTACGGCCGGCCATTCAAAACGCTCCATAGCCTGGAAGCTATTATCCAAATTGGAAATAGCTATCCAGAAACTGTACACCAATGGCACCCAACATACAGCCATAGCTGATGACAAAACGATAGAAGAACTGACCAAGCGTACCACCAAAACTGCATTTAGCAAGGAAGGCCTGGTGATCAAACAAGTTGATGAACATATCTACATTGAAGACACAGAAACTATCAAAAATGAAATGGAGCGACTGAACACATTTATAAAGATAACCAGCATCATCAAAATGCCAAACACGAAGACAATCATAAAGGCAAAATTAGAAACGACAACCATAGTGACTAAATGCCTAGAAAAATGAATCTTAATATTCAGCCAGTCATTCCCCACCACACACACTTAGCCAAGAGACATACATACACCTTCCACAGTGCACACGCTGTTATGCATATGACCACACACTCAAACACTGTACACAACCAAACACATACACCATCTGCTCAAGCTGCTGCTCAAGAGACCACCGTATAAATAATTGTCACAACGCACTGAAGAAATGTATCACATGTGGGCTAAATCACCCAACATACGCAGCCAGATGCCAAGTAAGGAAGGACCTGATCAAGAAGAAGATTCAAGAGAACAAAGAACAAAACACACACACATACTCCAACACTTCATATGCAAACGTAGCTTCAGGCAATACTACTCAGTCTTCACCGACACCGACACCCAACCCCATAACCCTAAAACACCTAACAGTCATAAACACAGCAATCATACACGCCAACATAACAGAAGCAGCAATTCCAGGAACATATCAACAGACAATAAACGAATTCTACAAAGCAAACGGACTCCCCACAATCATAATCCCACCTTCAGTCATAAAACCCACAGCTATACTAAACATGATAAACAACACAACACACACTCAATCACAACCAGAGGCAATGGAAACAGAGGAACAAAGGAATAAAAGACCACACATCACAGAACATACATCAGAAATTGAACAACCCACAAAGACAAAGAAAACAGACCACAACACAGACGCAATACAAATAATAACACCCAACACAACAAATATGACAGACGAAGAAATACATCAAAACGTACACACACTCCTACAAAGCAAGAAGATCAAATACATATACACCAAAGAAATGCCTGAAGAAACTGTAGACACCTTAATAACACAAAAGCTAATTGACCTGACCAAAGCCCCTATACAAAGACTGACAGAGACAAAATACAGAAAAATACAACAAGGATACTATGACATCAATAAATCAAACACACATGAACACAATACGCATAATACAACACAACGTACAACACTGGACATTCCACAGAAGAAACCATCTAAGCAACCACTACTTAACACAGACGCCAGACATCATATTACTCAATTCTATTGGTAAACACACATTCAAAATATTCAACTACAACATACACACACAAAACACTTACAACGAAGACAACGCAGGAATAGCCATAGCCATTAAACAAAACATAAAATACAAACTATTAGACGACTTTGATAAAGACATGTTAGCCATTGAAATACACACAAACAAAGGACCCATAATCATAGCCACAACATACCTCCCACCACGAAGACCATACCTACCAACACAAGACATACTAAAAATCACACAAAAACCACAACCAACATACATCATTGGAGACTTTAATGCAAAACACAAAACACTAAAACACACATACAACAATCACGTAGGAAAAAGCATACACCAACTAATAACACAGAACCACCTCACCTTCCTCGGCCCAGACTTCCCAACAAGCATTACACACACCGGAATAAGCAACCCAGACATGATATTCACCAACCGACACCACCACCTCACATACAGAATACACCCAGGCGACATAACTTCATCAGATAACATACCACTACACTTCACACTATCCACCACAGTGATCACTATCCCCACACCACCTAGACTACTATACAAAGAAGCAGACTGGAAGAAATTTAAAACAATACTAGAAACAACAACAAAAGAATACAACAACACAGAAACACAAACCAACACAAACACTCAAATGAAAGACACAAAATACATAGACGACAAAACAGAAAACTGGTACAAATTAATACACAACGCAATCGCACAGAGTATACCTACAACACACCACAAACAACTACCCACCCCTAAAACATCTAAAGAACTAAAACAATTAATATGGAAGGAAAACAACATTAAAAACAAAGCCATAACAGAAAACAACTGGACTCCACACACAACACAAACAATTAAACAATTACAAACACAAATACTAGAAGAATACAAAGGAAACTACGAAGAGACATGGAACAAATTAATATCAAACATCAAATTCAACCCCAAAAAACCACAAGACTTCTGGAACACAATAAAGAGATTACAAGGATCCAACACTAACACTTCACCATACATAACACATAACAACGACAAACTACACGGCGCCAATGACAAAGAAAACGCATTCAGACAAGTATGGCAAAAAAAATTCAGATCACACCAGAAGAAAACACAATTTGACACAAACCATGAAACAAAAATACTCACATACATAACACAACACCACCAACAAACACAACCTTACACAAACATAGACTTAAACACACTAGACACAGACGATTACATCGGACGACCCATACAACCAGAAGACGTTAAAAACATAATCAAACACACTAAAAACAAAGCCCCAGGACAATCAGGCATAACGAAACAAATACTCGCACACTTACCAAAAACAACAATACAACTACTCATAGAAATATACAACGAAACACTCAGCCTAGGATACTTTCCACAAAAATTCAAAAACTCAATCATTACATTCATACCAAAACAAAACAAAGACACCACACAAATACAAAACTACAGACCCATATCACTACTAGAAACACCTGGAAAAATATACGAATGACTAATCACAAACAGACTTATGGCACACTTACACGAACACGATATGTTAAACCCAAATCAACACGGATTCACACCTGGCAAAGGAACACGCACAGCACTCGCCGTTATATATGAAAGAATCGCAGACGCACAAAGACACAAACATGCATGTAACATAATATCACGCGACATACCAAAGACACGAAGGCCTTAAATACAAAATACTTCAAACACACCTTCCAGACACCATCACGAAAACACTGTGTAGCTTCCTAGACAACAGAACAGCAAAAATAAAAATAAACCACTACATAGGACCAGCCTTCCCTCTCCAAAGCTGAGTCCCTCAAGGAAGCGTTCTCTCTCCAACACTGTTTAACTTATACACTTCAGACATACCACCACCTTCACACGGAAGCTACACTATACAATACGAGGACGACGTCACACAAATAATCACATACTTTCACCTCCCCTTGTCACCACTGTCACCACCACTGTCGGTTCTCGATGTTTACACTTAAATTTGACTTGTAATATCACTCGTCTCCAGGCCCCTTGCCTTCGTTAAGTGAGTTTCCCTAAAAATTCAAGTTCCTCTTAAGCAGTAGTCTCACTATTTTCTAGGCCCCGTGCCTATTCCTCTCGTCCTTTGGGTTAATAAAAGGGTGGTGAATTTTCTTTCTTCTTTCACTGTAATTTCACCTTCTGCTTACACTCGGGATCTCTTTCTCTCGTCTCTACATCGTCTCTCCCTAGATCCTCTCTTGATCCTCTCTTGATCCTCTCTTGATCCTCTCTTGATCCTCTCTCTACACCCTCTGACGAGATCCCGTATCCTACGCTAAGCTACCTTCGTCTGACTTCTCAAATAAATGTCACTCCTTATGGGCGTGACTTTGAATTCATGCACCAATAGTTTTTTTTCTCCTTCTCCACCTTGCACCAAACCGGAAAGCCATTACAATGCCACTAGCGATATTGTTTACCTCAGCATTAGTCAAACGAAGCTAACCTGCGCTTACAGAGTTTTAATAACATCATCGATTATAAAACAGTCACCACCGTCGGTGTGTTTACATAGACATAGCGTCACCTCATGTTTTCAAAACAACAGGCGAGCAGGCTGGCTCATTTCCATTCGTACAACTTCCGGCCTCTTACACATACCCTAACACTACAGGAAAAAATATGCTTGCAGAAAGACAGAACATGAAATCAACAAAATTAACACATACGAAAAACAATGGAAACTATCCACAAACACAAACAAATTCCAACTCCTAGCCATCTCAACACGCCAACCAGCACCAATAAAAATAAACAACAACATAATACCATACAATAAACAAGCACACATCCTAGGCCTCACCATCAACACACAAGGAATAAAACACCACATCAAAAACAGAATACAAATCACAAAAAACACACTTAATAGACTAAGACGCTTCAGAGGACTAACAACAAAAACACAAATAAACTTTAAAAAACACTAGCACGACCACAACTGGAATACCCCCCAATAATCACAGTCACAAGCACACACACAAACATAAAAAAACATGCAAACTTTACAAAACAAAACATTGGAAAATATTAAAACATAAACCACCATACCTAACAACACAAGAACAACTCCACAAAACAGCAAACATAGAAACAATACACTCAAGACTCATAAGACTGAGTAGCAAAGCATGGAACAACATATTAACATATAACATAATACCCCCACCTCGACAATCATCAAAATAAACAAAAGACCACAAAAACTGGCCCATAATTAAAACTATACTAGGCTAAAACCTAGTCTTCCTGCCAAAGTCACGGCCAATAGTAAAAAAAAAAAAAAAAAAGTTACGTATTTAACGTAGTATAAAAACAATATAACACATAGGGCACATTGCCTCACAAAAACACATATATCCACAGGATATTTGTGTAAATTTTATATATCATAACAGATATAACTAATAACAGATATAGAATTCACATGGCACATGAGCCAATAACTAACTGACGTAACCTAAAAAAAAAAATTATATATGTGTGTGTGTGTGTGTGTGTGTGTGTGTGTGTGTGTGTGTGTGTGTGTGTGTGTGTGTGTGTGTGTGTGTGTGTGTGTGTGTGTGTGTGTGTGTGTGTGTGTGTGTGTGTGTGTGTGTGTGTGTGTGTGTGTAAATTAACTGGAAGCAGGTGTGACAAACTCCATTGCTTACTTTAACATGAATTAAAACGAGAACTCAAATCAAAACTTGAATTGATACTCACGGCACATTGCCATTATCCTGTCACACCTGCTCCCAACTCATGTAAATATTTTTTATAATTTGTGCATAATGAAGGAAGCACTCATAATAAATTAAACTAAATTAACAACATCTCATTAAACTAAAATATAACTAAGACCTTAAGTAATACTAGTAATAAAAAACGAAAAAATGAGTCCTTCCTTCATACCTGTATAAATGATTAGCTAGCTAGGGAACAATGATTTAGAGCATAGATAGGATGACCACAATAATACAAAGAATACCATGCAAGTGGGCCCGCCCCACACTATCACACTCCTACTTCCTTCACTTTCTAAACTTTACCTTCACCACTCACCCCCACCCACCCTTTTTCCTCCCACACCTTCACACTTCCCTATTGTCATTTTATTATTATATTCTTGACATTATAGAGAAAAGATATTCTGGATGAAGAGGACACTCCCCAAGTCGATCTCGTCGAAACCAGCCGCAATTACCCTAGTCACTAGCTCTGATTGTCGTGCTGCCGCCCATCGTTCCGAAAGTACTGCTACCCGAGGCAATTCCCCCTTCTTAGAGGAATCTCGCTCTGGCAGGATTATGCCCCACATAACTCTTCCTGCACGATTAGCATAGCCCGTGTGGTTCTGTGAAAATTGCTTTTACGGCGGGAGAGGGGGGAACCCCGTCTTCAAGATAAGCCCGGTCTCGCACGCTCTAGTGCACTCGGGCCTCGTATTCGATCGCTTGCTGCTAGGTAGAAAGGTCACGTAAAGCGAATCAGCACCAACACGCTAGTAAACGCCCGCGCCCCCCTGTCCCTTAGATTTCCGCCCGTTTTTGTTTTTGTTTTTTGTTTTTCGCTAGTCCTTGCACATAAACCCAGGTCCTTTGTTCATTCCCGTCATCAGTACCACCATGGTGGCTACTGATACCGTGACTGGCGTGGTGAAACGTAGGCGCTGCTCTCCAGGATCGGAGCCTCCATCTGATGATGAAGCTGCCGCGGTGATGGCCCCTCTTCATAACAAGGGCGGCAAGGTCCCCACCTTCAAGGTCGTACCCTCAGCAGGGTACGATACAGCTTTTGAGGTGGTACGAGCTCTTGAGAAGGGCCCCCTCCACGGTAACCTTGTATCCCTCCGGCCCCTTGGCGACGGTAACTTGCTGCTGTTACCGAGCAGTTACCAACTCGTCGAGGAGCTGGAGGCAGTTACATCATTGAATGGAAAGCCTCTGACCCTGGAGAGACTCAATCCCGAGGATAAGCGGCACAGACTCGTGATGCACAATTACCTGACCTCATACATGACTGAGGCCATTGAGGACCACCCTCAGGTGATTGGGACCACGAGAATGCGCCGCTGGGATAAGACGCCCACCCGCCAGGTCTTGATCACCATAAAAGGCGAACCCTTCAATCGTATTGACCTGGGGATGCATGGCAGCTATGATGTACGAACGTACATCCCTGATCCTCTCCGTTGTTTTAAGTGTCAACGCTATGGTCACCACCAGGCGAGGTGCACTTCTAAGCAACCGAAATGTGGCATTTGCAGCATGTCTCATGCTATCGAGACTTGTCTCAACAAGTTTAAGGCTGGCACTGAGACTGTGGCCAAATGCCCCAATTGTAGCAAGAAGCACCACGCCTGGAATACTTCTTGCTCAGCTCGTAAAGCTCAGGCCATTGTCTGTAAGGAGAGGACAGAGAAGCGACAGGACTTCATACCTGCCCCCCCCCCCCAGGTACATTTGCATGGGGCAGCAGGAAGCACTCTCCCACTGCACCACGGACACCTACACCTAGTGCTCCCGATTTAAACAATCAAGAGCATTTCCCAGCACTCGAAACAGACATACGCACACACACTCGAACTCAGCCATCTCCCAAAAAGACCCCCACACCCAAACCTACGCCTAAGCCCACGCCTAAGCCCACGCCTAAGCCTACGCATAACCCCACGCCCAAACCCACGCCTACCCTTAAGCCCACGCCCCAGTACCAACCCCACGAGCATAGGAACGACGGCCCCCTCCACCTCAGTATCCGTCTCATGTCATCCCCCTCAGGAAGGATGACATCGACTTGATTGTGACTGGTGTCGTCTCTGCAGTTGATACTACCCTAGGGGAAAGCGACCCAGATAAGATGCTAGTCATGGTGGATAGGGCCGTCAAGAACGTACTCAAACTCTTTAAAGAGAAGAGGAACCCTAGGCGAAAGGAGAAGACTCCCTCCCCCTCTACCTCCTCATCTTTCGCCCCCTCCCCCGCCTCTTCCCCTGCCTCTTCCTCTTCCTCTGCCTCCTCCTCCTCCCCTTCCACTTCCCCCAAGCTCGCCACACCCACTTTCACCATTGGGAAGGCAATACCTACAACGTCAAAGACGAGGAAAGTGCTTTCTGCCAAGCCCCAACGTCAATATGCACTTAGGCTTGAAGACTCCTCTTCTGATGAGGAGGGAAATGTCCCCACTGTAACAAAGACGCAACCCATCTTGTCTTCTGACCGGGGAGGACAAGATGAGACAGTAATGGAACTAGACAGGGAAGAAAGTCGCCCTGTTCAATAATCACTTAAGGTTGCTACAGTGGAACATAAACGGGTTCCGCAGTAAAAGCTCGTATCTCCTTGCGCTTGCGCAAGAGCATGATTACGATATCATACTTCTCCAGGAGACATTGGTGAGTGATGAGGTGCGATTTCCGGGATATCGCATCTTCTCCCTCCCTCGCTTACCCACTACTAGGGGGTGCATGATCTTAGTCAAATCATCCATCCCCTGCAGTGAGATCGTGGACCCTGTATCATGTGGGGATGGTGTAGAAGTTCTTGCGGTTCGACTCCATCGAGCCCACGAAACGTATAGCATCTATAACATATACAGGGGCCACAGAGCGGAACTGGACCTTGGAGAAGTGTGTGCTCTTGCTGCGGACAGGCTCCTCATCATAGGAGAGGACTTCAACGCCCATCATAATATTTTGATGTCGCCCCAAGGGCCCAATGTCGCTGGGCGCCACTTAAGTTACGTATTAGATGAATGCCCTGACATTGCGTTGTTGAATGATGGTAATCCGACGCACGTGCAAGGTGGACGACTTGATCTGACCTTGGCGACGGCCACTCTCCTCCCTAGGGTAACCTGGGAGCTGCATCCTATTGTCACTAGCGACCACTTCGGTGTCTCTGTGCACATACAGGATACACCACCAATACCAGCTGTATTACCTGTTCCCAGGTGGAAGACAGCTTTGGCAAACTGGCCAGTATTTGAGAGATCTGTTGAAGAATGGACAGCGTCTTACGTTCCACCACAGGACGTGGAAACGCTAGAAGCTGACTTTTCTGCAGCCGTTCAGGTGGCTGCCAACAGAGCCATCCCAAAGACTCGCCAGTCCCCCAGAGAACATAAGAACAGCTGGTATTATACCCCCGAGGTGAGAGAGGCCAACCATTGGGTGAACATGCTTAGGCGTGTTTTCTGACGGAGCCGAACTCAGACCAATTTGGCCAACTTGCGCGCTGCAGTTCATGACGCTCACGTCATAGATGCAGATGCCAGAACAGCTCAATTTCTTGAATGGTGTGATGGCTTTAACGCTCACACCTCCCTAGTAGAGCTGTGGTCTAAGCTCCGTAGAGCTACTGGCAGGACTCAACCGCGACGCACTCATCATGCCCCTGATACTGAGGCGCAGCGGCTGGTGCAGGAGTTTGTCTCTCGCTCCAGCAGCACCTCACTCCCACAGTGTGTTCAAGACACACTGCAGGACCTCCAAGGAGTGAGGCGCCACAGTGTCGAGGACATGATGAGTCAATCGAATGATACTGACACTAGCTTTACACTTCAGGAGCTACGGGTCACACACAAGACCAGCTCAGACACGGCACCTGGAGAGGACCTCGTCACCTATTCCATGCTGACCCATCTTGGGGGAGCGGGTGACGAGGCACTTCTAAGGGTGTGTCAGGGGGGTACAAATTTACGTGTATACTCGGTATTATTGAGAATTGGGCGTGAGAGAAAAGAAACACCAAGGTAACACTAACACGTGTTTTTATTGGATAACACAGAGCACTATCCTATCTACCTCTCAAATCACATATAATAGAAATATCACCAGTGTGATATCTAGCACGGCCTACTCAATATATACAAAATTATAAATAACAAACCACTCCTCGGCTCTGCGAGCGCGAGGATAAATTCTCCTCGAGCGTCGATTCCTTCTTCAGACGATCTCTTCCGGACGAGTCCCCTGTGTCCTCCTTGGACGGGCGCACGTCTCCTCGCACTAATCTCTTCCTAGATGCAGGCGCGAGGAAGAATTCTCCTCGAGCGTCGATTCCTCCAGACGAGTCCCTGTGTCCTCCTTGGACGGGCGCACGTCTCCTCCTTGGTCTCCTCCAGGCAACTCCCTTGTGTCCTTCTCCTTCAGGCGGACGGGCGCTGCACCTTTCTTCCTAATTCCCGACGATCTCCTTCAGACGGTGCCCTCCCTCTGTAGAACTGGGAGAGGGGGGGTCCGCCTTCAACGGCGTGCAGCCGTAAATTCTCTTACGGCTCTATCTCCTCGTGATCTCCTGCGTCCTGGTGCCCTCCCTCCGTGGAACTGGGAGGGGAGGGGGGGGGGAGACCGCCCTCAACGGCAGACGGCCGTAAAGTGTGTTCGTCCATCCGGGAGGGTGAGGGAGAGTGGGTGGCGGCGATCTGCGCATGCGCACAGCAGTAGTGACCCCGTATAGTTAGTAGCACTGGGAGGGTAAGCATGACCTCACGTTCGTCCGGCCTTGGTCAAGTGCGCTGGCTGACCAGCTCCAAGCCTTCATCTCGAGCCGAATCACGTGGTCAGCGGGGGACGACACGTCCGCGCCGACAGCCCTCCAAGCTTCGTCACGTGACCCACGTGACAGGTGATAAACGCGTCTTGGAGGACTGGCAAGCTACCAACAGCCTGGAAGACGGTAATCATAACGCCAATTCCAAAGCCAAAGGAACCTAGTGCTTATCGCCCCATCAGCTTGACAAGCTGCATGGGGAAGACAGCGGAGAAGATGGTGCTAAACAGGCTGCTGTGGAAAATGGGCCCAATGCATGAGCATATACATGCTTACTGCAAGGGCACTGGCACAGCAAACAGTATAGCAACACTCCTCAATGCTGTCAGTGGCACACCGTCCATCGTGGTCTATTTGGACTTGGAAAAGGCGTTTGAGCTGGCCAGTCCACTTGTGATATTAGACACCCTTGCTCGCAAGGGCGTAATAGGCAAGCTGCTTTCTTGGATTGCTGACTATCTCAGTCACCGGTCTGCGAAAGTAAGATTTCAGGGTCATATATCAGAGGCCAGAATGCTGGAGAATGACACTCGGGGGGGGGGGGTCCTCAGCCCCACTCTGTTCAATGTGCTCGTCTCCAGCATTCTGGAACTACCTCTACCCAATGGGTGCAAGGTCATCTGCTATGCAGATGACATTGGGCTCATAATTACTGGGAAACGGCAGTGCTTCAACAGGGCTCAACGCTGTTTAAGCGCTGTAGTGACGGAATGTTGTAGGTTAGGGTTAATGATCTTCCCTACAAAATCGAAGGCCATGGCATTGAGACTCTGGTAAGAAGGGAAGCACCTCACCATCCAGGACCTTAGGCTGGACTGGGTTCACCAGTTTCAGTACCTAGGGGTCTGGATTGATGGGAGGCTCACCTTTCAGATGGAACTAGCCTATCTCAAGGAGAGACTGAAGGCAAGAACCACAGTTAAGAGAGCAATGACGGGGAAGGCACTTGGTGCCACGCATCAGGTCCTTCGCACATTCTATGTGCAAGCAGTCCGCAGTTTGGTGGACTACGCTGCCCCAGCTCTCATAAATGTGGCGACTGCCAAGCTTGCAGACCTGGAGCCTTGCCAAAATGCCGCAGCAAGGATTATCCTGGGAGCTCAACCTTGGACTAAGATCGTTAACCTCCAGATGGAGGCTTCATTCCCTTCATTAACGTCACGGGTCAGAAGGCTGGAGGTCGACTTTCTTGCCAAGATAGTCTAGAGCCCCAGGATAACTGAGCTGAGTCAGAGCCTTGTGATAGCTCTGGGACGGGTGGATACTCTTATCCACTCCGGTACCTGGCTATCACAGGCGGCTGGACTTCTGGACTCCTTCAGGCTCACCAGCACTCTCCTTGAGAAGGGTAGGGACTCTCCACACCCAGAGTTCCAGCCCCCACCACCATGGCTGTCGATACCTGCAACCTTCGTTGTCACAAAGCTTCCCAGTAAGAAGAAGTTATGTGACCAGGAAAGAGTACGAGCGCAGGCCCTACAAGGCATCCGCGCACTGTCGGAACCTGGAATGGCGGTCTATTACACGGATGGCTCCGTAGACCCCAACAGGCCCCATAGTGCGGGGGCTGCCTTCGTGACGGATGGTTTGACCTTCGGCAGGAGAGTATCTGATCAAGCGTCCACTCTCCAAGCTGAGGTCATAGCGGTTCAAGGAGCGTTAGAGCATGCTCTAATATCTCGAGCTGGTCCTGTGGTAATCCACACGGATTCACAGTCTTTGCTAGGCAGCTTAGAAACGACACACCCCAGCGACAATGTACGCCTACTGACCTCCATCATAGTACTCCTGCTGAAGCTGCATCAGCAAAGCAGGAGTGTTACGCTCAACTGGGTGCCGAGCCACGTAGGTGTCCCAGGTAACGAGCTAGCCGACGCCGCAGCAGAAGTGGCGCGCCAAAGACCCAAAGTCGATGTTGTCGTCCCTCTTAGCAGAAATCGGCTGCGCATACGCACCAGGGCTCTTAACCAGGTACAACGATTCCTTCAGCACAGACTGGAGGCAGAGGTGTCAGAGAGGGCGAGGTGGTACAGGGCAGTCACAGACTACGAGCCCCTTGTACTTCCTCGCTCCACACCTAGAAAAGTGGAAACTCTGCTCTTCCGTCTGCGGTTGGAAGACCGTTGTTTCTGGCAAATCAAGAACAACTCCACGCCAGAAGAGAAAAGATGTCGCCATTGCCGCCACCCTGAAGCCACCCTCAAGCACTACCTCCAGCATTGCCCCGCAACTGCTTTTCTAAGGATAGGGCCTCCGACAACATCTGAGTGTCTTGTGCGCCGCCTATGCCGCCACTTAAGTCCGTACGAACTGCGTCGGCTGGTGGAGTGTCAGCCCCCCCCCCTTTAACTCTTTTCTTATATTATTGCACTTGTGTACTCCGTTCATGTCAGGAAGGTGTGAATTCACCGAGATGTGCATACATATTTAACATAGGTATGCATATCCGGTAAATGTATGAGTGGGCGTGGCCAAGCCACACACACTCATATATTGAATCACCCCCCCCTTTTATCTAAATCTTATTACACCACTTGCTACATAAACCACTATCACTGAACACACAGCTAATGTTAGGAAGGGTGCATTCACCGAGATGTGCATACGTATTTCATATACGTATGCGCATCTTGTGAATGTATGAGTGTGTGTGGTTGGGCCCACACACACTCATAAGTCAAATCACCCTCCAAACGACCTCACACTTAAAGCCCGTGGGAATATTTTTTTCCAAAATAAACAGAACAGAAAATGTGTGACATCCGCGCTCAGAGATTAGATAGATTCTGGAAAGAGAACATCCACGCTGGATCGCTCCTCACGCTGTTTACGCCCTGTATGCCGTCACTCACCCTAGATGCTAGCTCTGTTTGACGTATTGAAATCGGAAAGTACTGCTACCCGAGAAAATTCCCCCTTCCTGTGGAATCTCGCTCTGGCAGGATTATGCCCAGCATATCTCTACCTGCACGATCGGCATAGCCCCTGTGGTTCTTTCGAAAGTTGCCTTTACGGCGTGAGAGGTGGGAACCCCTTCATCAAGAAAAGCCCGGTCTCGCACGCTCTAGGTGCACTCGGGCCTCGTATTCGATCGACTGCTTGCGAGGTAGACAGGTTACGTTAAGCGAATTAGCACCAACGCGTTAGTACACGCCCGCGCCCCCCTGCCCCTTAGATTTCCGTGTGTTTTTTTCACGAATACTGATATCTTCGTTACTCCGTGTTTCCTTTCGTACTCAGTGCCGCCATGGCGGCTACTGACAGTGTCACTGGCGTGCCGAAAAGGCGTCGATGCGCTCCGGGATCAGCGCCTCCATCAGACGATGAAGCTGCTGTCGTGGTGGCCCCTGTTAGTGGCAAGGGTGGCAAGCTCCCCACCTTTAAGGTCGTACCCTCGGCGGGGTATGACACGGCCTTTGAGGTGGTCAGAGCTCTAGAGAAGGGCCCCCTACGTGGTAAGCTTCTGTCCCTCCGGCCCCTTGGCGATGGTAACGTGCTATTGTTACCAAGCAACTATGACCTTGTCGAGGAGCTGGACGGGATCAAGTCGCTTGATGGCAAGCCTTTGATCCTGGAGCTGCTCCCGGAGGACAAAAAGCATAGAATCGTGGTACACAATTACCCGACCGGCTACTTGACTGAGGCCATCGAAGATCACAGTCAGGTAATTGAGGTCGCGAGGATGCGCAGATGGGACAAGACGCCCACTCGCCAAGTGTTAATTACGATCAGAGGCGAACCCTTTGACTCAATCGACCTGGGATGGTATGGCAGGTATGATGTACGAACGTACATCCCTGATCCTCTCCGTTGCTTCAGGTGTCAGCGCTATGGTCATCACCAGGCGATGTGCACTTCGAAGCAGCCCAAGTGCGGCATTTGCAGCATGCCTCATGCCACTGAGACTTATCTTAACAAGTTCAAGGCTGGCACTGAGACTGTTGCCAAGTGCCCCAATTGCAGCAAGAAGCACCACGCCTGGAATGCCTCATGTGCAGTGCGTAAAGTTCAGGCCATTGCCTGTAAGGAGAGGAAAGAGAAGCAACAGGACTTCATACCTGCTCCTCCAGGAACATTTGTATGTTCTGGGCGGCTAAAGAAACTCAGGAGGCACAGTTCAAATTTATAGATTTAGAAAAATATAATATATGGCACGACACAATGGACAAGCGTGTAGCAGACTTGAGCGCCACTAGAATACTGACGCTACTTTTCCCGCCAAGACTCTCTACCCAAGCCTTGCGGACATTTGCTAGAAATAATAAATACTACTGACATAATACCTACAATACTAATATAAATAAAATGTACATATTACCATATAATTATATGCACAACGTGCCAACACATGTATGGGGCAGCAGGAAGCACTCTCCCACCACAGTACCACAACCACCTACACCTAGCGCTCCTGATATGAACAATCAGGAGCAATTTCCATCACTTAAACAAGCTCCCACACAGACACAACCAGCTCCCAAGAAGGTTAGCGCACCCAAACCCACGCCAAGCTCCAAACCCGCACCCACTTCCAAAACAGCGCCCACCTCCAAACCCACGCCCGCCTCCAATCCCACCCCTAAACCTAAAGCCAAACCCACGCCCTCAGTACCAACCTCACGAGCACAGGAACAGCAGCTCCCTCCACCTCAGTATCCGTCTCATGTCATCCCCCTCAGGGAGGATGACATCGACTTGATTGTGACTGGTGTCGTCTCTGCAGTCGATACTACCCTAGGGGAAAGCGACCCAGATAAGATGCTAGTCATGGTGGATAGGGCCGTCAAGAACGTACTCAAACTCTTTAAAGAGAAGAGGAACCCTAGGCGAAAGGAGAAGACTCCCTCCCCCTCTACCTCATTTTCCGCCTCTTCCCCCGCCTCTTCCCCTACCTCTTCCTCTTCCTCTGCCTCCTCCTCCTCCCCTTCCACTTCCCCCAAGCCCGCCACACCCACTTTCACCATTGGGAAAGCAACACCTACAACGTCAAAGACGAGGAAAGTGCTTTCTGCCAAGCCCCAACGTCAATATGCACTTAGGCTTGAAGACTCCTCTTCTGATGAGGAGGGAAATGTCCCCACTGTAACAAAGACGCAACCCATCTTGTCTTCTGACCGGGGAGGACAAGATGAGACAGTAATGGAACTAGACAGGGAAGAAAGTCGCCCTGTTCAATAATCATTTAAGGTTGCTACAGTGGAACATAAACGGGTTCCGCAGCAAAAGCTCGTATCTCCTTGCGCTTGCGCAAGAGCATGATTACGATATCATACTTCTCCAGGAGACATTGGTGAGTGATGAGGTGCGATTTCCGGGATATCGCATCTTCTCCCTCCCTCGCTTACCCACTACTAGGGGGTGCATGATCTTAGTCAAATCATCCATCCCCTGCAGTGAGATCGTGGACCCTGTATCATGTGGAGATGGTGTAGAAGTTCTTGCGGTTCGACTCCATCGGGCCCACGAAACGTATACCATCTATAACATATACAGGGGCCACAGAGCGGAACTGGACCTTGGAGAAGTGTGTGCTCTTGCTGCGGACAGGCTCCTCATCATAGGAGGGGACTTCAACGCCCATCATAATATCTTGATGTCGCCCCAAGGGTCCAATGTCGCTGGGCGCCACTTAAGTTACGTATTAGACGAATGCCCTGACATTGCGTTGTTGAATAATGATATAATCCGACGCACGCGCAAGGTGGACGACTTGATCTGACCTTGGCGACGGCCACTCTCCTCCCTAGGGTAACCTGGGAGCTGCATCCTATTGTCACTAGCGACCACTTCGGTGTCTCTGTGCACATACGGGATACACCACCAATACCAGCTGTATTACCTGTTCCCAGGTGGAAGACAGCTTTGGCAAACTGGCCAGTGTTTGAGAGATCTGTTGAAGAATGGGCAGCGTCTTACGTTCCACCACAGGGCGTTGAAACGCTAGAAGCTGACTTTTCTGCAGCCGTTCAGGTGGCTGCCAACAGAGCCATCCCAAAGACTCGCCAGTCCCCCAGAGAACATAAGAACAGCTGGTATTATACCCCCGAGGTGAGAGAGGCCAACCATCGGGTGAACATGCTTAGGCGTGTTTTCTGACGGAGCCGAACTCAGACCAATTTGGCCAACTTGCGCGCTGCAGTTCATGACGCTCACGTTATAGATGCAGATGCCAGAACAGCTCAATTTCTTGAATGGTGTGAGGGCTTTAACGCTCACACCTCCCTAGCAGAGCTGTGGTCTAAGCTCCGTAGAGCTACTGGCAGGACTCAACCGCGACGCACTCATCATGCCCCTGATACTGAGGCGCAGCGGCTGGTGCAGGAGTTTGTCTCTCGCTCCAGCAGCACCTCACTCCCACAGTGTGTTCAAGACACACTGCAGGACCTCCAAGGAGTGAGGCGTCATAGTGTTGAGGACATGATGAGTCGGTCGGATGATACTGACGCTAGCTTTACACTTTAGGAGCTACGGGTCACACACAAGACCAGCTCAGACACGGCACCTGGAGAGGACCTCGTCACCTATTCCATGCTGACCCATCTTGGGGGAGCGGGTGACGAGGCACTTCTAACGGTGATAAACGAGTCTTGGAGGACTGGCAAGCTACCAACAGCCTGGAAGACGGCAATCATAACGCCAATTCCAAAGCCGAAGGAACCTAGTGCTTATCGCCCCATCAGCCTGACAAGCTGCATGGGGAAGACAGCGGAGAAGATGGTGCTAAACAGGCTGCTGTGGAAAATGGGCCCAATGCATGAGCATATACATGCTTACTGCAAGGGCACTGGTACGGCAAACAGTATAGCAACACTCCTCAATGCTGTCAGTGGCACACCGTCCATCGTGGTCTTTTTGGATTTGGAAAAGGCGTTTGAGCTGGCCAGTCCACTTGTGATATTAGACACCCTTGCTCGCAAGGGCGTAATAGGCAAGCTGCTTTCTTGGATTGCTGACTATCTCAGTCACCGGTCTGCGAAAGTACGCTTTCAGGGTCATATATCAGAGGCCAGAATGCTGGAGAATGGCACTCCGGGGGGGGGGGGGGGTCCTCAGCCCCACTCTGTTCAATGT
The DNA here is from genome assembly GCF_046742065.1 of Oratosquilla oratoria. NCBI lineage: Eukaryota > Metazoa > Arthropoda > Malacostraca > Stomatopoda > Squillidae > Oratosquilla > Oratosquilla oratoria. The sequence continues at coordinate 20,595,250 of NC_134789.1, read as the reverse complement.
GCTCGTCTCCAGCATTCTGGAACTACCTCTACCCAATGGGTGCAAGGTCATCTGCTATGCAGATGACATTGCGCTCATAATTACTGGGAAACGGCGGTGCTTCAGCAGAGCCCATCGTTGCTTAAGCACTGTGGCGACGGAGTGTTGCAGGTTAGGGTTAAAGATCTCCCATACAAAATCGAAGGCCATGGCATTAGGACTCTGGAAAGAAGGGGAGCACCTCACCATCGAGGACCTTAGGCTGGATTGGGGCACCAGTTTCAGTACCTGGGGGTCTGGATAGATGGGAGGTTCAACTTTTAGAAGGAACTAGCCTATCTCAAGGAGAGACTGAAGGCAAGAACCACAGTTAAGAGAGCAATGACGGGGAAGGCACTTGGTGCCACGCATCAGGTCCTTCGCACATTCTATGTGCAAGCAGTCCGCAGTTTGGTGGACGATGCTCCCCCAGCTCTAATAAAAGTGGCGAATTCCAAGCTTGCAGACCTGGAGCCTTGCCAAAATGCCGCAGCAAGGATTATCCTGGGAGCTCAACCTTGGACCAAGATTGTTAACCTCCAGATGGAGGCTTCATTGCCTTCATTAACAAGGCTGGAGGTCGACTTTCTTGCCAAGATAGTCTAGAGCCCCAGGATAACTGAGCTGAGTCAGAGCCTTGTGATAGCTCTGGGACGGGTGGATACTCTTATCCACTCCGATACCTGGCTATCACAGGCGGCTGGACTTCTGGACTCCTTCAGGCTCACCAGCGTTGTCCTTGAGAAGGGTAGGGACTCACCACACCTAGAGTTCAAGCCCCCACTACCATGGCTGTCGATACCTGCAACCTTCGTTGTCACAAAGCTTCCCAGTAAGAAGAAGTTATGTGATCAGGAAAGAGTACGAGCGCAGGCCCTACAAGGCATCCGCGCACTGTCGGAACCTGGAATGGCGGTCTATTATACGGATGGCTCCGTAGACCCCAACAGGCCCCATAGTGCGGGGGCTGCCTTCGTGACGGATGGTTTGACCTTCGGCAGGAGAGTATCTGATCATGCGTCCACTCTCCAAGCTGAGGTCATAGCGGTTCAAGGAGCGTTAGAGCATGCTCTAATATCTCGAGCTGGTCCTGTGGTAATCCACACGGATTCACAGTCTTTGCTAGGCAGCTTAGAAACGACACACCCCAGCGACAATGTACGCCTACTGACCTCCATCCTAGTACTCCTGCTGAAGCTAGATCAGCAAGGCAGGAGTGTTACGCTCAACTGGGTGCCGAGCCACGTGGGCGTCCCAGGCAATGAGCTAGCCGACGCCGCAGCAGAAGTGGCGCGCCAAAGACCCAAAGTCGATGTTGTCGTCCCTCTCAGCAGAAATCAGTTGCGCATACGCACCAGGGCTCTTAACCAGGTACAACGGTTCCTTCAGCACAGACTGGAGGCAGAGGTGTCAGAGAGGGCGAGGTGGTACAGGGCAGCCACAGACTATGAGCCCCTTGTACTTCCTTGCTCCACACCTAGAAAAGTGGAAACTCTGCTCTTCCGTCTGCAGTTGGAGGACCGTTGTTTCTGGCAAATCAAGAACAACTCCACGCCAGAAGAAAGAAGATGTCGCCATTACCGCCACCCAGAAGCCACCCTTGACCACTACCTCAAGCATTGCCCCGCAACTGCTTTTCTGAGGAGAGGGCCTCCGACAACATCTGAGGGTCTTGTGCGCCGCCTATGCAGCCACTTAAGTCCGTACGAACTGCGTCGGCTGGTGGAGTGTTAGCCCCCCCCCTATAATTTTTATATTTCTTGTGCTTTATGTATACACCGTCAATGTCTGGAAGGGTGAATTCACCGGGATGTGCATACGTATATGCATAGGTATGCACATCGAGTGAATGTATGAGTGGGCGTGGCCAAAACCACACGCACTCATACATTGAATCACCCCCCCCCTTTTTCACAATTTACTACACACTTGCTACACCTACAACTGTACACACTGAACATCTTAGGAAGGGTGCATTCACCGGGATGTGCATGCGTGTATCACACACGTGTGCACATCTTGTGAATGTATGAGTGTGTGTGGTTAAACCCACACACACTCATAAGTCAAATCACCCTCCAAACGGGCTCACATTAAAAGCCCGTGGGAGCTTCACTCCCAAATTAAACAGAACAGAACAGAACTATGTGACATCCAGTCTGGTTTTGTCCAACGGCGCGTCACCACACTAATTAGACTGACTTTCTACGCTAAGGTACACAGACAACATATGTAGGGGTTAAGGGGACCAGAGACAGTCATGAGTAATACCATTCAGTACACATATGACACTTAAACATTATTATGGATTTGCTGATACTACTAAAATGTTCGTAACACGTAGGATATTGAAACTAAAACTTGAGTACCATCACAATAAAGAACATTGCATTATGCATCAGGAACAACAAAATATTGCTAAAAGGTACCAAAACACACCAGAGACAGTCATGAGTAATACTAATAAGTGCACATATGACACATGATTTTGCTAATACTACTAAAATATTCGTAACACGTAGGATATTGAGACCTATTAATTAATTCCAAAATTTATCTGTACCTCAGGACGGAGTGGGCAATCACACATTAGTATGAGCACTAGGAAGTAGTACATTATAACCTGAAGCACCAGAAGTAGGGTACAGGGACCAATACTCGTATGAGTAAAACAACAAGGAGATCGAGGGAAAGGTCCAATTACCTTGTTGCCTGGTGCCCTGATTCACCAGGCTTGTATTATGATCAGATCATAACTGTTCTCGGACCATACCTGAGAGATAGCCTATACCAGATTATGACAAGCAAAACAAAGGTGGAAACCAGTTTTGAACATCAAACATTGTTATACTAAGCTAAACCTCTGAAGGACAAAAGGGGAGGTCAGGACTCAGAACAGTTATGAGTGAACGCAGATTTGGATGGTGTTACTCATGGAGTCTGGTACCCCTCACTAGGCTAGTAGTACATAAAATCAAGGCTGTTCTCGGTCCTCAATTTAACTCTGATCTAGGGAGTAATTGTTTGGTAATATATTACACTCAAATGTAATCGATTACTGGAAATATCACTATATAGTCGATTACAAACAATCGATTACGTCCACCATTATTGAGAACTTCGTTCAGATTGAATGATTATGGGATCTTGGCTTAAGGCCCGGTCCCACAGGACTTGCGGGTGAATTGCGACTGAATTAGGCCAAACATACTCAGTATTCGTGATTCATGCTGAAATCAGTTGGCCAACCTCCGCACATGTTTCCAATGCATCCGCACTGAGTCACGGAGGGTAATATGCATACCTTGGGTCAGGTCATTCGGGGGTGCGGGCTCAACAGACAGGTCAGCGATTTGGATGAAATGTATAGCAATCTAACTGATTTAATTATTAATGCACAAAATACATTTATCCCCCTGAAGTCAATACGGAAAAATAGCAATATTCCCAAATGGATGACGGACAGATTGAAACATGAGATCAGAATGAAAAGAGGACTTTACGTAAAAATAAAAAACAGGGAAACACACCTTAGATCAAGATATAACGAAATGGCAAAGCTGGTTAAAAAGAATACACGTACAGGGAAACGTAATTATGAAATTAAGGTTGCTAGTCAAGCAAGATCCAACCCAAAGGGTTTCTTTCATCTCTATAGAACAAAAAAGAAAGAAAGAACAAGGCCAATTAAAAACGATGAAAATGTCATGATAGAATCGGAGGAAAAAATGAGTGAAGAGTTTAAAAATCATTTTCTATCGGTGTTTACTATTTTCTATCTGTGTTTACTAATGCGATCCGATTTTCAGAGGGGATGAAGAAAGTAGTCTATCTAATATCAGCATTAGTAAAGTAGAAGTAGTCAAGCAGATTTAAAGAATTAAAGCTACAAAATCCCCGGGTCTAGTCGAATTTTTTTCGCGAATGCTAAAGGAGTGTAAATTTGAAATCTGCGACCAGTTAACTGAAATATTCAATAAATCAGTAGACACTGGTTTTGTGCCTACTGCTTGGAGGCAAGCAAATGTTGTTACTGTTGTTTAGAAGGGAGATAGATCGTCTATATGCAACTACAGGCCAATCAGTTTGACATCGGCTATAGGCAAAATGCTTGAATCAGTAATAGTAAATAGACTCAGAGAACACATCAAAAGACATAATTTAATTCGTGATTCACAGCATGGTTTCTCCAAGGGTAAGTCATGTGTGACTAATCTTCTATCCTCTTACTTTAAAGTATATAAGCGTCAGATAACAATGATAATTACGATGTTATTTACCTTGGCTTTAGCAAAGCGTTCGACAATCATGGCTTAGGAGGAAAAGTGTTAGAATGGATTAGAGCTTGGATAGTAATAGAAAACAGTGGGTCACCATAAATGGGGTAAAATCTAGGTGGGGCAATGTTACTAGCGGGGTCCCCCAGGGCTCGGTTTTTGGGTCCCTTGTTGTTCATTGTGTACATAAACGACTTAGACGACGGGATAAATAGTGATGTTAGTGAGTTTGCGAATGACACTAAAATAGGACGCCTAATTAGGTCAGGAGACGACGCAGAGATTCTGCAGGATGATCTTAACAAATTGTTCACATGGTCGGTGAAATGGCAAATGAACTTCAGTATCTCTAAGTGCAGCGTGTTAAACGTAGGGCTACACAACCCCGAAAATAGATACCGCTTATATAACACGCTTTTAGAGAAAACTGAGTGCGAAAGAGACTTAGGAGTTCTAGTGAATCCGGATCTTAAAACCAGGAAACAGTGCATTAGCGCCAGGAATAAAGCTAACAGAGCATTAGGTTTCATTGCTAGGACGGTAACGAATAAAAGTGCAGAGGTAATTATTAAACTCTATCTAGCGATAGTTAGACCCATCCTTGACTATGCGGTACAGTTTGGGTCTCCGTCCTACAGAATGGACATCAATTCACTAGAATCAGTACAGTGAAGAATGACCAAAATGATACATGGACTCAGAAATTTGCCTTACGAAGAGAGGCTTAGGCACCTTAACTTACACTCTCTGGAAAGACGCAGAGTGCGGGGTGATCTAATAGAGGTGTTCAAGTGGATCAAAGGCTTTAACAAGGGTGATGCAAACAAGGTAATCATAATAAAACAACAGGTCAGGACTTGCAGTAATGGATATAAACTGGACAAATTTAGATTCAAAAAGGAAATAGGCAAGAATTGGTTTACTAATAGGGTGGTCGACGAATGGAATAAACTTAGTAACCATGTAGTAAGCGCTGAAACTATCAGTTGTTTTAAAAAACGATTAGACAACTTTATGGATGGGGATGACAGGTGGTGATGGATACGGAGCTGCCTAGTGTAGGCACAAATTGTTGATTGCGAATGAGATTTCGTAATACATTCGCAGTGCATACACAATCCATACGCAATACATCCACTGGTATTCGCTATGTTCGGCCTTTATCCGCAACTCAAGGGCAATTGCGTGTTGGTAGCGGAATGGGAGTGTATGTATCATGTATGTATACGGAATGTACAGCGTACCTATCACATCCATACTACGAATTATAAGAATGCATTCCAAATACATAACGTATACATAGCCTATAATTTGCGACCCAATAGCGATTGGATAACGGTAACCCAAGATTGTATATAAAGTGAGCCAGAACTGGACTCACGTCAATTGTCATCTGGTTCTGGAGGAATATACACCTATATACCATGGACTCTCAAAGATGCCGTCTGATTGTTGCTTTCACCCAACAACATAACAGTCAAGTTGCACAACTCTTGCAAGTGCTCCAGGAAAGAAGAAGACGAAGAAGACGGTCAAGATCGGTCTGGGTCAGACCCTGGATTGGCAGAAGACTGGAGCTGGGGATCTACGATAGGCTGATGGTGGAGCTGCGAAATGAGGATCCAAGTTCCTTCCAGAACTTCATGAGGATGTCCCCAGCCATGTTTGATGAATTGCTAAACAGGCTAACTCCAAGACTCACCAGGCCAAGCACCAACTACAGAGCAAACTTGGAGGCTGGACTCAAGTTGGCAGTTACCCTGCGGCACTTGGCCTCTGGAACCAAATACAGGGACATGTCGTATGGCTGGAGGGTGCCACACAACACCACCAGCAAAGTTGGGAGAGAAGTTTGTCAGGCTATATTGGAGGAGTACCTGGATGAATAGTTCACATGCCCTAGCACTGAAGAAGGATGGCGCCAACTCTCCAATGAATGGATGCAGAAATGGAACCTCCCCCACACCATTGGGGTCATCGATAGCAAGCATGTCGCATTCAAAGCTCCCCCCAAGACAGGCTCTGAATACTACAACAATATGGGCTTCTTCAGTATCATACTGTTGGCCATGGTCAGTTCAGACTATACGTTCCTGTGGGTAGACGTGTCTGGGAATGGTTCAGCATCAGATGCCCAGATGTTCAACCACAGTGAGCTAAAGGAAGGCCTTGAGAACGACAACATCACGGGTTGGCCACGTCCTGACCCCCTGCCCAATGACACACAAGATGTTCCCTATTTCATCGTGGGTGATGACGCTTTCTCCCTGAGGACATACCTGATGAAGCCTTACAGTGGCAGGAACATGACCAGGGAGGAGCGCATCTACAATTACAGGTTGTCAAGGGCCAGAAGAGTGGTGGAGAATACCTTTGGCATTATGGTGAACAGGTTTCAGGTCATGCTCACTACCATGCAGCACCATGCAGACACAGTCAGGCTCATCGTGAAGGCATGCATGGTCCTCCACAACCTGATGCGGAGCCGCTACCCTATGCTGCAGAACCAGCTGCTTGACCGGCAGCCGCCATATGGAGAGATGGAAGCAGGAGCCTGGAGAATGGGACAGAACCTGCAAGACACCGTGGACGTGCAAGCACCAAACAGGGATTCCAAAGAAGGGAAGAAGCAGCGGAACCTACTGAAGCACTGGTGCAACTCCCCAGCTGGTGCAGTTCCATGGCAGGATGGGATGGTGGATGTGTAATAGAGGAAATGTTTGGGCTGTATGGACATTGTGTACTGAAGTTGTTTGCATTGGAAATTTGGCAATTAATTTATCTTACTTATGTCTTCTTTGTATTTACAAACATGTCTAGGAGTGCTATATTTATCTTTTGTTCTGCATTGTAACTTGTATTTCTTGTGGAAATGTTTTTCTTGTGAAATATTGCAATAAATTTAAGTTCACTTTGTATGTTTTTCTATCCACATTTCAATAATCGTTTGTTATTCAGTATATTTTTCTATCAATATGTAAGGGGGCCACCACCTCAATACTAGTTTCTTATTTGAGTATAGTTTCTTGATTCATTATTTTCATTATTCAATGATAGGTGGTAATAGCTTCTTAATTATTCTGTTTATTCAATGATAGGTGGTAATAGCTTCTTAATTATTCTGTGACACATTAATATCAATTAATAAATGGCCAAGGGACAAATAGAAATCAAACACAGAAATTGAAAAGGGAAAAACACATCTTTATTAATAGAATGAAATTTAATTACAGCAGGAAATACATTTAAAATGGAAAAATACATTTGCTGACACTACCCCGGTGCTCCATCTCCGCGGGGGGTGGCAAGTCTGGGCGTATTGAGGTTCCCAATGGATCTGAAGGAGCTGTTGGGGACATCAGCTATACCACTGAGGTTGATGGTCTCTAGCGACGTATTCAGCACGTCGTTGGCACCGGCCAGGGCTGAAGATACGGGGGTAGAGGCAACTCCTGGGGCACTGCTGGTAGATGGGGTGCTCGTCGACACTGTCATCAGCGTGTACTGGGGCTGCGTCGACTCCTGGGTTGTCTGCTGGAAGGTCGGTGTTTGGAGGAGGTACTGCTGCTGTGAGTAGTTCACGGGCTGGCTGAATGGGTACTGCAGTGGCTTTAAATACTGCCACTGGTGCTGCACAAGAGTTGCCGCAGGATGGGGAAGATTGTTGAGGAGAGATGTGATATGCTTCATCACCACGTGGTACTGATCCTCGGGGAGTGTCCTCAAAGTCTCTGACAGGTACGTGATGAGACTGTAGTTTAGTGCTGACTTTCATGTTGTCCCGGATGTCCTTTAGCACGTCTTCCTCCTCCGTGGCAGACCTCCTCCTGGTGCCACCGGCTGGGCGCTTGGGAGTCCTGAACTTGTTGACAGCGCCCCTCTCAAGCTGGGAGAGAAACGGGTCCTGGTCCAAATCGGGGTCTGTTGGCAGGCCAGCATCAGCAGCACCATCACCAGCAGGTCCATCACCAGCATCCAAGTCACCAACATCCGACGACTGTCCTAGAGCGTCTGCCTCCACGTCCCGAGCGAGCTAAAAAGGGATAAATTCCCTAAGTTTACAAGAAGGCAAGAAAGATGAAGAAATTATGAAGAATGATTTGGAAAACATTATTAAGAATTATGACAAACAAATTGGAAAGCATCACTAAAAAGTTTTGAAAAATAATTTTGAAAACCGTACAAATATTTTTGAAAATATTGCTATAAACAATTATGATCTATCATTTTGAAAACATTACTAACAATAATGAAAAACAACTTTGAAAACATTACTCACCGGTTTTAGTGGCGCTGTGGACTGGTGGCGTAGCTGTCCCTCGTAGAAGCTGTACTTCTGCAAGACGTACATCTCTCGGTCAGTCAGCTTCTTCGTTGCCTGGCCACTCTTAACCTTGTGCAGCTTCACCAGCCCTGGAGATGCTCAATGGGACCTTTCGCAGTCAGCCTCATAAATTCCTATTAGCGCTAGAATTTTCAGTTGTCTCGGATTTCACGTGGTAAAGGAGTGAATTAGCTAATTTGGAAACCGATATTAAAAATAAGTACGACATAAATTTCTGCAGGAGTGTATTCGAAATTAAAAACATGACTCCTAATGTTATAATTTTACTTACTGGTGTGTGATAAGGCTTATTAATTTAATTATAAGGTAAAACTAAAAATAGGTAATTATTTTTACTGAAGTAAGTATGAGCAGTAAAAATAAGAGGATGTTGATTTCGGTTTGTGCATTTTATCTTAGAGTATTGAAAAATAATGGATATTGCTGTCACGTCCTGTATATGAAGATAATCAGTGAGATAAAAGATAACAACAGTGGTGGCGGACGTACGAAGATAGCGACATTTGTGTAAAGAATAGCCTCTTAGATCTGCTGGGAGCTACTTTCAAACAAATATGACTAATTTTACGTGTGCCGTGGCAAACTGCACGTCAGATTTAAGAAAAAATAAGAGAAAGACAAATGTTAATCGTACCGGAAAAATTAAGTCTTCGATGCAAAATTATATTTTCTATACATTACATGGATTTGTTTATTGCTTGGTGCATTCAAATGAAAGTATATATCAGTATACGTCCATTGAAGTCGGTAGAAAATGACAAATTGCTTGGCTTCATACAATTATAGGCTGTTTTACGAATATCATCTGTAATTATAAATAGAGGCTCAAACAATGCTATATGCCGTTTGCAATCATGAAATTAATTGACTTAAATTTCAGACACAATAATGTACAACGATACACCTCTGTAAGCTTATAAAACTTGCCCAAAAAAGTATTTATTTTCCGGCAAGAATTACAAAATCTGGTGGTGTCTGGTATCAAATCGCTCACTGCGAAAGGTCCCATTGTAAGGCCAAACTCCTGCGCCTTCTTCTCGCACAGGCTTTTCTTCTGGACGTCCTTGAATTGCATGTGCCCCCGGCGCCAGGGGAGCTCATTTTCCCTTAACTATTCCAGAAGATTGTCCTCCTGCTCTGGCGTCAGCTGAAAGTTCTTCCGGGGCTTCTTTGACTTGCAATTGCCCTTGCCAGTGCCTTGGGAGAGCTGGGAGGGAGGATCGTCAGGGGCGGAGTCTTTTTCATGCTGGTCACCAGGCGCCCTGGCTGGAGGAGACTGGACTTCTGGACCGTCCATGGCTGAAGGAGGCTCTTCACGGTCGTCGCTGCCTGAAGGAGATTCGTCTTCGGGAGATTCCCTGGCTGGAGAAGGCTGGTCCCTGGGTGGAGGTGGCTGGTCCCTGGGTGCAAGCTGGATGGCTGTTTGGTCCTGGGGTGGGGCGGACTCGTTCTCTGGAATTACAGTTGCACGCTGCTTCTTCATTTTCTTTATTGGCTTCTGAGTAGGGGCTGGGGTAGGAGCAGCAGTTGACCCAAAATCCAAGGGCGTCGCCCTCTTCTTGATGGTGGAGTTGTGGGACATCTCATCTGGCTTCTTCTGGGGCATCTTGAGAGGTTGGGTGGACATCTTCCTCCTTCCAAGTTGGCTGGATCACTGGTGAGAAACGGAGCGCCCGCCCTGTTTAAACCTCCGCAACCCAAATGCCACACATGCGCAGTGCATCCGCAATCTCCGGGATACATCCGCTCTACATCATCCATGCTTCCGCAACGCGTTCGCTATTATTTCACTTTGTTTGCAATGCATCCGCTCTGCTTTCGCAATACATATGCAAAAAACACGCTATTTTCTGCATTATATCCATTTTATACCCGCAATACTCGTAATACATCCGGCCTGGTATAACGGTATTTTTCACCCCCGGACGGCTTCCGCAATGATTTCCGCTTTTGTTCGTAATACATCAGCGACACATTCTCAATACATGTGTAATTCATACGGTTCATATCCGCACAGTATTGCGGAACAAAGCCCATTTTTGCTGCGGATGATTGCGGACGGCTGGAACCCAGCAAAATTGGCATCCTCGATTCATTCGTATTTCATCCATAATTCTGTGGGACCGGGCCTTTAGTAAACAAGTTTGCTTTTCGGTCGTCCGCCATGAAAAAAAGGGAAGTATGGGGTAGTGCTGGGCAAATACCGCTAATTTCAGTACCGGATTTACCGGTAAAAAACAATGCCGTTACCGGGATTACCGGTAAAAGACTCGTGAGGCAGTAGTGACGTCCCAAGTTCGAGTCGCCTTTATGACTTAAATCTTTAAAGAAATTTCATCCTACTATGGTGTGAAGTCACAACTCAAGTTTTGTAACGTCGTCACTATAAAAATATTGCCTGTATCGCGAACGGGCGAAGGAAGCACTAAACATACCCCACATGCCTACCGGTGCTATAGGCAAAATGTAAAGGAAAAAGGTATATATATATATATATATATATATATATATAATATATATATATATATATATATATAAATATGGGTCTTTTCCGTTTGGCGACACGCGGAATTTTTCGATGAAACTTTCACAATTAATATAGTTTCGTATGGTGATTACAGAAATAATATTAATTTTTTGAGAAATTAAAGAAAGTGCCGAGAAAAACAATTTTAATTAGGGGGGCCATTACCAAATTTCCAAAAAGAAGGACACTGCATATCGATGATTATAATATACAGTAATATACATACATACATATACCAAGGCTTTTTTCCCCTTACAAGTGGGGTAGCCGAGAAGAAAAAGGCATAAAATCATTCCCACCCATTCCATCCCTGAATACACTCCACACCCCTCCACCCTCCCTCCCATCTTAGCACCTCCTGAATGACGGGTCATCCCTGCACCTTGTCCACTGCCCTGGGTCAGAAGCAGTGTCGCAAGACACAGCACATCCACAGAAAGGCCGCTTCATTAAATCGGCGACCCCCCTCTCCGTCCCCCCATTGCACAAAATGAGAGGACGGGGAGAAATCCCTTTGGGCTGCGTCAAATTTTGCTCACGCATACTACCTCACCCCCCATCCCCCCACCCATTCCACCTCATGCAATCACAACATCATCCATATACAACCATTCTCCATTCACCCCTGACTTCTGTCCTCTCCCGTCCTTCCTCAACAGACATTCCCCTCTTCCCCAAAGCCCCCTTCACCCCATCCATCCATCTCATCCTAGGACGTCCCCTCATGTTCACTCCCTCCACATCTGCCTTCCACACCTATTTTACTAGTCTTTCTTCACTCATTCTTTCCATGTGTCCAAACCATCCTAATATTCTTTCATCAACCCTATCTCCCAGCTCCTTTTCCACCCCTGTTCTCCTCCTCACCTCCTCATTTCTCACTCTATCTAGCCTAGTAACCCCCATCATACTTCTCAGACACCTCATCTCAAACACATTCAAACTCCTTCTCTCTTCTCTTATGTTCCATGTTTCTGCTCCATACAGTGCTGTTGGCACAATCACTCCTTCATACAGTCTCCTCTTAGCATCCATTCCCAAATGTCTATTCCTCATTACACTCTTCAATCCACCAAGGCATTTACTCGCTTCTTTCAATCTACATTCTACCTCCACTTTCACTCCACCTTTCCCTGCCACATTTGCACCCAAGTATCTAAAACTATCCACTTCCTCCAGTCGCTCTCCCTTAATGCTCACTTCCAGTCTACTGCCACTTTCACCCCTTGTGCATCTCATCACCTTATTTTTACCCACATTTATCTTTAGCTTTCTTCTATCACATACTCTCCCAAACTCTGCCACCAACTTCCTCAATCCCTCCTCTGATCCTGCCACAAGCGCAGTGTCGTCAGCAAACAACAGCTGGCTCACCTCCCACTTTTCTCCATTTTCTTTAACCATCTCCAATCCCTTGCCCACTACCCTTGCATTTACCTCTCGCACCACCCCATCCATGTATATGTTGAACAGCCAGGGCGACATAACGCATCCTTGACGAAGTCCCACATTTACCTCAAACCACTCACTCTCTCCATTTCTTATCCTGACACAAGCTCTACTACTCTCATAAAAATTCTTGACAGCTCCCAGCTTTCCTCCTATCCCGTATATCTGCATAACCTCCCACAGTGCCTTCCTGTCTACCCTATCATAACCCTTTTCCAGATCCATAAAAGACCAAAAAACATCCTTCCCTTTCCTATAGCTTTCTCACATATCTGTCTTACCACAAAGATCTGATCTACACAACCTCTACCTGTCCTAAATCCACACTGTTCCTCACCAATTACTCCTTCTGTTCCTCTCCTAATCCTCTCAATCAAGATCCTCCCATAAGCCTTCCCAACTACACTTAACAAGCTAATCCCTTTGAAACTACTACATTCACACTTGTCCCCTTTTCCCTTGTAAAGAGGAACTATACAGGCACTCCTGGGGTATTGGCTGCTTGTTATTGTGGCAAAGTAGCATGCAGTTGATACTTTAGGGTCTATATGGGGCGCCCCTACGGACCAGAGCCACACATCATTTTGTCTATGATAGAGGAAAACTCTGTTCATAGAGAAATTATGACACTTTTATACTACGACTGTCCCTCCGTTATGTTGTCCTCCAACCCCTTGTTGCTGTCCTGTACCATTTCTCTGAGTATTCTTTTTCTGTGATGGGGGAATTCCCTGTGGTGGGGGAAAAGAATACTGCCACCAAGTATTCCCACTTGGATCGTAAGAGGCGAGAAGAAAGGGACGGGGATTGGGACTAGGCATCCTTCTCCTTGTAGCCCCACAGGGGAAATTCCTAAAAGAAAAAGAGAAGGCATAAAAGGGGCTGGAAGTTCTCGGGCCAGCACCCTAAGGTTTAGGTCTTTTAATGTGTGTGGATGTGGTACAGATGAGAGTAAAAGGGAAGAGATAGGTAGTATGTTTGTGAAAAGAAAGATGGATGTGTTGACTTTGAGTGAAACTAAGTTGAAAGGGAAGTGTGAGTGTAAGTTTGGAAGTGTAAGTGGGAGGTTATCAGGAGTGAAGAGAGGGCGAGGGAGGGAAGGGGTGGTTATTCTAGTAAGTGAAGAGATAGGTAAGCGGGTAGTGGAGTGGAAGGAGGTTTCCTCAAGGATAATGTGGATGAAGGTGAAACTGGGGAAGGAGATGTGGGTCTTTGTAAGTGCATATGGGCCAGGCAGTGAGAAGAGTGTAGAAGAAAGGGAGGCCTTTTGGATAGGTCTAAATGAGTGCATAGAGGATTTAGGAAGAAATGTCAATGTAATAGTACTGGGAGACCTTAATGCTAGGGTAGGAAATGGTCCAATCGATGGAGTGGTTGGGAAATGTGGAGTTCCAGGAAAGAATCGTAGTGGAGAGTTGATGGTGGAAATGTGTCTAGAAAGAGAGTTGATGATAGCAAATACAGTGTTTCGGAAGAAAGCCAAGCATAAGTACACATGGGAGAGGGTGGTGGAGGGAAGGGTGGTAGATAGAGCGCTAATGGATTATGTAGTGGTAAATAGGATTATGATAGGAAGAGTTAAGGATGTATATGTGCTAAGGGGAGAGGGTGGGGGAATATCAGATCATTTTTTGGTGGAAGGTAAGTTGAAAGTGGAGGATAGATGGAGAAAGAGGAAAGAGACAATAGGTAGGAAGGTTCTTAGAGTGAACTCCTTGAATGAAAAGGAAAAGGAGAAGGAGTACGGAAAGAAGCTGAAGGAGGAGTGGGAGGGAGTAAAGGGTAGAGTAGAGCTGGGTGTGGAGGAGGAATGGGGATGTTTCAAGGAGGGAGTCATAAAGTGTGCAAGGATGGTGTGTGGAACAAGAAGGACAGGGGGAAATAGAAGGAAGGGTAGTGAATGGTGGGATGAGGAAACAAAGAAGGTTGTAGAAGAGAAGAAGGGAGCTTTAACAATTTGGTTACAAAATAGGACGAGGGAGTCATATGAGAGGTACAAAGAAAAGAAAAGAGAAGTAAAGCAAAAGGTAAAGGTTGCAAAGGGGAGAGCAGATGTGAAATGGGGTAAGAGTTTGACAGAAAATTTTGAAAGTAATAAAAAGATGTTTTGGAAAGAAATTAAGAGAGGAAGAGGAGGCGAATCAAGTAGAGAAGAAAAGGTAAAAGGTGCAGATGGAGAGATGATAATGGAAGAGAAGGCAGTAAGGGGAAGATGGGCAGAATATTTTAGGGAGTTGCTAAATGTGAAGGAGGATAGGGAAGGAAAGATTGCTGTAGTGGGAAGTGCGAAGAAAATGAGAGTGATGAATGAGGAGAATGGAGGAGAAATAAGGAAGGATGAGGTGAAGGCAGTTGTTAAGATGATGAAAGCAGGTAAGGCACCTGGTCTGGATGGATGCCATGCGGAATGTCTGAAAAAGGGAGGTACAGTGATGGTGGACTGGTTGGTGAGGTTATTTAATGTTTGCTGGAGAGAAGGTAGAGTGCCGGAGGACTGGAGGAGTAATATATATATATATATATATATATATATATATATATATATATATATATATATATGTATATATATATATATTTAAACTTGGAACCCACTGTCGGTAGAAAAATATAAAAAGTGAGATGAGTGTTCCTGTATATTTCGACCACTCTGTGGTCCTCTTCGGCAGAATGATTACAAAGGTATAGTACAATAATTTATACATAGTAATGAGGTACATGAAGGGGGACATGGGAAGACACAGGTGAATATACCCTAGGTAGGGTGATCGTTGTTGGAACCAATAATGTGTCGCTTCAGGTCTGTACCTAAGAGCCCTTAGACTATGTAGTCCACAGTACCTTGAAGAAGAACTAGAGGAAGTAAGCTCACAACTAAAGAAAATAGGATATCCAGACTGGTTCTTACTCAAAGCCCTTAGTAAAGCAAAAACCAGCCATTATAAAGATAACTCCAACACTCATAACATACACAATTGGGACAAAAAATGTATAAAATTACCATACCATGACTCTATCCACAAAGTTTCTAAACTACTTCCTCCTGAACAAATCAAATTCACATTTAATTATCCCAACAGCCTATTTTCTAGTGGTTAATGTCCATAGAAGAACCCAAGATAATAACAACCCAGGAGTTTATAGATTACCATGCAAGGACTGTGATCAAGTGTACTGGGGTCAAACCGGACGAAACCTCACCACCAGGATTAAAGAACACAAAAACTCGGTTAAATATGCATACGAGAACTCTGCAGTGTTTCCTCACTCATTCAACAAAGACCACCGCATAGACTGTGACAACGCAGATATAATTTTCAAATCAAATTGTAGCTTCAAGAGAAAAATAATAGAATCTTCTTTCATCAAAGATGTCTCGAATTTCAACATCTCAAAAGGTCATTGGATTCCGGACTGTATTACATCATTAGCAGTTAATAAAATATGTTCAAACATTATTGGTTCCAACAACGATCACCCTACCTAGGGTATATTCACCTGTGTCTTCCCATGTCCCCCTTCATGTACCTCATTACTATGTATAAATTCTTGTACTATACCTTTGTAATCATTCTGCTGAAGAGGACCACAGAGAGTGGTCGAAATATACAGGAACAATCATCTCACTTTTTATCTTTTTCCACCGACAGTGGGTTCTAAGTTTAAATTTTACCAATGTGTTACGACATTAGAGCCACCAAATATATATATATATATATATATATATATATATATATATATATATATATATATATATATATATATAATCAACTGAAAATGAATAATATTTTTTACTTTTAATGAAACCGACAAATTACAAATACCTGTATTTCTTACTAAGTTACAACACAAACAAAACCTAGTTGTATCCTCACCTTGATTGCCTGGAGGTTTATTTATTTTTGTATTTCGGCCCTCTGCTGGCCATCTCCAATAGTTTCTTGTTGGCCAGAAGTATTTTGTACATAGCTGTGCATTCATCTGAGAGGTTGATACATATTTGAAGCTCTGTCTTGACCGTGTCCACTTCCAAACGGTTTCTCTCGTTCCTTCAAGATGATGTCATCATTGAAAAAAAAAAAAAAACTCGCTCCGAGTGAGCATTACTGCATGGAATGGAGAATATATAAGCACTCACTTTCTTCAGGTTTGTGAATGGGAACTCAGATTTATATTTACTGAACAGTTTGAGATAGCGTTCATCACTGTGGCAATCTACCATTTCAGGAGTATTAATAATTGCGTCCACATTCCCATACTCTTCATACAAATCATCCATATTAATATCTGGAAGGTTACAGGTCTCGACTGCATCATTGAATTCTCTAAAAGATACATCACTTGTCAGGCCCAATTTTGATACTTTATTGTGAAAACTGTTTTCAGAGAAGTCATATCTATCAGTTAAGTACTTTCTGGCCCTTTCATAGAAAACAGTGAAGTTTGTTTTACATTTCTTAGCCACGTCTGGAGTAAGCTGGCAAAGCTTGGTTTGGTGTTTACTAAATACCCAAAAAACAAATCCTTCATTCTTCTGTCGAGCTTGTGTTTCAGGTCAGCCATTAGCTTATATACTGAAATTATGCTGAATGATTTGGCTCCTAGTGATTCGAAAGTGCCTGAGAACAATTTAAGAGAGTGACTGAGGAAGAGGAAATAGGTCTCTGACACTTCAGAGTCATTTCTTTGATCTCCGAAGCACTTCCACAGAACCTTGGGACTTTCCTCTTCTCCTAAGCTCTGAAAATAATTTTTTAGGACTTTCCAGTACTTCAGTATTCTGTCAGTTGATGGCAAAAGAGATAGTCATCTAGTTACAACATGTCGCAATAGATTGCATTCATCAGACTCCACAAATTCGCAGAACTCCTTCAACTGTTGTGTTCTGCTTGCTGAGATGCTGAAATGGCTGTACACCTTGAGCACAATATTTTCAACATCAATGTCCAGTTTTCCAGCGGCAAATCTTGTTGCATTGTGCAAAACATGAGCCAAACAGTTATCAGCAATAGTGTTGTTTTGGGCCAGTTTCAGTTTCTGGTCAACACTATTGTATTTTCCATAGTTTACAGTTGCATTGTCAGTTGTGTATGCTGACACTTTATTGACACTTCTAACTTAGACAACAACTCATTTGTGATAGCTTCTGATGATTCATCATTATCAGTGTAAAAGTCAAGTAACAAATGTTGCACTCCCTCCTCACAATTAAAGTATCTCAAAAGAATTGGGAAACATTTTGTTGCACCTTTGTTTGAAGCATCAGTTGCTATCGAAAAGTGCAAGTCGTGTTCTTTTACATATTCCACGTGCTTCTGTACAGAATATGGTGCTAAAATATTTTCACACAGAGCTTTTGCTTTGGTTCTTCCACATGTCACACCTTTCGCTACCGAGGAGTCACTAGGTATATAGTGGCTCCTCGGTAGCGAAACCGTGCCCAAACGACACCAATCAATTGAAACCAAAGATTTATGCTCTCAAACTATTCAAAATAGTATAAAGTATGATTTTGGAGAATTTGAACCAGTTTGATTCAAATTCTGCAGAGATATTTTGATGCAAAGTCTTTGACACTCCCGATGAATTTTCTCTCGGTCGCCATCTTTGTTTTGGCTGCAAGTTCCGTAAGGCGCCGCTAGATGGCTTGTGGCACTGGAGCGTGGCATGAAAACGCAAAAATTCCATTCATATTTCAAAATTTTCGTCAATTTTCCCATTGGGGGGGTATAGCCGCCCCAGCCCCCCGGCTCCTACGGGCCTGAATAACGACATCCACTACAGACCTTACATTTGAGATTCCGGTGTGTATATAAGAACAAGATAGTTTATTTACAAGATTAAAAAATGCCAAACAAATTTGGCTATTGGGACCTGACTAGCACAATGGAGTAATTGTTTAGACAAGCTCGACTAATTGACATTAATTGTGCAAAACAAGGAACCAAGCAGCCAAACAAAAGAGGCTTAATGTTCAGCATGAATTTTACACTCTTTGCTAAGCGCGGGTAGCACTTTTTGAAAGAAATGAATCAAACGATACAGAATTTTTCGCAATAATATCATACTACAAGAATGAACTATTACTTTAATCATTATTACGCCAGGATAAAATCTTAAGTTCTCATCACACACATAACATAGGTAAAGTTTGGGCACGTTAGGGCACAGTTGGGCACGTTTGGGCACGATTTAGTATCGCCCGCTCTCTGTTAACTTTCACTGCACAGTCAATGCTCCTCTATGACTGGTGAATTGGTGATGTTTCACAGTATGATACACTTTACAAAGTTCTGCAGCTGTGATTTTGTCATCCTGAGATGATCGAGCTGAGGAAACAAATGATAGCAGTGACGAGGTGCCAGCACTGCGAGTGTCAAGTCTATGTTTGTCTGTGGCTGCATGTCATTCAACTACACTCTCCCCCTTACCTCCAATCTCCACATCACAACGACACAGTTTACAAAAAGCATGAAACTCATCCTTTCTGCTGTTAGCTGTGAATCCAAACTCATTGGCTCAGTCAGAGTTAAACAAAGTCTTTCTTTTCGGCATTTTCAGACTCCTTAACCTCATAAATTAATTGCCAAACCACACTGCACCGTGGCCACCTCAGGACTGCAGCCCAATGTATGAGATGTGAATCATGCAATCACACGTTCACAACATTGGTCCTCTGCAGTTCCTGTCTACTTCGGCTGCCGGAACTAACTAAGGACAGGATAGATAAGATGGAAGAGAGGGGGGGGGGGTGAGGGGTGGGGTGTGTGAGTGTAAGAGGTAAGGGGGGGGAAATGGAAGGAAGTCGTAGTTATGATAGATGTGGGGCAGACCCACTTGCGACTTTGATACAATTATTTTGAAGTTATTTGTGTTTTTTAGAAGCAATGCCTGTTAGGTGGAAGGCTTGGCTATCTGAAGATTGTGATGTTGTGTGTTCTTCTCCTTGAGTTGTTCTGATTGGTTGTTGGTGTTAGTTTTTTTTTTTTTTTTTTTTTTTTTTTTTTTTTTTTTTTTTTTTTTTTATTAAAAAAGTATACTACTAGTATTCTTACCTATGTGTAGGATTGAATTTTTAGGGGTATCTTTGTCATCCATGAAGTGGGGGGGGGGAGATCTTGAATTCAATATTCGTATGCTTTTTTTTTTTTTTTTTTTTTTTTTTTTTTTTTTCTATTCAATGAGTATGATTTATTATTCCCTTAAGGGGTGACGGCTAGTGATTTTTGTTTTTAAGTTACATATACGATTGGGGGGGGGTATTGATTCTATTGCCATGCTCATTGATTTGGATGATATCACGTGCGATTTGTTCGCACGTGTTATCATCTTATTTTAAAAACAATAACAATAACAATAATGGTTAGTAGGGTTAGTTGGAGTTAAAGGGTGATATGTATGTTATGTGTGTTTGTTATGTTTGCATTATGTATTTTGGTTCGGGGGGGGGGCTGTTTATGATGGGAGACACTCTAGGCCACCAATTGTGATCGTGTCCGTGTTCTTGTTCTGTGTCTATGTTTTCGCTGGTTAGTACTAAGTCTGGGTTTGTGATTGTGAGTTTGTTCCATGTTCTGTAAGCTAGTCTGTAGAGTCTTGTGTTGAGTGGTTCGAGTTTGTGTTGTATGTGTAGTTCTTCTATTGTGTTAAGGTATGGGGGTATGGAGTGTGTGGCGAATCGTAGTGTTTTGTTTTGTACTGCTTGTAGTTTTTGGAGTTGACTTGGTCTTAATGTGATTGTTGTGATTGGTATATATTCAAGTTGTGGTCTTATGAGTACTTTGTATAATCTTAATAGTAGTTTGGTGTCTAGGTTTCTGAATCGTTTTATTGTGTGTAATGTTTTTTCTGCAAGTAGTTTTCTGTTGTTCGTGTGTGTTTGTAGGCCTCTGTTTCCAAGTGTTAATCCTAGTATCTTTATGTTTCTTTGTTTGTGTATTTGCGTGTCTCCTATCCATATTTCTGCTGGTTTCTGTGTTGATATGTTGAGTAGTTGAAATTTTGTTGTGTTTGTCTGTATTTTCCATTTTTGTTCGTATGTGTTTATTGTTTCTATTGTTCTGCTTGTTTTGAGTGCTAACATGTTTTTTCCTTTTTTACTTGGGTATGTTATGATTTGTGTTAGGTCGTCTGCAAATTGTATGTGTGTGATTCCGTGTGTTGGTTTGGGGGTGTCGTGTGTGTATAGGTTAAATAGTGTTGGTGAAAGAATGCTTCCTTGGGGGACTCCACTGTTTATGTTAAAGGGTCTTCCTGTATAATGGTGTATTCGTATTTGTGCGTGTCTGTTATCTAGGTAATTACAAAGTATTCTTGTTAGTATGTCTGGGGGGTGTGTTTGGTGTATTTTGTGTTTGAGTCCTGTGTGCCATATTTTGTCAAATGCTTTTGTAATGTCTCGTGATACTATGTTACATCCGTGTTTGTGTCTTTGGCTTATGGCAATTGTTTCGTATATTGTGGCTATGGCTGTGTGTGTTCCTCGTCTTCTTGTAAATCCATGTTGGTTTTCGTTTATGAGATTGTTGTCGTATAGGTGTTTGAGTAGTCTTCGTTGTAAGAGTTTTTCTAGTATTTTTCCTGGGACTTCGAGTAGTGATATTGGTCTGTAGTTGTTTATGTCTGTTGGGTTTTTTCCGTGTTTGGGTATGAATGTCAGTGTGGCTGTTTTGAAGGTGTCGGGGAAGTATCCCATGCTGAATGTTTCATTGAATGTTTCTGTGAGTAGTTGTAGTGTTGAGTCTGGGATGTTAGTTAATGTTATTCTGTTTATTTGTGATTGTCCAGGTGCCTTGTTTTTGAAGTTTTTTATTATGCTTTTGATGTTATCTAGTGTAAAGGGTTTTGTGAGTGTGTTGTCTGGGTCGAGTCGTCTCATGTCAGCTAAGTTGATAGGTGTAATGTCGTCTTGTATTTCTTGTATTTGTGTTGTTATTGTTCGTTCGTGTTCCATGTCAAATGTTGCGTTTTCTGCTGGTGTGATTCTGAATATGTTTCTCCAATGTTGTCTGAATATGTGTTCTTTGTGTTTGTCTTTGTATATTTTTTGGTTGTTGTGAATGATGTAAGGGGTGGTGGTAGTAGGTGTTCCTGTTAGTCTTTTGATTTGTGTCCAGAAGTATTGGTTGTTATTGTAGTGTAGGTTTATCTTTCGTATTTCGTTGTTCCAATGTTCGTTGTATAGTTGTTCGTTTTCTTCTAGTAATTGGTTTCTGATGTCGTGTAGTGCTCGTTTAGCTTGTGGTGTCCATATTCCGGTATTGTGTGCTTGTGTTTGTAGTTGTTGGTATTGCCATTGTAGTAGTTTTAGTGTATCTGATCGTCTTGGGTGTGGTAGAGTTTTTTGCGTTGTTTTGGGGATGTGTTTGTCCATGGCTTGTTTTATCATGGTGTACCATATGTTAAGTTTGTCGTCGATGTATTGTTTGTTGCGTGTTGTTCTCTGTCTTTGTTTGTCGTATTTTGTCCTCTCTGTGTTTAGTGTATTCTTGAATCCTGTCCAGTCTGCTTTGTGGAATATATATCTTTCTGGTGTGGTTATTATTATAGGTTTTGTTGCTAGTGTTAAGTATATTGGGATGTGGTCTGATGTAGTTATGTGTCCTGGTGTGATTCTGTAATTTAGATGATGGTGTCTGTTTGTTAGTATTATGTCTGGTGTTCCTTGTCCGTTTTGTGTGATGTAGGTGGGGAAGTCTGGTCCTAAGTGTGTTATGTGTCTTCTTTGTATTAGTTGTGCTATTTGTGTTCCAGTGATGTTTGCGTTGTTGTGTCCTAGTGTGGGGTGTTTAGCGTTCATGTCTCCTATTATGTATACTGGTAGTCTTTTTCTGGTTAGTCTTAGTATGTCGTTTATAGGGAAGAGGGGGCGTCTGGGGGGTAAGTACAACGTTGCTATTATTATTGGTCCTTGGTTTGTGTCAATTTGAAGCGCTAGTATTTCGTCTTGGAAGTCGTCTAGTATTTTGTGTTTAATGTTCTGTTTAATTGCTACTGCTATACCTGCATGTATTTGATTGTAGTCGTTTCGTCGGTGTACTGTGTAGTTGTGTATTTTTAGTCTGTCTGGTGTGCCTATCGAGTTTAATAGTATGATGTCTGGTGTTATTATGTTGTATATGTTACAGAGTTCGTTTCTTCTGTTGAATGTCCACTGTATTATGTTGTGTTGGATGATGTGTATTTGTTCCATGGTGTTGGGTAGAAGTGTGTTGTTGTGGGTGTTTATTCGGCGTTGTGTGTCCAGTGGTGTTCGTGCTCTGTGTTCTTGTCGTGGAGGTCAAAGTGTCCTTGTTTGAGATTGTTAAATTTTGTTTGGTTTAGTCTTACTATGTTGTAATGTGTTAGGTTTATTTTGTCTGTGGCTATTTGTGCAATGATGTCTTTTTCTTTGTGTGGTGCTGTGTATATTATTTTGATTTTTTGTTTGGTGATGAGTGTCTTTAAGGTGTCGTGTGTGGGTTCTGTTGGTATCTGTTCTGTTTCTGATGTGACGAGTTGAAGTCCCAGGCTGTTTCTTGGATTTGGTGTTCGTTTCTGTGGGGGGTCAGTGCTTTCAGTGTTGGATGCGGGTCTTTTTAGTGTCTGTTCTGTTGTTTCCATGGGTTCTGTGGTTTCTGTGGTCTGTGTGTTGGTGGGTGTTATGACTGGTGTTGTGATAGTTTGTGAGTGGTTACTGAGTGCTTTTGCTAGTTGTGCGGTGTTGATGGCTTGTGTGGGGATTATGTATTTATGACTGTTGGGAGTCCGTTGGCTTTGTATATTGCATCCAGTGTGGTTTGAAATGTCCGAGTTCCGACGTTGACCTTGGCCTGGGTACTCCCACATAATTTAATTGTACGGCATCATTGTAAACCTAGGATTATTTATTTATTTACTTATTTATTTATCTGTCTATTCTTTATTTATCTATTTGTTTATTCATTTATTTTTGTCACACCCCAATAAAGGAGGACAAATGCATGTCCGGCGTGAGGTTGCGCTGGATGGAGGACAAAGTGCTGAAAAGGAGGACTGTCCTCCTTAAAGGAAGACGTCTGGTCACGCCGCTTTTAAATGGGAACTAGTTAACATGGCGCGGGACAGTCTCGGTAAATATTTTACCGGCAACGCAATGGTAAAAATTTACCGAGAGCTTAGCGGTACATACTCGCTTAATGGTAAAAGTTTACCGGTAAATTAGCGGGACACTGGTCCCGTCAGTACCACCAAGCCGAGACGCGTTTAACGAGACCTTAGCGGTACATACTCGCTTAATGGCAAATGTTTACCGGTAAATTAGTGGGACACTGGTCCCGTCAGTACCACCAAGCCGAGACGCGCTTACCGAGACCTTAGCGGTACATACTCGCTTAATGGTAAAAGTTTACCGGTAAATTAGTGGGACATTGGTCCCGTCATTATCAAGCCGAGACGCGCTTACCGCTCTCTGAGTGTTATGGTATAGCCAAGGTCTATATACACCAGGTCTAACCGTTTGAGCCGTTCTGCGCAGCTTCTGACGTCATCTGGCTGCTTCCGTTTTCTCTTTGTGAAACACTGAAGAAAACTGTGAAACGCTAAGGAAGACTGGAATTATTATATTCCCCCCCCCTCCGTTATCTCTCTCTCTAGCGCATTGCTATTATCAGAGTGTGTGTGTGTGTGTGTATGTATGTTTGTGTGTGTGCGTGTGCGTGTGTGTGTGCGTACGTGCGTGTATTCCCTTGGTCTTTGGATCACGTGTTGGACTCGTGATCGACAGCTATTTTCCTCCTGGAAGAGAGCTCAGAGCTCGTAGGTCCGATCTATGGGTAATGCTATGACCTTGCACACACACACACACCCAACTCCCCGCCCACGAGAGTTGGAGTAACACCCCTCAGCGCTGCGGTACTGATATTATTTCAGCCCCGGGGGAGGATCGAACCCGGACCTCCGTAGTGGCAGGCCCGAGCTCTAACCACAGCGCCATGAGGTGTGTGTGTGTGTGTGTGTGTGTGTGTGTGTGTGTGTGTGTGTGTATCTATATCCTTGTATTTTACGGTAAGGGGAAATATCGTCGTGTGTGCTTATATGTGTACACGTTCACATGGGTGTGTGTGTGTGTATGTGTGTGTGTGTGTGCGTGTGTGTATGCATTCACCTCAGATCTGCTGCAGTCTCTGTCGAGACAGCCAGACACCACCCTACGGCAGTGAGCTCAGAGCTCATTATTTGCCGATCTCTGGGTAGGTCTGAGACCACTCACACACCACACACCGGGACAGCAAGGTCACAACTCCTTGACTAACGTCCCGTACCTACTCACTGCTAGGTGAACAGGGGTTACACGTCAATGGAGACAAACCCAACTTATCTCCGCCCGGCCGGGGAATCGAACCCCGGTTCTCTGGCTTGTGAGGCCAGTGCTTTACCAATCCGCCACCGAGCCATGTGTGTGTGTGTGTGTGTGTGTGTGTGTGTGTTTATATACTTGTATTTTACGGGAAGGGGAGATACCGTCGTGTGTGCTTATATGCGCACACGTTCACATGTGTGTGTGTGTATTTACCTAGTTGTACCTTTTTGTATTTTACGGGAAGGGGAGCTATGCTCGTGGGATCCCGTCTTCATATCTCATTTTATCTAAAATATTTTTGAATTCGTGTATTGTTTTTGCACACACTACTTTCTCATCTAACTCGTTCCAACTGTCTATTACTCTGTGAGGAAAGCTGTTCCTTTTCAGAGCTCTTCTATAGCTGTCTTTCTTGATTTTCTTTCCATGTCCTCTTGTATTTCTATCATCCCATTTTATTAGATCATCTCTATCAATAATTTCTATGCCTTTCATGATTCTGTAAATAGCTATCAAATCTCCTCTCTCTCTTCTTTGCTCTAGTGTCTGTAGCTCAAGTTTTGCTAGTCTCTCTTCATATGATAGTTTTGAGAGTGTTGGTGCCAATTTTGTAATTGCTCTTTGTATTCTTTCAAGTTTTTTTTTATACATTTTTTTGTACTTGGTGACCACATCGTTGCTGCATATTCCAATCTTGGTCTTATCAGAGTGATTAGTATTTTCTTCACCATTTCTTCATCCAGGTATGTAAATGCCACTTTGATTGTTCTCATTAAATTATAAGTTTCACCAAAAATCTTATTTATTTGTTTCTCAGGTGACATATTATTCATAACAATGACTCCCAGGTCCTTTTCATTTTCTACTTTTTTTATTCCTTCTTCTCCCAATTTATATGCTCCTGTTATTCTGTTTTTACTTTTTCCAAATTCCATTATACTACACTTTTTAGTATTGAACTCCATCTCCCACTTCCTACTCCATTCCCAGACTTTATTTAGATCACTCTGTAGTGATTCACAATCTTCTTCTGTGTTCACTTTTTTTAATGGTTTTCCATCATCTGCAAAGAAGCTCATATAACTTTCAATTTCTTCATCCATATCATTAATATATATAGCAAACATTATTGGGGCCAAAACTGTTCCTTGTGGAACACCACTTATTACTTCATCCCAATTTGAGTGTTTGTCTCTTATCACTACTCTCATTTTTCTTTCTTGCAAGAAGTCTTCCATCCATTTAAGCAGTTTGCCCTGTATTCCTCCTTCGGTTTCTAATTTCTTAAGCAACTTCTTATGTGGTACTTTGTCAAAAGCTTTTTTTAGGTCTAGAAATGCACAATCAGCCCATCCATCTCTTGTATTATATCTATTAGTTTTGAATAGAAACATATTATATTGGTGACGCATGATCGTCCTTGTCTGAATCCAAATTGCCTTGAATTTAGCCTTTTTTTTTTCCTTCTAAATATTTTACCCATCTACTTTTGACAATTCTTTCACAGATTTTTGCTATTGTACTTGTTAGAGAGACTGGTCTATAGTTGGTAGGGTCTTCTTTATTTTTCCGTTTATACATAGGTACTATATTTGTTTTTTTCCAATCTTCTGGAACTTTTCCTTATTTCAAGGAACTGTTTATTATGCTCTGTATTTTGTCAGCCAGTTCATTCCTGCATTCTTTCAGAATGCAGTTTGCTATTTCATCTGGTCCATGCGATTTTCTAACATCAAGATTACTCAAGTGTTTCATTATTTCATTCTTTGTTACATCTATTTCTTTCATAGGGGGGACTTTCTCTTTCCATTCGATCTCTTCAGGTTGTATGTTCTCCCTTGTAAACACTGATTTAAAATGTTTGTTCATGATTTCCGCCATTTCTATTTCCTCTGTGTATTCAACTCCTCCTTGTCTTAATTTCTCCAAATCTTGTTTGTTTTTCAGTTTGTTGTTTACAAATCTGTAGAATATTTTTGGTTGATCTTTACATTTTTCTATGACATCTTTTTCATATTTTCTCTTTTCCTCTCTGCATGCTTGTACATATTCATTTCTATAACTAGTATATATTTTCCATTTTTCAGGCCTTTTGTCTTCCATTTGGTCCAAGCTTTCTCTTCTTTTGTCTTTTAACTCTCTACAACTTCTGTTGTACCAGCACTTTACATATTCTTTTTCTTGTTTTTGTCTTGGGACATATTTTTCCACTCCTTTTTTTACAAAATTTTGTCAAAATATTCCATTTCTCTTCCACTGTTGTTTCTTCTTTGTATATTCTTTCCCAGTTTTCCTTTTGAAAGAATTCTCTTATTTGATCAAAGTTTGTTTTTTCATACATCATTCTTCCTCTCCTATATTGTTCATTTTTTTCATGTATTTTTCCTCATTTAAATCCAGTTCAATAAATATGTGGTCACTTTTACTTTTGGTGTTTTATATTCAATTTTTTTCCACTATTCTAGGTTCAGATGTGATTATTAGGTCTAGTCTCGATGGTTCTTCTTCATTTCTATGCCTAGTGTTCTCCTGTATCCACTGTGCCATTATATGGTCAATAATCATCTCAAGTAGAACATTTCCCCATGAGCCGTCTCCACCCTTTACTGTCATCTCTTCCCAGCAGAGTTCTTTGCAATTAAAGTCGCCCATCATAACTATTCTTGCTCCATCTTCCATTATCTTATTTAATGTTATCCTTGTGTCTTCTAACATACTTTTATGTTCACTCTCTTCCCACGAGGCTGTTTTTGGAGGCACATAATTTATCACGAACTTTCTACTCTTCTTATCTCTGTCTTCCACTTCGATCATAATCATCTCTACTCTATTCTTTCCATAGGTGATACACCTCACGTTTATATCCTTCTTAGTCAGGAACATAACTCCACCCCCTTGTTTTGTCTCTCTGTTTCTAATCCAATAATTATATGCATCATTGCCTACACTGTTGGGTGGTAGTGGACCTTTTAATTTCGTTTCTACAATTCCCATTATGTCCGGTTCTTTTTCCTTCAGATAATCATTCAGCTCATTCAGTCCTGTTATTAATCCATCTATATTTGTGTAAGACACTTTTAGTTTTCTGCCACTTCAATTGTATTCTCTGTTTCCCTTTTGTTTTTCTCTAGTATGTCGTATTTCCTTATTTTCATATTCACTACTCTCCAATAGAATTTCTCTTTTTCTCTGTTTTGTTCTTGTTTTTTTTTCTTAGTTTCATGTCTTTTCTTTTTTCCTCCTCTCTTTCCTCTTTATTCATTTCTCTTTTTATCCATACCTTTTTATATTGTTCACTTGTTGCTAGTTTCCCTGTTTTTGCTAAGATATTCTCTGCCGTCGTTTGTGACCTGAATTTAATCTTAATTGGTCTGGACTTATCTGTACTATACTTCCCGAGTCCATACACCTCTTCAATTTGTTTCATTATTTCAGGTTCATCTTCCTGAACTAATTCTAGTAAACTGCTTACTTTTTATTTTTCCTCGTTCATTCTTGTGGTTCTATTTGTGTTATATTTCTCTTCCATTCCTAATATAATCATACATTTCTTTATATCTGCTAAGTCCCTTACTATATTCTCCTTCTGTCTCATCACTTTAATAACTGAGTCTTCAGTTTGTTCTTTCATTTGCTGTTTAATTATGTCAGTAAATGCAACTCTACTGTTTTCTTGGATCTTTTTCCAACCCTGTGCTTCCTTTGCTATGGCATCTTTATTGTCTTTATTATTCCTCTTTAATTCCTCATTCTCCTCTTTTACTTCTTTTAACTGCCTTTTTAAATCTTCTATTTCTTTAGTTAAGTTTTTGTTCATCTTCTCAAGTTCTTCCAGTTTTTCAACTCTTTGCGCAATCTTTGCTACGTTACCGAACCTCTTCTCCCAATGTTCGGTCATTTGTTCAAGTTTTTCCTCTAGTCTTGCCAATTGGGGGAGGTTGGCATCCTCCCCCCCCCCCCTCATTAAATCCCTGGAAAAAAATTCTTCACCATCCATTGTGCTGCTCATATCTATATTTCTAATCTTAATGCTTTTACTGATATTTTCAATTTCCCCAGTGTCGTCAGCTGATCTTTTGTTTACATTTTTCCTGCTGTCAGGGGGAGCCCGTTCGTCTCCCTCCTCATTTTCTTCCATTTCCCTTAGTAATCCCTCCCCTTCTCAACTTTCATTACCACGAATTTCCACGAATTACCACGAATTACCACGAATTTCCACGAGATTTCCCTTCCCTACAAATACAATAAGGTACTTCGTCGTAATTGAGATCCACGAAAAATGCGGTTTTTTTTCGGAGTTCCAATCCACGCCGTGAATCCGACGAAAGTGTGTGTATTTACCTAGTTGTATTTACCTAGTTGTATTTTACGGGAAGGGGAGCTATGCTCGTGGGGTCCCGTCTTCATATCTCATTTTATCTAAACTATTTTTAAATTCATGTATTGTTTTTGCACACACCACTTTCTCATCTAACTTGTTCCAACTGTTTATTACTCTGTGAGGAAAGCTGTTCTATTTCAAATCTCTTCTATAGCTGTCTTTTTTTATTTTCTTTCCGTGTCCTCTAGTATTTCTGTCATCCCATTTTATCAGATTCTCTCTGTCAGTAATTTCTATGCCTTTCATGATTCTGTAAATAGCTATCAAATCTCCTCTCTCTCTTCTTTGCTCTAGTGTCTGTAGTTCAAGTTTTGCTAGTCTCTCTTCATATGATAGTTTTGAGAGTGTTGGTGCCAATTTTGTAATTGCTCTTTGTATTCTTTCAAGTTTTTTTTATACATTTTTTTGTACTTGGTGACCATATCGTTGCTGCATATTCCAATCTTGGTCTTATCAGGGTGATTAGGATTTTCTTCACCATTTCTTCATCCAGGTATGTAAATGCAACTTTGATTGTTCTTATTAGATTATAAGTCTCTCCAAAAATCTTATTTATATGTTTCTCAGGTGACATATTATTCATAACAATGACTCCCAGGTCCTTCTCATTTTCTACTTTTTTTTTATTCCTTCTTCTCCCAATTTATATGCTCCTGTTATTCTGTTTTTGCTTTTTCCAAATTCCATTATACTACACTTTTTTGTATTAAACTCCATCTCCCATTTCCTACTCCATTCTTGTACTTTATTTAGATCTCTCTGTAGTGATTCACAATCTTCTTCAGTTTTCACTCTTTTCAGTAGTTTTGCATCATCTGCAAAGAAGCTCATATAGCTTTCTATTCCTTCATCCATATCATTAATATATATAGCAAACATTATTGGGGCCAGAACTGTTCCCTGCGGAACACCGCTTATTACTTCATCCCATTTTGAGTGTTGGTTTCTTATCACTACTCTCATTTTTCTTTCTTGCAAAAAGTCCTCCATCCAATTTAGTAGTTTGCCCTGTATTCCTCCTTCAGTTTCTAATTTCTTAAGCAACTTCTTATGTGGTACTTTGTCAAAAGCTTTCTTTAGATCTAAAAATGCACAGTCCGCCCATCCATCTCTTTCTTGTATTACATCTATTAGCCTTGAATAGAAACATATTAAATTGGTGACGCATGATCGTCCTTGTCTGAATCCAAATTGCCTTGGATTTAACACTTTGTTTTTTTCTAAATATTTTACCCATCTACTTTTGATAATTCTTTCACAAATTTTTGCTATTGTACTTGTTAGAGAGACTGGTCTATAGTTGGTAGGTTCTTCTTTATTTCCTCCTTTATATATAGGTACTATATTTGCTTTTTTCCAATCTTCTGGAACTTTTCCTTCTTTCAAGGAACTATTTAATATGTTATGTATTTTGTCTGCCAGTTCATTCCTGCATTCTTTTAGTATCCAGTTTGCTATTTCATCTGGTCCATGCGATTTTCTGACATCAAGATTACTCAAGTGTGTTAATATTTCATTCTTTGTTACTTCTATTTCTTCCATAGGGGAGACTTTCTCTTTCCATTCGTTCTCTTCAGGTTGTATGTTCTCCCTTGTAAACACTGATTTAAAATGTTTGTTCATAATTTCCGCCATCTCCATTTCCTCAGTGTATTCAACTCCCTCCTGTCTTAATTTCTCCAAGTCTTGTTTGTTTTTCAGTTTATTGTTTACAAATCTGTAGAATAGTTTCGGTTGATCTTTACACTTTTCTATGATATCTTTTTCATATTTTCTCTTTTCTTCTCTGCACATTTGTACATATTCATTTCTATAGCAGGTATATATTTTCCATTTTTCAGGTCTTCTGTCTTTTTTCCATCTGGTCCAGGCTTTGTCTCTTTTGTCTTTTAACTCCCTACAGCTTTTGTTGTACCAGCATTTTACATATTCTTTTTCTTGTTTTTGTCTTGGGACATACTTTTCCACTCCTTTTTTGTAAATTTTTGTCAAAATATTCCATTTCTCTTCCACTGTTGTTTCTTCTTTGTATATTTCTTCCCAGTTTTCCTTTTGAAAGAATTCTCTTATTTTATCAAAGTTTGTTTTTCATACATCATTCTTCCTTTTCTGTATTGTTCATTTCTTTTCATATATTTTTCTTCATTAAGTTCCAGTTCAATCAATATGTGGTCACTTTTACCTATTGGTGTTTTATATTCAATTTTGTCCACTATTCTAGGTTCGGATGTAATTACTAGGTCTAGTTTCGATGGCTCTTCTTCATTTCTATACCTAGTGTTCTCCTGTATCCATTGTGTCATTGTATGGTCAGTAACCATCTCGAGTAGAGCGTTTCCCCATGAGCCGTCTCCACCCTTTACTGTCATTTCTTCCCAGCAGATTTCTTTGCAATTAAAGTCGCCCATCATAACTATTTTTCCTCCCTCTTCCATTATCTTGTTTAATGTTATCTTTGTGTCCTCTAACATACTTTTATGTTCACTCTCTTCCCATGAGGCTGTTTTTGGGGGCACATAATTTATCACAAACTTTCTGTTCTTCTTATCTCTGTCTTCTACTTCCATCATTATCATTTCTACTGTATTCTTTCCATATGTGACACCCTTCACGTTTATATCCTTCTTAGTCAGGAACATAACTCCACCCCCTTCCTTTTTCACTCTGTTTCTAATCCAATAATGATATGCATCATGTCCTACACTGTTGGGTGGTAGTGGACCTTTTAATTTTGTTTCTACAATTCCCATTATGTCTGGTTCTTTTTCTTTCAAATAATCATTCAGTTCATTCAATCCTGTTACTAATCCATCTATATTTGTGTAAGACACTCTTAGTTTTCTGCCACTTCCATTGTGTTCTCTGTTTCCCTTTTGTTTTTCTCTTGTATGTCGACTTTCTTTAGTTTCATATTCACTACTCTCCAATAGAATCTCTCTTTTTCTGACTCCGTTCTTATCTCGTTTTTTTCCTTTGCTTCAAGTCTTTTCTGTTTTTCTTCCTCTTTCCTCTTTATTCATTTCCCTTTTTATCCATAAATTTTTATATTGTTCACTTGTTTGTAGTTTCCCTGTTTTGGATAAGATATTCTCAGCCGTAGTTTGTGACCTGAATTTAATCTTGATTGGTCTGGTCTTGTCTGTACTATATTTCTCTAGCCTGAATTTCTCTTCGATTTGTTTCATTATTTCTGGTTCATCTTCCTGAACTAATTCTAGTAAATTTTTTACTTTTTCATTTTCCTCTTTGATTCTTGTGGTTCTATCTGGGTTATGTTTCTCTTCCATTCCTAATATAATTATACATTTCTTTTTGTCTGCTAAGTTTCTTACTATATTCTCCTTCTGTCTCATCACTTTAATAACTGAGTTTTCAGTTTGTTCATTCATTTGCTGTCTGATTATGTCAGTGAATGCAACCTTGTTATTTTCATGAATTTTTTTTCCAACCCTCCTTGTTCTCCTTATTATTCTCCTTTAAGACTTTATTCTCATCTTTTACTTCTTTTAACTGTTGTTTTAATTCTTCAATTTCCTTAGTTAAGTTTTTGTTCGCCCTCTCTAGTTCTTCCAATTTTTCAACTCTTCGTATAATACTGTCAACATTACCGAACCTACGCTCCAAGTCCTCGATCATCTTATCGACCTTCTCTTCTAGTCTTGTCAGTTGGGGGGGGGGGTTGTGTCCCCCCCCACCCTCTTTAAATCCCTGGAAAATATTCTCATCACTTTCTACTGTATTGCTCTTGTCTATACTTCTAATCTTTACATTTTTATTAGACATTTCATTATCATCGGGAGGCCTTTTGTTTACCTTTCGCCTGTCTGCCTGGGCCAAGTCTACTCCTTCCTCATTTCCTTCCATTTCCCTCAGTAATCCCTCCCCTTTTCCTCTTTCCCTACTTTCCTACTACTCCACGAGCAATTTCCCCCCCACCTTGTAAAAACAATAGGCACTTCTCTTTGCGTTGGGATCCACAGACTTCAATTTTCTTCAGAACGACTTCTAAGCCGTCCATTCGTTGAAGTGTGTGCGTGTGTGTGTGTGTGTGTGTGTGTGTGTGTGTGTGTGTGTGTGTGTGTGTGTGTGTGTTTATATACTTGTATTTTACGGGAAGGGGAGATATCGTCGTTTGTGCTTGTATGTGTACACGTTCACATATATGTGTGCGTGTGTGTGTGTGTGTGTGTATTTATATACTTGTATTATACGGGAAGGGGAGATATCGTCGTGTGTGCTTATATGTGTACATGCTCACATGTGTGTGTGTGTGATTCATTTTGGTCTTTTGGATCACGTGTTGGACTCGTGATCGACAGCTATTTCCCTCCCGGAAGAGAGCTCAGAGCTCGTATGTCCGATCTATGAACTTACACGCACACACATCACCATCTCCCCGCCCACGAGAGTTGGAGTAACGACTCGAAGAGAAGCGATACTGAAAAAAATTCAATCCTGGGCAGGATTCGAACCAGGTAACGCACATATCTCAGTATTATGGATATAGGTCTCTACCAACCGCGCCACCGAGTTATATGTGATTAAGTAGGTGTGTGTGTAATTATATACTTGTATTTTACGGGAAGGGGAGATATCGCCGTGTGTGTTTATATGTGTACACGTTCACATGTATGTGTGTGTGTGTTTATATACTTGTATTTTACGGGAAGGGGAGATATCGTCGTGTGTGCTTATATGTGTACACGTTCACATGTGCGCGCGTGTGTGTGTATTTGCAGGGAAACGATGAAAATTAACATTTGGCTTAATTCCTCTTTGGTTTGAGCCACAACCCTTAATGGTACAATAAGCCATATTGTCAAGATCTATATATAGATCTTCATTGTCAGAATATAACTAATTGCGTGGAGCGGTGCGAGCGGAGGCAGCATGTCTATGCAACGAACCAGCTACAACTAACAGCGATGGGACGCGCGAACCCCACTTTGAGCAGCCAGGTGACGTCACAGGCCCGCTGCGCCAACACCCTCGAAATTCGGTCGGAAGTGGTTAGACCTGGTATATGACCTTGGGTATAGCTTAGGCCTCTTTCAGACGGTGCGGGCGATGACCGCATCCGCCCGTTAGCGCGGATCCGCTTAAACTAATTACTGATGTTTTCAATGTAATCTTCCACACGGCGCGGGTGATTGTCCGCGCGCGGACGAAATGCAGCGCTGGCGCCCCTTGGGTCGCCCGCGGACCCGCCTCCGTGCGTTGTTGCTATCAAGGTAAAACGAATACTATAAGGTAAGTTAGTGGAGGGGGGGTGGTGAGGGAGAGCCAGAAAACCTCTCCACTGTGCAGGTAGATGATGACGTCAACAGAAATATCGAGACCAGGGTTCCGCGGGTCGAGAGCTGTCAGTCACTCACACACCAGTGTGTGGAGCGAAGCTCCATCTTCTGATTAAAGGGGTAGGTAAGGCAGACAAATAACATAAAAATGCCAACAGTTTGTATAGTGCAGAAGTGCAATGCCGTTGGACTGAAAGGTGAAAAAAATATACATTTCTTTTCACTACCCAAAGATAAAGAATTTAGAAAGAAATGGATTGAATTATGTGACACACACAATACTCAGTCATCTGGATATGTATGCAGCCGTCATTTTGAAAGTAACTATTTATTAGCAACATTTCCTGAAATTTTCATTCAATTGCAAATAAACAGACTAAAGAATCCGGTTAAAACATAACTGAGCTTGGTGGAGATAAAGGTCTACATATAAAATCCACGCCCCACGCAAATCCAAAATGTAATATAATAAAACCATATGATGCTTTTATGTGCCATTAGTTCATTACTATTGGGTTTATATTCAGCTAGTTGGTGTGTATCAACAGTATGATATCTTCCTCATCTACCTGGTCAACATATAAATTGACATGTCATCCCATCTAATAACTCATATTAATATAATCCACCTAATGTGAAAGCATGGAAAACATTTTTATAACTTTTCTGGCGGTCATATCTCAGATACTGATAATTTGAGGATAAGAAAGTGATAGTGAATAATTTCAGTATTATGTGAGCATCATAGTATAATTTTAAAGTTTACCATACATACAGATGGTTTTCTTTAAAGTTTACATTTTCTTCTACCTCTCACTCTCTCCCACTCTGGATTTCCTATGACGTCACGGTGGAGGTGCGCGGAGGGGGGGGGGTGCTCAACGTACCTTATAGTATTCGTTTTACCTTGGTTGCTATGGGGTATAGTGTCTAATGCATGTCTTCACATGTCGGGGGCAGCTCCGCGACCCCCGAACTTCTCTGGAGGAAATTCATTCAGTAGCCGATTGAATTTTCAGGTGATTGGTTGTGCGTGACTGTCCCTTCGTATCTAATGGAAGCTCATATTGATACAGAGCAGTTGATATCCCTTGTGCAAGAGAGACCAGCTCTATGGGACAAATCACTAGAAGATTATAAATCCAGAACACACACAACAGAATGCTGGAGGGAGGTGTGAATCAAACTCAACCCAGACTTCGAGAGTTTATCAGAGGCAGATAAAAGCAAGTATGGTAAGTGCATAAATATATTTCTTTCATCCCTTTACTTCACGATACTTACATAATTTTAACAAGGAAGCATAGGCCTGTAAGACTTGATACTGCTAACATATGTGATTATAGGAAAGAAAGCAACAGGAAAAATGAACAGAAATACACCTCTAATTGGTGGTGCGCGGGAGGCGGGTGGTGCTGTCTGAATACCAACGCGGGTGGTGTTGTCTGAATACCAACGCGGAAGCGGGTGCATCCGCGCTTTAAGCGCGGACGCGGGCATCGCCCGCGCCGTCTGAAAGAGGCCTTATCGGATAACGGAACCTTTACGGTAACAGATTTTTTACCGGTAAAGTATCGTTAAGGTTGTTATCGTTTTTACCGGTAACTGCCCACCACTAGTGTGGGGAGGGAAGGAGAAAGAGGCGAGAGGGAGAGAAAAAGAGGGGAGACGGAGAGAGAGAGAGAAAACATTATCATGGAAAATAAATAGTGACTACAATATGGCCTCGATGTGTCTACTGTTTTATAAAAGAAATAACAAAAGAATGTTCTTCATGCGAAAAATGACAGTTTTTATATTTACATACGAAGATTTCAGTTTGTTGGCTAGTCAATAATTATACATATCAGGAGACGGATCCTAAGCTTATTTCCCAAGTACGAAGGCTTGTATTTTTCGATATTTCTGATTATTTAGGTTGTAGCATAAATATGTTGTACTCCATGGCGTCAAATCCCTCAGTGAGATAATATGTCGTTAGATATAAAGCCAGGTTAAGATGTTCATACTTAGCTGCTTCAGGAGTTCCATTTAAATTTTAACCCCAGGAGACAAACCAGCAATTATGTTGAATGTTCAGGTCTGATGTAATTTTATACACGATTTCCTCATGCAGTGGATACTTTTTTCTTTGGGTACTTTCTCTCTGGGTGTGCAGAGTGTGATATTACTTTTTGTAAAATAACGTTTATCATCTTTCCTATTCTTTTTACCACAACAATGTTCCCCCATGCCCTTGCTGTATTGCCATTGAATATTGATCATCAGCTTCAATAAAATATATAATAACGAACTGGTTAGAGATACGGCAGCTGTATTCTGAATTATTATGGCTAGGAGTATGGTACACTTCAATGGATCCACCCACAATAGTTAGAAATTCTAAATACTTAAAGCTGATGAGCCACTCCAGGTGAGATTAACTTCATTCTAAATTTATTTCATTTGAAGAGTTACAAAATGCAGTTCAAATCTGAGAACAAGAATGTTATTGTAATTTGTATGGTAGGTTAGGTTAATAGCTGATCATTATAATGAATATGGCACAATTTATACAATGTAACAATTGTAGATTTGTTGTTTATGATCTACATTGAGTTTGGAGGTATTGAGACAAACGAAGTTTTGGTTTTTGGTATTTGCTCTTTTCTTCTAGACTGCTACACTCCTGGAACAACCCTGAGGAGGACTCGAGCAGTTGCCAATGGTTATAATTACATGCACATGGTGGCTGTTGCCATAACAGCTATAACAATTTATTCTTTACTATTTACATCTTTCTCTTATTGCCACAGTGCACAATGCATGGACTGAGTATGGACACTGAGTATTTATTTATGGATCAATCGTTTACAAAAGGGAACACCTAAATATATATAAATATATATATACATATATATACATATATATATATATATATATATGATGTAAGCGGAATAGGAAACACAGGAGTCTTGGTCTTGAGTTTATTCCTGACTAGTTTCGCAGGTATGCTTTTTCAAAGGAATATGTGTACAAACGGGCTGTGGGCATTATATACATGGGGTGGACCTCACCACCTCTCCGAGTTACCATAGTTGGTGGCGAATGTGAACATCACATTGTGGCTCACGTAACAATGAAGACATTTTTACAATTAAATATGATAACACTAATTCAAAATAAATTATTAATAGAAAATTTAAGAATAGTAATGATAACGATGAAGATAAATATTTAAATAATAACATTAACAATAATAACAAAAATGATAGTAGCAATACAGGAAATAATAACAATATATATATATTTTTATTATTGTTTTTATTATTATTACTTTTATTTTATTGTTATTATTTCCTGTATTGCTACTATCATCTTTGTTATTATTGTTAATATTATTATTTAAATTATTTATCTTCATCGTTATCATTACTATTGTTACATTTTCTATTAATAATTTATTTGGTATTAGTGTTATCATATTTAATTGTAAAAATGTCTTCATTGTTACGTGAGCCACAATGTGATGTTCACATTCGCCACCAACTATGGTAACTCGGAGAGGTGGTGAGGTCCACCCCATGTATATAATGCCCACAGCCCGTTTGTACACATATTCCTTTGAAAAAGCATACCTGCGAAACTAGTCAGGAATAAACTCAAGACCAAGACTCCTGTGTTTCCTATTCCGCTTACATCAACCTGTCAGAATGTCTCAATATATATATATATATATATATATATATATATATTATATATATTATATATATATATATATTTGACATGCTGATTTTTTATATATATATATGTATATATATATATATATATTTGACATATGCTGATTTTTTATATTTATATATGTATATATATATATATATATATATTTGACATATGCTGATTTTTTATATATATATATGTATATATATATATATGTGACATATGCTGATTTTGCATCTGCTCAGCCCAGATGTCCGCAATGAAGTCAGATGTGCTTGATCCCTATGACCACTGTGAGGTCAAAAACAATGGGGGTACCTTGAGAGTTCTCTGAAGATGTTGGACGTTTCATTGTGCACCAAATGCATGCGTGTGTACGTGTGGACACAAGACATCTAAAGGATTGAATATTCCCTTCGATCATTTTGCAACAGATGCTCGGTTTGGCTAACACTCCCTGACCACAGTTAGGTTAATACTATAGAAAGATAAGAAGTAATACAAAAATTGTTCAGGAATTTTGGCATGAAGTAGTCTTGGAACAATGGTAGTATCGGGAAATACTCATGATTAAAATAATTTAATAAAATTGACTTAATTGTATGAACATGTGGAATTAGATATTATTTCTGTTCACCTCGGCAAAATGTATTCTTATGAAGCTGTCACTCTCGACTGCAAAGATTGTAACGGGGGAGGGGGATAGGAGGTTGTGATGGAAAGGATTGGTGATGGCCCTCTATTGTAGGGGTAGTATGAACTTGTCTCTACATGGAGGTCATTGTCAACTCTTTTGATATGATCTTTGTGCAGTATAGTCTATGTAAGATCATGCAACCTGAGTGCATCGACTTTATTGACTCGTGTACAATGATACAATAGGGTCCAGAGAATTATGGGGAGAGCTTCAAGGTAGGGGTATGGTTGAGGGTGTAAACAATGTCTCCAAGTTCAAAGATATAAGCTCTGGCTGATTTGTTATGCAAGCAGACCATTTCGTCCTTAGATGAAGTTTGATGTTTGTGATCTACATTCTGGTGGCCAGCGGAGGATATGAAACTCTAACTCTACATTCTGGTGGCGAGCGGTGGCTATGAAACTTCAACACTACTATTCCTCCACAGCAACAACTCTATCATTTCTACGAAACTCCAGTTCTGCATTTTGGTGATAGCAGCTATGGATTAGCAGATTCCATGTGCTAAGATACATCAGAGATCTACACTCCAGATGAACATAGCCACTTTCCAGCTCTATGCTCTTCGCAGCATTGCCAAGCAACAACTATGAGCCAACACTCCAATGCTCTCGTCCATCATCTACTACAAGGCAACACTCCAATGCTTCTTGTCCGTCATCTGCTACAAGGCAACACTCCTCATCCAGCATCTATTACGAGGCAATGCTCCAACACTCCTTGTCCAGCATCTATTATGAGGCAATACTCCAATGGTCCTCGTGTAGTACCTACTAAGAGGCAATCCCTCTTCACTGTGTTGTATAGCATCCACGACAAGAGATTCTGGGCAGCACCAGCTACAAGACAATTCTTCCCCTCTGCAGCATTATCCAACATTACTCCCATGAGTCAGACATCCTCTGCCATCTCACAATCCCACCACAGACACCAGAATGTAGATTTGTTGTTTGTGATCTACATTGAGTTTGGAGGCATTGAGACAAGTTGTTGCTTCTGGTCTTTACTCTTTACTCTCCATGTAGTCTGCACTACATTCTCGAAACAACCCTGAGGAGGACTCTGCCAGTCGCCAAAGGTTATAATTACATGCACATGGTGGCTGTTGCCATAACAGTTGGCTGTAACAATATATTCTCTACTATTTACATCTTACTCTTATTGCTACAATGTACAATGCATGGACTGAGTAAGGACACTCAGGATTTATGTATGGATCTGCCAGTTGCCAAAGGTTATAATTACATGCACATGGTGGCTGTTGCCATAACAGTTGGCTGTAACAATATATTCTCTACTATTTACATCTTACTCTTATTGCTACAATTTACAATGCATGGACTGAGTAAGGACACTCAGGATTTATGTATGGATCAGTTATTTACAAAAGGGAACACATAAATATATATAATTGACATGCCAATTTTGCAGTTTGGCAATGTGCAGTCAGGTGTCCAGTCACTCAGCCCAGATGTGCTTGGCCCTATGACCACTGTAAGGTCAAACACAATAGGGGGTCCTTTAGGAGTTCTCTGAAGACGTCACACATTCCGTTCTGCACTAAATGTGTGTATGCACACATGTGCACACTAGACATCTAAAGGATTGAATATTCCCTTCAGTCATCTTGCAACATTATGCCATATTCACTATTATGTTTAGCTATGAATATGGCAGTGACATCAGTGGTGACATTGCATTTGCGCATCCTCAGAACACTGCCTTACTCCCAGCCTTAAAAATTTGAAGTATGGCTGCCATACCTGTATCCTGCACAATATATTAAACACATATTATTCTAGAATTTTAACAAGTTTATTCATCCTTCCCTAAACCATATAATGGTAAATTTTTAGAAGTGCACACTTATGTGATGTAGCAATAAAAAATTGAATATAATTTTGTAAATTATAATACACCAACATAATATATGTTTTTCTTGGCAGAAATCAGTAACAAAAATTTGCTAAAAGCAGTAAAGAAACAAACTTAGCCACCTCATCTTTTCAAGCCTACCTACCTAACCTACTTGCCTGAACTCCTCTTGGGGATCGGTGCCACCTGCGTAGAGCCGGTGGCCA
Source organism: Oratosquilla oratoria (assembly GCF_046742065.1). Taxonomy (NCBI): domain Eukaryota; kingdom Metazoa; phylum Arthropoda; class Malacostraca; order Stomatopoda; family Squillidae; genus Oratosquilla; species Oratosquilla oratoria. The sequence continues at coordinate 20,554,163 of NC_134789.1, read as the reverse complement.
GGGCTGGTTGCCGCCGTTTGGCCCCCAATCAGTACTCCCCTTCCTTTGTCCCCAATCTCTCCTTTCCCCCCCTCTAACCCAGATCCTATACCTTCCCCATTAACACCCCAACCTCAACCCCAAACGGCAACATACTGTTAAAAGTTATGGGTATTATATAAACGCTTAGAAAAGTACTTAACTCTTTATTGTTCTTCAAAGGCACAATTGTCTCCCTTTCTTGGCGTAATGTCTCCCTTAGTGCGGGAAATCTCTCAGGCCTAGCAACTGAACTTTCTTATACATGCAAATTAAGTACAGATTATACAATAAATCAAATGACAAAATTCTCACTATACATTGCATTATACATTCAATCAAAAACAATACAAGATGCACAATAACAAATATTTATATTTCAACACTCCTCAGATTGTATTGTTTTTGTAAATTCTATTCATTCACTTTTTGTTCAGTCATTCCCATACCTTTTCTAAATTTTTAAACTTATCCACAGGGAGTGCCTTGGTTAATATATCAGCCAACATATTATCACTTGGACATTATTTCACACCAATGGTTTTGTTATTGATCAACTCTCTCACAAAATGAAACTATATCAACATGTTTAGTACGAGAATGATCTTTCTGATTCTTCGCAAGGACTATAGCAGACTGATTATCCTCAAAGATAGTTATAGGACTTTGACAATTGTGTTTCAAGTCCGTTAGCAAAGATTTAAGCCAAACAGCTTCCTGTGCTGCACCAGATAGTGCTACATATTCCGCCTCAGCAGTTGAGAGTGCAACGCACGATTGCTTGTTTGAGCGCCAAGAAATCAGTCCACTAGTCCCGAGCCTAAAACAATAATCTGATGTGGATTTACGGTCAGATCTATCACCAGCCCAGTCAGCATCAGCAAAACCTACACATTCATTTACATCATCATTAGTATAGAGTAGTCCAACTGTAATGGTTCCTTTGAGGTATCTGAAGATCCTCGTAACTGCTGACCAATGCTGTTGATAAGGTTTATTACAGTACTTTGCAACATTACATACTGCATATGAAATGTCTGGTCTGGTTTTTGTGGACAAATATAACAAACTGCCAACTGCAGATTGATACTTAGTAGTATCAAAAAGATCTGATTCATTATAGTCTTTTAAAAGAACATTGTTTACATCACATGGAGTAGATACAGGCTTACAGTCACCAAAGCCAAACTTGTTAAGAACACTTTTAACAAATCCAGATTGACTGATGAATATTTTACCATTATTTTGTGCAATTTTTACACCTAAAAAGTACTTTAGTTTTCCTAAGTCCTTCATCAAGTAACGCTCACTCAACAAATTCTTAATCTCAGCAATAATATCAAAGGACTTAGAATCTAAAATGACATCATCAACATATATGGCAATTATACATAAATCATTATCATACATGCGAGTGTAAACACATGAATCACTAGGACTTTGTTCAAAATGCAAGTCTCTAATAAATGTATCTAAGTTATCATTCCAACATTTAGGACCTTGTTTGAGGCCATAGATGGCCTTGTTTAGTTTGCATACTAACTCTTCTTTTCCAGGTTCATGAAAAGATTCGGGTTGAGTTGAGTTAAGTTAATCTCTTCACGCAGTTCTCCATTGAGAAATGCAGAAGATACATCCATCTGATGGATCTTTAATCCTTCGCGAGCAGCTAATGATAAGATGGTACGTATTGACTCAAACCTAACCACGGGACTGAAGGTCTCATCATAGTCAATACCATGTCTTTGTGAAAAACCTTGAGCAACTAAGCGAGCTTTGTAAGAGGAAACTGAGCCATCAGATCCAATTTTCCTTTTAAAAACCCACTTCGATTTGACGGGAGTTCGTCCTTCCGGCAACTCTGTCAAATCCCAAACATCATTAGAAGAAAGAGCTGTTATTTCACTCTGCATAGCTGCCTTCCAAAGAGATTTTTCAGGTCCATTCAAAGCATCCTCAACACTTTGTGGTTCACCAAGTTATGGTGCATCACAAATATTAACCCATTCACCAAGACGTTCTGGTGGACGTCTATCTCTATTGGACCGCCTAACATGCATTTCAGGAGCTTCATTTCCATTTTTCTCATCTTTATCTACAGGAATGGAAATATCAACTTTTTCAACTGAAACAGAATCCACATTAGCACACTCCTTCTCAAGAAAATACATTTGAGATTCATTGAAAATTACATCCCTGCTGTAAATTATTTTCTTACTAGTTACATCATACAATCTGTAACCTTTAGTAGTAGATCCATATCCTAACATAACACAACGCTTAGATTTAGAATCTAATTTAGATCTTTCATCTTTAGGTACATGAACATATGATACACATCCAAAAATTCTTAAATGTTCAATAGTTTCATGACATATTCCCTCCTTCTTAAGATAATTTTGGAACTCATTGGAGGTATACTCTCCCCCGTTATCTGATCTCACAATTTTGATTTTAGCATCATATTGTTTCTCAACCAATGTCTTCAACTCTACAAATTTGTTGAAAACATCACTCTTATTTGTAAAAATGCACACCCATGTATACTTAGAGGCATCATCTATGAAGGTCAGAAAGTAATAACCATTACCCAAAGAACTAGGGTTAAGCTTCCCACATACATCAGTATGTATTAATTCAAACAATTTCTATTTCCGTCCTTCAGTGATGATCGAAATGGTTGTCTATGATTCTTACCATTAACACAGCTTTCACAAAAAATAGAGTCACTTCTAAGAGAACTGTTGACACCATTTATCAAATCTTTCCTAACTAATTTACAAAGATCATCAATGCCAAGGTGGCCTAACCTGCGATGCCATAACATCTCTTTTGACTGTGCAACAAGTGCAGAATTGGAGACAGAGTCAAGTGTCGTTGCAGCTGCAATATCACTTACACATTCTAGAAAATACAAATTCCCTACTAAATTTGCAACAGCCAACAACTCATTTTCTTGGTTGAAAATTTCACATTTACCTCCATGGAAATTTACATTTATATGATTTTTGACCATTTTAGGTACTGACATCAAATTATAAGTTAAATCAGGAATGAAGAGAACATCTTTAACAGTGCAATTAGTTATTTCATCATTAGGTAGTTTCAATTTAATGCAAACATCACCTACTCCATAAGCTTTCAATGCTCTACCATCTCCTACTTCAACAAACAAGGGCATTTCTAGTGTCTCATAACTTGAAAAAAGTTCCTTTTTATGGGACATATGTTGCGTAGCACCTGAATCAATTACCCAACTGCCTGCTTTGACTACAGTATTTATAGATAAAGCACTAGCAACCAATGCTATTTCTTTTTCATCCTTTTTATTTCCCACTGCACAATTCACTTTTTCATTTTTACACTTCTTCAAATAAACCCAACAATTTTTCCTGACGTGCCCCATCTTTTTGCACTCAAAACACTGTATCTTTCTATATGACTTTGTTTTATTAACAACAAGTGCACTGTTATTGTTTGTTGACTTCATAAGACTACACTTACTTTCCTGGTGTAGGAGACGTTCCGTCACAGTTTCCCACTTTGGAACACATTCCGAAGCCTCTAGTGCTGTTACAAGCACTGAATAACTGTCAGGCAATGACGATAATTATAAAATTACCTTGTCTTCCTCGTTAACGGCGTCGCCAACCACTGCGAGTTCATCAAATAGTTCTATGAACTTCTTCAAATGTTCCTGCATACTGTCTTCCTGGCGTAACTTCATGTTATACAACAGTTTCTTGAGCCGTAGTTTATTTGACCAGGTTTTCTTTTGAAAAGTGTCCTCCAGTAGTTTCCACACAGCACCTGGATCAGTTGGATCCCCAACCAAATAAAGAAGGTTTTGGTCAATAGCCAATACAATAAAAGCCAACGCCCTGGCCTTTTTCTTATTGTATTTTTTCCAGTTCCCCTTCCTCTGTCGGTACTGTTTCTGAGCCATTTACTATACCGAACATATCCTCTTTAATCAAGTGCATCTTCATCTGCAACTTCCACGTAGGATAGTTCTTATCATTCAACAGTGTGAGGTTGATTGTGTCACACAAATGAAATGCAACGTAATAAACACTTACGTTCACTCTTGTTCACGTGCCTACACCGCCATGCTCGATTCAATCACTATTCGCTGTGACGCAGTGTAATTTCTAAGCACACAAAATAACGTGTCCTGGGCCCATAACCTATGTTAAAAGTTATGGGTATTATATAAACGCTTAGAAAAGTACTTAACTGTTTATTGTTCTTCAAAGGCACAATGCACGACACCACCCAGTACTTCTAAGCTACCAGAAGAGGCTGGATGACCGCATTGTGAACAGCTGCCCAGGATGTAACACTTCACCCCATACCATACAACACATAATGGAAGACTGCATTATACACAATCATGCATGCAAACAACACAACATACACTCTATAAAGGATTTGTGGGAAAACCCAGTTTCGGCTGTGGCATTCCTTGGGGAGACGGGACTGCTCTGACAGACAGTCTAGGGAACGAAAACAACAACAACAACTTGCCTGAACTAACCTAATCTACATATAGAACTGCTCTACATGTAATTCTAGAGGTCATCAGGGTTGTCATCTTCTTCAACCCCCAATCCTATCAAAATCAAGATGGCATCTAAAGGAGTCAATGCAATTTTGTTCATGTATATCTTTTAATAGCATTTTCTGTTATTGATTCCTGCTAAAAAAAAAAAGTATATTACATTGATATGATTTACAAAATATTTAATTTTCTAATGTTATATTGCATAGGTGTGCGCTTCTAAAAAAAATACCATATTAATATTTGGTAGTTAGCAATTTTAACCTACAGCTAAGGCAAATACCTTCTCATAAAATTGGGACATTATTTTGAACATCAGTATTTACGTATTTTGTTTGGTAATGACAGGTGATTTTATTCTGCTTAGAAAAGCATATGCACAGCCCAATCTATACCAAGTGGCAGTTCTTTCTATCATGGCTGTCATCAGACTAGTTAATACTGTACATACATATACCAAAGGCTTTTTTCCCCCTTACAAGGGAGGTAGCCATAGAGAAAAAGGCACAAAAACCTCTCCCACCCATTCCACCCTCCTACATACTCCACTCCTCTCCACCCGCTTCCCTCCCTCACATCTTGGCACCTCCTGGATGACAGGTCATCCCTGCATCCCGTCCACCACCCTGGGGAACAACAAGGCCACTTCATTAATTCGGTGACCCCCCCCCCCCCCCGCGTCAATTTATTTCTTATACATACTCCCTCACCCCCCATCCCCCACCCCTTTATGCATCACAGCATCATCCATACACAACCCTTCTCCATTCACCCCTATCTTCTGTCCTCTCCTGTCCTTCCTCAACAGACATTCTTCCCTTTCATAATGCCCCTTTTACCCCATCTATCCATCTCATCCTAGGATGGCCCCTCATATTCACTCCTTCCACCTCTGCATTCCACACCTCTTTTACTAATCTTTCTTCACTCATTCTTTCCATGTGTCCAAACCATCCTAATACTCTTTCATCAACCCTATCTCCCAACTCCCTTTCCACCCATGTTCTCACCATCTCATTTCTCACTCTAGCCTAGTAACCCCTATCATACTTCCCAGACATTTAATCTCAAGCACATTCAAACTCTTTCTCTCTTCCTCTCTTGTGTTCCATGTTTCTGCCCCGTACAGTGCTGTTGGCACAATCACTCCTTCATATAACCTCCTCTTAGTATCCATTCCCAAATGTCTATTTCTCATTACACTTTTTAACAACTTCCATACGGTGACGCCTACGTAGGCGGCATGAGGAGCAAGTGGGTACTCGATGATGCCGACATCGGCATCTTGATTAGATTTACAAAGGATTACAAAGGCGGAGCATGCCGACAGGAGACCTTTTGATCCATATCTAGGTCGGATGCGAATAAAAAATCATATTAATAATAGAATAATAAATAAAAACTATAATAATGTAAATAACAAATAAAATAAATTAATAAATGCATAGGTATAGTTAAATAATAAACAAACAGGTAAATAGTAAATAATAATAAATTGACATATAACTAATAATAAATGAAAATCACAGACAAATGATAATAAAACAAAAACAAATAATATAAGATAGATTATATTCATTACAGCATCTTACTTAGGTATTCTAAATGATTCTTAAAGCTTCGAACTGAACTACATTGCACTACCTGTGCAGGAAGTTTATTCCATTCATTAACTACACGGTTGGCAAAGTTGTTTCTACCCACTTCCAAATTGAATCTATTTCCGGACAGTTTGAGACCATTGTTTCTTGTCTGATTCTCATTCAATGTGAAAATTTTGTCACTTTTGATGTTGTCAATTCCCTTTAAAATCTTAAAGACCTGTATCAAGTGACCTCTGAGTCTACGCTTTTTTAGGGAAAACAGATTCATGTGTTTTAGTCGATTTTCGTATGATTTATTTTTGATATTTGGAATCAGTTTTGTGGCTCTCCGTTGTACTTTTTCCAGTCTGTCAATGTCTTTAATGAGATTCGGTGACCATACGGAAACAGCATATTCCAAATGTGGACGAACTAACGATTTATATAGCTTGTTCATGAGAGATGGACTTTTGAAATCAAAAGATCGCGCAATCAGTCCCAGAATCTTATTTGCTTTCTCAGAGGCTGACACTGCTTGGATGATTTGAGGTCGTTACTGATAATTACGCCGAGATCTTTTTCACTATCCACTTTTGTTAACGAATTTCGAAATAACTTGTAATGGTACTTACTGTTATTTTTACCTATGTGCATTACCTTGCATTTACTTGTGTTAAATTTCATTAGCCACTTTTCAGACCATTGCTGTAATTTATCTAAATCTTCTTGAATATCTAATTGGTTTGAGTGATCATTTGCCACTCCGCACAGTTTTGTATCATCAGCAAATTTGGAAACAGTAGATTTTAGTCCATGGTCTATATCATTTATATATACTGTACTATGAATAGAAGTGGCCCAAGAATGGAACCCTGAGGAACTCCACTTATAACATTTTTCCATCTAGAAGTTTTTCCATTTAAAACAACTCTCTGTTTTCGACCATTCAACCAATTACTAGTCCAACTTAATAGGCTACCACTTATTCCGTGTAAAGCTAATTTAGTAAGTAGTCTTTCGTGTGGGACGGTATCAAAAGCTTTTGCAAAGTCTAGATATATTAAATCTATATTGTTTCTTTTGTCATAATTCGAGATAATTGTGCTGTAGAATTCAAGTAAGTTAGTCACGCAAGAACGTTTCCATCTGAATCCATGCGGGCTATCATTTATCAAACAGTTACTTTCTAAGTGATGTTCGTTAGCATCTCTGATGATAGTTTCCATCATTTTTCCTACCATTGAAGCCAAGCTTTTAGGCCTGTAATTATTTGGTTTCTTTTGTCACCTATTTTGAATGTTGGAGTGATGTTAGTTAGCTTCCATTCTCTTGGGACATCTCTGGATATGATGGATTTCTTGAAGATAATTTCTAATGGAACAAGAAGCTAATTTTTCATTTCCTTTAATATTCTTGGATGCCAACCATCAGGCCCTGGTATTTTATTAACTTTGAGTTTCTCTATACACCTTTTAATTTTTTCTTTTGTCATATTTACCGTAGTAAGTTTACCCTAGATTTTTCATAGATTTCAGTTTGGAGTTCACTTTGAGGTGTTTCATTTATGAATACTGAGCTAAAATAGTTGTTTAAGATATTACACATTCCTTCATTTGAATATTCAAGTTGACAGTCAGCAGATAATAGTGGACCAATGTGATTCCTAACAACCTTTTTATCTCTAATGTAACTATAGAATTCTTTGGGATTCTCTTTGGATTTATCAGCGATGTTCATTTCGTATTGTCATTTTCTTTTTCTTATTATCTTTTTTAAATCTCTCTGTATTGATACATAACTTTCACATTAGATGCACCCGAGCACTTATATTTCTTATAAGCCTGTCTCTTTTTAGCAATACTTTTTTCACTTTCTTTGTCGAGCCACTTTGGGCGAGCCTGATATGGGGGACATCTGTCCTTAAAAGGAATGAAAGTATGAATCATCTTAGTGAGTGTAATTTGAAATATTTCCAACATCTGATATACAAGTCTTTTGTTTAATTTTGCCTCCCAATCTGTAAGCTGAAGCTCCTGACGTAGTCCTATCAACTGAGCTTTACTGAAATCGGGTATTTTAGAAACACAAGTATCTATTCTAAAATTGTTGAGGAGTTTGAATCTAAGTAAGTCGTGATCGCAGTTTGCAACAGATTCACCGACTTCTACATCAGTTACCATGCTTTCGCGGCTAGTTATCTATAGATCGAGTAAGTTTCCATATCTTGTGGGCTCTTACATGCTGAATTAAATAATTGTCACCAAGAAAATCAATCAAGTGACTACCTATATGTCCATGTTCAAGGGTCATCCAATCAATGTCATTAAAATTGAAATCACCCATTAGCAATAAATCCCGGGTTGCAGAAACTAGACAGTTCTTGAAATAACAGTTTGTTGTCTGCTAATGATAATGTTTTTGGCCTATATATTACACCTATATTCATTTTTTGTCCATTTGTTTGGGTTAACTCAACCCAAAAACTATTGTAGTTGTACCTACATAACCTCCATTCTCTCTAAACTGGCTTTATCATATTTTCTATGGTTATCAAAATACATTGGTGAAAGAGAATGAACAATTGAGCACTGACTTTATTTTTTATAATGCGATTATTATGACGCAACATCGCACGTCGGGCAGCTAATGCTGCCAGATGTGCGATGTGCCCCGGAGTGAAGAGGTTAATCCCTCAAGGCATTTACTTATTTCTCTCAATCTGCATTCTACCTCCACCTCCACTCCCTTTCCCACCACATTCACACCCAAGTATCTAAAAATATCCACTTCCTCCAGTCTCCCTTAATACTCACTTCCAGTCTGCTGCCACTTTCCTTGTACATCTCATCACCTTTTACCCCCATTTATCATTAACTTTCTTCTTTCACGCACCTTCCCAAACTCTGTCATTAACTTCCTCAATCCCTCCTCAGATCTTGCTACAGGCGCAGTGTAGTCAGCAAATAACAAATGGCTTATTTCCCACTTTTCTCCATTTTCTTTAACCATCTCCAACCCCTGACCCACTACCCTTGCATTCACCTCTCGCACCACCCCATCCATATACAGTACGCCCTCATTAACTCGGACCCTGATAACTCGGATATCAGATATGGCGGACCGTGACTGAGAATACATATGTTTGCCCTCAGAGGCTTACAAGTGGCCATTTTTTTTACGCTGATATTTTGTTTTTTACTCAATAGATGGCATGCGGTCATTCTAAATTTGGGCAGTATTCCAAACTTTGTTGTGGCTATATCAAGCTGTTGAAGTGCTCATCTCTATTTTTATTTAATATTTTCTTGTAGAATGCCTGGAAGAGGTGCAGTCAAAGCTTGTGACTCTATCAGGGACCAAGAAACTTGAACTTATTCCTAAATTAGAAGCTGGAGCTGCTGCTGTGAAAACTGTTTCTGAAGAGTACAGGGTGAAGAAACAAACTGTGTCACACATTCGGAAAACTAAAGATAAACTCCTAGCCTTTTCTTTAAAGTACAATGTGACTGAACGCCATGAAAATTCTTCTCTTGGAAATAGAAAAAGAATGCAAGTTTCTATGGATGGAAATTTGGAAAATGATGAAGGAAATTATTCGGATGTTCAAATTTCCAAGCTTTCAGTGGTTCGAGGAGCCCTTGACACTATCATAGCGTACACTGATTTAACTGCAGACGAGGAAAGCAAACAGTATTACCCGCATTTAAGATCTTTGACGGATATGATCATTTGGAGGCAACACAGACAAGGAAAGCAATTAAAAATTAATTATTTTTTCAAGCCAGTTGTTACAGCTACCGAGTTGGACTCTCCTCAAGCACCAACCAGCTTTCAGTTTCCTGACTCTCTTCAACCATCTACAAGTGGACTTCACTCTTCTGATGAGTAATTGTTTTGTATAAAAACCGTTTTTGAATTGTTCTTTAAATCTTTTTAATTGTTCTTAATTATTCTTTAATGTATGGTACATAGCAAAAGAAATGTACAAATTTGCAAGGTTTATTTTTAATTTCACCATCTACAGAAGTATTTCTTTGTTCTTTAATGCATAAATACAGTAAATGTAAGAATTTAATGCTTAATGCATAATAATTATTTGCATAAATAAAATCTCAATGAAGTGATAACCATTCGTTTCATTTACGTCTTTTGTTTATTTGTTTATGCTATGCGATCAGCTGTATGGTCGCTCTACCTTACAAATTGATGATAGCCTTTGTCATGCTTTGGTTTTCATAAAACAAAACAAAACAAATAAATCTGATTTACAGTGTACAGTGTTTGCATGTTATGAAGGTAAGGTAAAACAAAATAGCCTAGGTAATAACAACCGATATCTGTACAGGTAATTCTATTTGAGTCTCATTTATTTACTAGGCCAGGCTAGCCTAGGGGCTATAGGCCATCTGTTAAGTCGAACAATCGGCATAGTCGGATGGGCGGGGCCCCCCCCCCATGTAGTCTGACTTGACAAGGGTCTACTGTATAGATTGAACAGCCAGGGCGACATAACACATCCCTGATGAAGTCCCACCTTTACCTCAAACCATTCACTCTCTCCATTACCAATTCTAACAAGCTCTACTACTATCATAAAAACTTTTGACTGCTCTTAACAGCTTTCCTCCTGTCCCATATATCTGCAATACCTCCCACAGTGTCTTCCTGTCTATCCTGTCGTAAGCCTTTTCCAAATCCATAAAAGCCCAAAAAACATCCTTACCTTTTCCCATAGCTTTCTCACATATCTGTCTTACCACAAAAACCTGATCTACACAACCCTTTCCTGTCCTAAATCCACACTGTTCCCCACCAATTATTCCCTCTGTTCCTCTCCTAATCCTCTCAATCAAGACTCCCATAAGCCTTCCCAACTACACTCAACAAGCTGAACCCTCTGAAACTACTACACTCACACTTGTCCCCCTTTCCCTTGTAAAGCGGAATTATATAGGCATTCCTCCAGTCTTCTGGCACTCTACCCTCTCTTAAACAAACATTAAATAACCTCACTAGCCAGTTCACCAGTTGTTAAGATGATGAGAGCAGGTAAGGCACCTGGTCTGGATGGATGCCATGAAGAATATCTAAAAAAAGAGATACAGTGATGGTGGACTGGCTGGTGAGGTTATTTGATGTTTGTTTAAGATAGGGTAGAGTGCCAGAAGACTGGAGGAGTGCCTGTATAGTTCCACTTTACAAGGGAAAAGGGGACAAGTGTGAATGTAGTAGTTTCAGAGGGAGTAATTGATTAGGAACAATGTGGGTTTAGGACAAGTAGCGGTTGTCTAGATCAGATTTTTGTGGTAAGGCAGATATATAAGAAAGCTATAGGAAAAGGTAAGGATTTTTTTTTCTTTTCTTTTTTATCTAGAAAAGTCTTATGACAGGGTAGATAGAAAGGCACTGTGGGAGGTATTGCAGATATACGGGATAGGAGGAAAGCTTCTGGGAACTGCCAAGAGTTTTTACGAGAGTAGTAGGGCATGTGTCAGGATTAGAAATGGAGAGAGTGTTTCAAGGTAAAGGTGGGACTTCATCAGGGATGTGTTATGTCGCCCTGGCTGTTCAACTTATTGGATGGGGTGGTGTGAGAGGTAAATGCAAGGGTGATGGGTCAGGGATTGGAGATGTTTAAAGAAAATGGAGAAAAGTGGGAGGTGAGCCAGCTGTTTGCGGATGACACTGCACTTGTAGCAGAATCAGAGGAGGGATTTAGGAAGTTGGTGACAGAGTTTGGGAGAGTGTGAAAGAAGAAAGTTGAAGATAAATGTGTGTAAAAGTAAGGTGATGAGATGTACAAGGGGTGAAAGTGGCAGCAGACAGGAAGTGACCATTAAGGGAGAGAGACTGTAGGAAGTGGATAGTTTTAGATACTTGGGTGCGAATGTAGCAGGAAAGGGAGGAGTGGAGGTGGAGGTAGAATATAGATTGAGAGAAACGAACAAATGCCTTGGTGGATTAAAAAGTGTAATGAGGAATAGACATTTGGGAATGGAGGCTAAGAGGAGATTGTATGAAGGAGTGATTGTGCTGACAGCACTGTATGGGAGCACAAACATGGAGCATAAGAGAAGAAGAAAGAAGGAGTTTGAATGTGTTTGAGATGAGGTGTCTGAGAAGTATGATGGGGGTTACTAGGCTAGATAGAGTGAGAAATGAAGAGGTGAGGAGGAGAACAGGGGTGGCAAGAGAGTTGGGAGATAGGGTGGATGAAAGAGTATTGGGATGGTTTGGATACATGGAAAGAATGAGTGAAGAAAGACTAGTAAAAGAGGTGTGGAGGGAGTGAACATGAGGGGGCGACCTAGGATGAGATGGATAGATGGGGTTAAAGGGGCTTTGGGGAGGAGGGGAATGTCTGTTGAGGAAGGACAGGAGAGGACAGAAGATGGGTGAATGGAGAATGGTTGTATATGGAAAATGTTGTGATGCATGAGGTGGAATGGGTGGGGGGGTTGGGGGGTGAAGTAGTATGTGTGAGAAAAATTTGATGCAGCCCGAAGGGATTTCTCCCCGTCTTCTTCTTTTCAGCATGATGGGACGGAGAGGGGGGTTACTGATTTAATGAAGCGGCCTTGCTGTGGATGTGATGTGTCTTGTGACACTGCCTCAGACCCAGGGCAGTGGACAAGATGCAGGGATGACCCGTCATCCAGGAGGTGCCAAGATAAGAGGGAGGGTGGAGGGGAGTGGAGTGTATTAGGGATGGAATGGGTGGGAATGGTTTTTATGCCTTTTTCTTTTTGGCTACCTCCCTTGTAAGGGGGAAAAAGCCTTTGGTATATATACTCGTCTATAGGTCAATCTCATGTAAAGGTCGACCCCCCATTTTTGGCCAAAAAATCTGGAATTTTCCATATACCTCATGTACAGGTCGAGTGGCTTGTTTTTGTTTTGGTGCTGTGAGCATTCCACTGTCTTAATGCTTTGAAGTGGCATGGCTTGCCTGGTATAGCAATTGATTATTATGTTTTTTTCACTTATTTAATTCTGATGTATTTTGGTTTATGTTTTTTTCAAGTTCACTGATTTTAATATTCAATAAGATTCACTGAAGTTGCCATTTCAGAGGAGTGAAAAACTTGAACAGATTACCAAGTAATGTATGGTATATGGAATAAACTGGCTAGGCATGTTTCGTTAGAAACAATTTTAACCAACAGTGTCTCAGAGTAGTCTTGTAATCTCAACTGTCGGAGGAAGATGATGTTGATGTTCCTATGGCTGATGAAGTTGATCCGTATGACGATACTCTACACAGAAGTGAGTGGGAGGAGCTGTTTGGTGGTGAAGATGACGACAGCAAGGAAAACGATTTTGGTGGATTTTAGTTAAAACATTTAGGATTTTACCATGTGTTACTGTAACAGTAATAAGTTGGCAATACTGAACAGTTTGTTTTCTTGATGGTGAGATCCATGCATTGTTTTGGTAATGGTAACAATTATATATACCATATAGAAAGCTAAGTTTGCGTAAATTTTTAGTTTCGACCATGGGCGCAATATAGCAATAGAAAATTAATTATTAATTTTGTAAATTATAATGTATCAACGTAATATGCAATTTTGTGAGCGGAAATAAAAAACAAAAAATGTGCTAAATCATTTGTTATTTACATTATTATAGTTTTTATTTATTATTAATATGATTTTTTTTTTTTTTTTTTTTTTTTTTTCTTCATCCGACCTAGATATGGATCAAAAGGTCTCCTGTTGGCATGCTCCGCCTTTGTAATCCTTTGTAATGTCGGACGAATGGTACGCCATGTTTGTTATGATGATGCCGACGTCGAAGACATGAAAGGATAAATTCGTCTAACCTAAACTAACCTAACCTAACCTGTTTAATAAATCATTACCTGCAAATTAAATGTCATTCGGCTCGTCCTCATTGTCATCGTCGTGAGAGACATTGGTGGGCTTTTCAACCACTCTCTCAGCTTGCGGGGTATACAAAGTTCTTGCAGCTTGAAGGAATGCATGTATCTCCGCTCCATAACATTCCTTCAAGAAAATGTACCGAGGCTGTCAATTGACAGACGACAAGATGGCGTCCCGATCCTATGCTACCAACTTCGTTCATTAGCATATTTGCTTGTAGCAAGGTATTTTTTATTTTCACTTCCGCCCACAAAATTGCATATTACGTTGATACATTTTAATTTACAAAATTAATAATTAATTTTCTATTGCTATATTGCGCCCATGGTCGAAACTAAAAAAATACCTAAATTTGAGAATATCACAGCATTTTATTATTCTTTAAACAACTATGGGTACTATAATAGTATACATATAATAAGCTCGCCTGTGCTAAGAATTTTAACAAACAGGTAAAACCACAGTATGAGGTTACCGTATCTAGAAGGAATTTCACATGTTTTGGTACGTACCGTGTATTTTATGTCCCCATTGTTTACTGGTAGTAACTAGGTACATATTTTGATTTCTGAACCTAAAGAAAAGGTAAGAGTTCTTCCTAGCCTTTCTTGTCATGTCTGGATTTCAACCTAACAAGATTATTACTTGGGTATAGGTCGACCCCTAGGTTTTGGCCTAAAAAAAATTCCTTAAGATTTTGACCTATAGACGAGTATATACGGTATACAGACGCTCCTCAACTTACGTTTTAGTTACGTTCCGAACGGCCGAATGTAAGTTGAAAATGAACGTAAGTTGTTACTGTACTATACATCCGTAAATTCTATTACCGTATCTTATAAAACACCCCTAAATCATTAATAATACACATGACATTGTAAAATAATAACATTAATTTCAAATAAATTAAATTCAAGCAACATAAATTGAGATGGTGGAGGAGGGGGAGGATGAGGCAAGGTATGTTCAGTCTGTTGTTCGTGCCATGTAAACAATGGACGCGGTGTCATGCGTAAGTATCGTTTGAACTACGGAGAGCGCGCTGAACTAAAAAATTCACTCAATTTTTTTTTTTTTTTTTTTTTTTAATTTTTTTTTTTACAGTCAGTTCAAACGTAAAATCGAAAAAACGTAAAACGAATGAATGTAAGTAGAGGAGCGTCTGTATGTATCATGAAATAAATTTTAGTACCATAAGCCACAAATTTCTCAGTCGCCCTTCATACAATGCTGTTTGCACAATCACTCCTTCATACAATCTCTTTTTAGCATCTATTTCCAGATGTCTATTTCTCATTACACTTTAATGCCCCAAGGCATATACTCGCTTCTCTCAATCTACAGTCTACCTCCATCTCCACTCCTCCCTTTCCTGCTACATTTGCACCCAAGTATCTAAAACTATCCACTTCATCCAGTCTTCCTTAATACTCGCCTCCAATTTGCTGCCACATTCTCCCCTCGTACATCTCATCACCTCACATTTGCCCACATTTATCTTCAACTTTCTTCTTTTGCACACCTTCCAAACTCTGTCACTAGCTTCCTTAATCCCTCTGATCCTGCCAAAAGTGCTGTGTCATCAGCAACCGATAACTGGCTTATCTCCCACTTTTCTCAATTTTCTTTAACCATTTCCAATCCCCAACCCATTACCCGTGCGTCTACCTCTCGCACCACCCCATACATGTATAAATTGAACAGCCAAGGTGACATAACTCATCCCTGACAAAGTCCCACCTTTTCCTTAATCCATTCACTCTCTCCATTTCTGATTCTAACACAGGCTGTACTTTTGTAAAAACTCTTGACTGCACTTAACAGGTTTCCTCCTATTCCATATATCTGTAATACCACCCATAGTGTCTTCCTGTCTACCCTGTCATAAGCATTTTCCAAATCCAGAAAGGCCCAAAAAACATCCTGACTTTTCCTAAAGTTTTCTTGTATACCTTACCACATAAATCTGATCCATGCAACCCTTACCTGTCCTAAGCCCACACTGCTCACCAATTACATCCTCTGTTCCTCTCCTAATCCTCTCAATCAAAACCCTTCCATAAGCTTTCCCAACTACACTAAACAGACTGATCCCACTGAAACTACTACACTACTGCACTCATATTTGTCCCCTTTTCCCTTGTAAAGTGGAACTACACAGGAACTCCTTCAGTCCTCCGGCACTCTACCCTCTTTTAGGCAAACATTAAATAACCTCACTAGCCAGTCCACCATTACTGTATTTCCCTTTTTTAGACACTCCGCATGACACCCATTCAATCCAGGTGCATTAATTGTTCTCATAATTTTAACAACTGCTTTCAACTCATATTTCCTTATTTCTCCTCCATTTTCCTCATTCTTCAGTCATTTTCTTAGTGCTTCCCACTGCAACTACGTTTCCCTCCCTATCCTCCTTCACATTGAGCAACTCCCTAAAATGCTCTCTCCATCTTCCTCATGCTGCCTTCTCTTCCATTATCATTTCTCCATCTACCCCTTTTACCTTTTCTTCTCTACTTGATTTGCCTCCTCTTAATTTCTTTGTAAAATATTACTTTAAAAAATTTCTGTCATACACTTACCCCATTTCACATCTCTCCCCTTTTCCTCCTTTATCTTATACTTTACTTCTCTTTTCTTTGTACCTCATATGATCCTTTCATCCTATTTTGTAACCAATCCATGAATGCTCATTTCTTCTCTTGTACAACCGTCTTTGCTTTATCATCCCACCACCCGCTACCTTTCCTCCCATCCTCCTTGTTCCACACATCAGCTGTGCACACCTTGTGATTCCCTCCTTGAACCATCCCCATTCCTCCTCCACTCCTAGTTCTACTCTATCCTTCACTCCCTCCCACTCCTCTCTCAGCTTCTTGCACTCCTTCTCCTTATCTTTCTCATTTAAGCAGTTTACTCAAAGGACCTCTCTACCTTTTGTCATTTTCCTCTTTCTCCATCTATCCTCAACTTACCTCCCACCAAAAAAGGATCTGATATTCCCTCACTCTCTCACCTTAGAACATGTACATTTAGAACTTTCAATTATTCTCCTGGTTACCTGTATGTTGTCCTATCTACCACCCTCTCCCATGTGTACAGATGTTTGACTTTCTTCCTAAACACTATATTTGCTATCATTAACTCTTTAGACACATTAACTCTCCACTATGATTTTTTCCTGGAACTCCACACTTCCCAACCACTCCATCTATTGGTTCATTTCCTACCCTAGTATTAAGATCTCCCAATACCACTACATTGACATTTCTCCCTAAACCCTCTATGTACTCATTTAAATCTATCCAAAAAGCCTCCCTTTCCTCTACACTCTTCTCACTACCAGGCTCATATGCACTTACAAAAACCCACATCTCCCTAGTTTCACCAGTTTGGCAGAAAATATCAAAACCCGGGCCAAAAGCGATACATCAGTGATAACTTGGACATCAGCGAGTTTCAACTCCATGTTTGTTGTGGAAGATGACCTAATGGAAGTCTGATAAATTTGCCTAGTCTAGTCTGATGACTTTTAGGGATGCTAAATTCATAACCCATAGAAGGTTAGGTTAGGTCAGATTAGATCAATTTATTAGACTTGCTTGGGTTTGGTCTAATAAATTGGTCTCACAAAATGTACTTAACCTAACCTTCTGTGGGGTATGCATTTACTCACAGATACTCACAGAAGGGTCCCGGAAGAGGCTATTGAGCCTGTGACTCCGGCTCTAAATGACTAATACTTAGGTCATCTGTGGTCTAGTGGTCACTGTGGTCTAGGTGTTTGTTATTTATTTGTGCTGTGTAATCGAATATTTGATCTTGATGTTTCCATACACTATCCAATCTCTTTTCAAAACTTACAACTGAATTTGTATTCACAACATGATCAGGAAGACTATTCCAGTTGTTCACAACATGACTGCAGAAAGTGAATTTCCTGATGTCCAATCTTGGGTGCTGCTTGTAGATATTCTTGGCGTGTCCTCGAGTCACTGAACCGGCAAGTTCAATAAATAATCCTCTGCTCACTTCACTATCATATAAATTGTTCACAATTTTAAAGGTTTCTATCGTGTCCCCTCTTGATCTACAGTATGATAGTGTAGGAAAGTCCAATTTCCTCAATTGTTCAGGGTAAGGCAAATCCTTCAGGCTAGGGACCAACTTTGTTGCTCTTCTTTGACATGCTTCCACAGTCTCAATGTCCTTTTTCTTGTATGGACACCATACTTGATTAGCATATTCCAAATGTGGTCGGACTAGTGCAGTGTATAATGATTTGAATATGGTCTCGTTCATTGTTACGAAAGTTCTTATTATTAGCCCGACTACTCTATTTGCCTTATTGATTTTCTCAGCCAAGTGTGCTGTGAACTTCAGCTCATCATCAATTACAACTCCCAGATCCTTCTCTACTTTGATTCCTGTCAATTCTTCTTCCATAGAATATTTCATATTGTCCCTAGAGTTCATTAGACTAAACTAGACCAATTTATCAGGAACCAAGAAAAAAGGGAGGGAGGAGTAGTGAATGGGAGAGTATGGGGGGGGTGAGGGATGAAATAGGTGGGAGTGGATTTATACCCTTTGACTTTAGCTACCACCCTTGTAAGGGAATCCCTTGGTATTTGTAAGTACTGTATATATTAGACTTCCATTAGTTCATCTTCCACAACAAACAAAAACAAATATGGCATCTTGAATTTCGCTGATGTCTGAGTTGTTGCTAGTGTATCCCTTTTAGTAACTTTTTTTGTTATTGATTTCTGCCAAGATAAACATATATTACGTTGATGTATAATAATCCACAAAAATAGTATTTCATTTTCTATTGCTATATCATTTAGGTTTACAGTTCTTTAGATTTACCAAACTGTGTGTAACCCTTTCATTTAGCACAAACTTCAGGAGGTGTGGGGCTAAATTGGAATATTTTTTGCAGGTCCTAAGATTCATGGACAAGGTCTGTGAGTCTGAGTTGATATTTCTCTATCGCCCATATACAAGACAATAAAATTGTGATAATTTTTGTAACTTTAATGCTATTATTCATATTTCCTTAAGAAATAAAGGTTTACTTTTAGAAGTGCATACCTAAGTGATATAGCAATAGGAAATTAGATATTAATTTTGTAAATCATAATACATCAACATAATATACATTTTTCTCAGCAGAAATCAATAACAAAAAGCCTTGGTAAAAGCAAGTACACTACTGAATGGAGCTACAACGATAGGTTTAATATGCCATGTTGTCTGTCCAGTTCCGTCAATGTCAGTTTGACAACTGTGATACGTTGTGTACTGGGTATTCTCCCACTCCAAGTGACGTCATATTTTTTAACCAGTGCTATGGAGCTGAGCTTCATGCTTTTCTTGAAGCTATGAAACTCCTGTACATTCCACAGTCTCATTCGATACCAAAACCGGCCATCAACATTCCTGACAACAACAAACCTGATGACCTCTAGCATTACAGGTACCATATTACTAAATGCAGATCAGATTAGACTAATTTATCATACTTTAATTTCTTCAAACTTCTGCATCTATCAAAACAAAGATGGCATCTCAAGCACTCATGACTCCATTAATGTTTCACTTATAGCAACTTCTTATGTTATTGAATTCTGCCAAGAAAAAAGTACAGGTACTCCTCGTTTAACAACGACAATTGGGACCAGCGCGCCGTCGTTAACCGAATTGGTCGTTAAGCGAAAGTGTATACATATACGTACATGTACTGTATGTACAATGTCCAGCAATACATGTATCTTTATTTTCGTGTATTTTCCCTCTTTTATACAGTACATTAAAGCTTTATTTACTGTTTATTTACGGTGGTTAGGTTCCTAAAATTACCGTATTTGACCAAATCCGCGTATGCTGACATTCCATATTGAATACCGGGGTATTTTTTTAGTTTCGACCATGGGCACAATATAGTAATAGAAAATTAATTATTAATTTTGTAAATTAAAATGTATCAACGTAATATGCAATTTTGTGGCCGGAAATGAAAGTAAAAAAAACCTTGCTACTAGAAAATATGCTAATGAACGAAGTCGGTAGCATAGCCAAAATTTGTGAGAAAATAATCAAGAATAGATGGGTAAAACATCTGGAAGACAATGACATATTAAACCCAAGACAATTCGGATTCAGACAAGGAAGATCATGCTCCACAAACTTAATATGCTTTTACTCAAGACTAATAGACATAGTGCAAGAAAGAAATGGATGGGCTGATTGTGCATTCCTAGACTTGCAAAAAGCCTTTGACAAAGTACCACACAGAAAACTACTAAAAAAACTGGAACACATAGGAGGAATACAGGGAAACCTACTAAAATGGATAGAGGACTTTCTGACTGGTAGAAAGATGAGAGTAGTGCTCAGAGAAAAATATTCAGACTGGAAAGAGGTGATCAGTGGAGTACCGCAAGGATCTGTGCTGGCACCAATAATGTTTGCTATCTATATGAATGACATGGATGAGGACGTGAACTGCTACATGAGCTTCTTTGCCGATGACGCCAAACTGCTAAGGAAAATAGAAACTGATGAGGACTGTGAAGCACTGCAAGAAGACCTAAATAGGGTATGGAACTGGAGTCAGAAATGGGAAGTGGACTTTAATACGAAGAAGTGTAGCATAATGGAGTTTGGAAAAAGCAAAAACAGAATATCAGGAAAATATACAATTGGAACCAAAGAAGTAAAGAAAGTAGGATCCGAAAAAGATTTGGGAGTAATTATCACGAACGACTTGTCCTATGATATACAGATTAACAAAATTGTCGGGGAGACTTACAACTTGCTAAGATCAATAAAAGTGGCGTTTACATACTTGGACGAAGACATGATGAAAAAAATATTGGTTACATTGATAAGGCCTAGATTAGAGTATGCAGCGACATTGTGGTCCCCCAGTACCAAAAAGAATATAAAGAAAATAGAAAGAATCCAAAGAGCAGCTACAAAAATGGCACCTGCACTTGCAAACCTATCATACGAAGAGAGATTGGCTAAACTGGAGTTACCGACACTGGAGCAAAGAAGAGAGAGAGGTGACCTATTGACCATCTACAGAATCATGAAAGGCACAGAGGTACTCGATAGTGAGAACTTACTTAACTGGGACAAAAGAAACACAAGAGGACATGGAAAGAAAATAAAAAAACATAGCTATAGAAGAGAACTGAAGAAAAACAGTTTTCCTCATAGAGTTTTGGACACTTGGAACAAACTGGACAATGAAATAGTATGCGCAAAAACCATTCATGAGTTTAAAAACAAACTAGACACTGCAAGATACAAAGGCGGGACAACACGAGCATAGCTCCCCTTCCCGCAAAATACAACTAGGTAAATACAACTAGGTAAATAGGATCAGGACGCCATCTTGTCGTCTGCCAACGTCTCTCACGACGACGACAACGAGGACGAGCAGGATGACATTTAATTTGCAGGTAATGATTTATTAAACACAGGTTAGGTTAGTTTAGTTTAGGTTAGACGAATTGATTTATCATCCTTTCATTTCTTCGACATCGGCATCTATCATAACAAACATGGTGTACCATTCGTCCGACATGACTTCGTTACTTACGAAATCTGTTTTAGCATTTTTTTTTCATTTCCGCTCACAAAATTGCATATTACGTTGATACATTATAATTTACAAAATTAATAATTAATTTTCTATTGCTATATTGCGCCCATGGTCGAAACTAAAAATTTACCACTACCGGTATACACTGTACCCCAGGTAGTTTTTGCAGCTTGCAGGATGGTAATGTAGACCTAAGCTTCAGAACACTTTACCTCACAGCTAATATCCACCGTACAAGTTCATTTATAACATCATACAAATTTGCCTCAGCCAACTTAATTATCGTACACGACGTCGTAACTTCGGGAGATTTACGTTAACGTCATAAAGCCCGTTGTTACTCCGAGTTGTCGTTAACTGAGTAGGTCGTTAAACGAGGAGTACCTGTATATTACATTGATGTATAATAATCTAGTAAATTAGTATTAATTTTCTATTACTATATCGTTAAGTGTGCACTTCTAAATTTTACTGAAATGAATATTTACATTTATTTTGACAAAAGAATTAACTGAGTCAGGAGATCAGTGTGTCACTGCACACATTAAATAATGTAAAAATCATAACTTCACTATTTGTGCAAGGTGGCAGTCCAGGGAATTTGAAAACATTAGATTTTGCAAAATATTCTGTAGCTTCTAACATTGTGTGCTTGTGGCATAATTGGAAATGTGCTGGCCTCGCACTGTCTTATTTGTGGGTTCAAATCCTGCATTTCTGTCTTATTCCCAGTAGTGACAACAGTTGCCAGCCCAGTCCAGATGCACAGGGCAAAGGTAACAGCTTTGGCAGCAGCTATGTGCCTCCTGATGTAGGCTCCTCAGTTTTACCTTCTAACATTCAGTTACATTAAGTGGTAGCCCATAAAAGGTGAAATCTGGTCCTGCTCATCTTGCACTGATTTCACAGCTGGTTCCATCAATAACTTTTCGCTATATGCAAAAATAAAAGAAAGTATTGGAAGGTCTGGCATTCAAAGTGATGTGACCAACTAGTAGATAACTGGTATGGTCAATAGGTTCCTGTAGGTGTGTGGCCCCATTGGGAGCATTTGGTCCATTCAGTTTAAGGCCATGCCAAGCTTTATTAGAGACAAGATAAAAATTACCTTGATTAACTCCTTTCATTTCAAGTTGCCTTGGGTTTTTTCTTTAGCTGTGCATAACCCCTTCAATTATTCACTCCTGACAGCTCAAAATATATTCTTTGAATGACTTGGGATGAACCAGTAGCTGTGACCAGTTTCCTGAGGGCTGTGGGTCTCTTGCAGGAAAGAACTGGGGGCAACCAGTTGATTGATAACTCCTTTAGTAGAAGGGGGATTAAGCCATTAATGATAATAATTATCTACTTTGTAAAAAACATTTATTTTTGAAGAAAATGTTATTGATTTGTTTATAAATGTGAATGTGAATTTATAACCTGATGCAGTCCTCTGGATTCTTTACTTTTTCTTTCAGTTTCAATAAGTCATTTTGTTTCTGAACATAACGTAGCCTGGTACAGACTTGATGTGGATACTATTATTGTGCCAATTGTAATTCTTTTTTTGAAGCTTTCTTGGAGGTTGTGATGATGTTGAAGGAGGGTCTGGTTCATCATTCATATCATCCTTCTGATTACTTGTAGTAACAGAAACTGCTTCAGAAGACAAAATTCTTCATGGAAGATGAATAGGGTTGCATATGACATCGTCATCAAAAGTATCTGAGCCACAATCGGTATCTGCAACACCATCCTCATGTAGTGGATTAATAGCTACTGTTGTGCTTTCACAGTCAAGTTTGTCCAATATTTCATGAATTTTATTGAAGCTGAGGCTGAAAACCAAACAGACAACATATAATACCAATATGTACACATTTTGCTATGCATTTTTTTTGTAGTCACAGACAGTCACATTGTATAGCAACAGAATGCTATGTAATTTATATTTACTGAAAATAGTTTATTGGAATGAAGTGGCAGGAATTCCTGCCTGCAAATTCTTTCTAGTTATATCTTTGATAAGAAACAATTTGCTGATATTTTCTCAATACAGTTTTATAAAGATGTCAATATAGAGTAAAATAATAATGGTTACTGGTCTGAGGAAAAATGTAAACATTGTTCTACATACCCTCATTTGTTGTGTAGTTGAGACATACAAACACCTTCACATGACTGTATCTAGCACATAACTGACAGATTTGTGAATCAGAGCAACATGCAGATGTGTAATGAGCAAGTTGAAACATATAGGTATCTGATCAAACGGTAATGCGCTAGCACTGAATACCACATGTCATGATGAGAATATAAGCATATTAAGTATAACCTCCCAATCGTCATTAATGGGTTAAGGGTTGGTAGAGAACTTGAACTATTGTGATACTCCCCAAGGCAATCGTAGCTCCTCTTGGGGATCAGTGCCCTGCATAGAGCCGGTGGCCAGGGCTGGTTGCCGCCGTTTGGCCCCCAACTCTTGGGATTGGGAGTACCACAGGGCTCTGTTCTATCCCCCACACCAGACACCTCAGAAATACAAATCTCTTCCTACGCATACGACATAACAATCACATGCACACATCGTAACACAGACAAAGCTGCAGAAATAATCCAGCCATACCTTGATACACTCAACACATGGTTCATCACAAACAGACTCAAAATAGCTCCAACCAAATCTACAGCAACACTTCTCACCAACTGGACAAAAGAAGGACATGGATGTATCGTATGTTACACCAAGAATTTTCGGTGTGTTTGTGTGTGGTATTAGAGTGTTGTTGATGTAGAGATGAGGTATGTATTTGTGTTCTTTTGTCCAGTTGGTGAGAAGTGTTGCTGTAGATTTGGTTGGAGCTATTTTGAGTCTGTTTGTGATGAACCATGTGTTGAGTGTGTCAAGGTAAGGCTGGATTATTTCTGCAGCTTTGTCTGTGTTACGATGTGTGCATGTGATTGTTATGTCGTCTGCGTAGGAAGAGATTTGTATTTCTGAGGTGTCTGGCGTGGGTAAGTCATGCATGTATAGATTAAATAATGTGGGGGATAGAACTGAGCCCTGTGGTACTCCGTTCTTAATGTTTCTGATGTGCGATGATTGGCCATTATATGACACATGAGCATTCCTGCCTGCCAGATAATTGGCCAGCCATCTTTTGGTGTTATTGTGCATGTCTGTGTTATATATTTTATTTGTTAGGTTGTGGCGGGGGATAGCATCAAAAGCTTTACTAATGTCCAATGTTATAACTCACAAACATAAAAAACAAATGCACACCTAGACTTAACGCACTTAAGTCAATCACAGGAACAACATTTGGACAAAACAAAGAAACTAATATAACAATATACAAACAATGCATACGCTCAGTGATGAATTATGCGAGTCCTGCATGGGCTCCTAATCTCAGTGAGACACACCACAACACCCTTCAAATCATACAAAACAAAGCCCTAAAAACAATTACAGGCTGCACAAATACATCACCTACAGACCATTTACACCATGAAACAAAAGTCCTCAAAGTCAAGGACCACCTCGACATGAGAGGCACACAAACACTTGCTGCAGCCACCACAAACACATCACACCCGCTACACTACATAGCAGAACACCCACACACACCAAGAAACATTAAAACTACACCCAAAGACCTTTATTACGCACAGATACTCTCTTCTCTTCCTCCACAACCACCAAATACCAGCCTCCGGAAACATATTCATAATCATATCACTCACCGCTCCATTAACACACTGAAAGACAACACACTGCTGCATGCCAGACCCCCTGATATCCACCCTTCTGAATCCTCTCTCCCACGAAAGGACAGAGTCCACTTGGCCAGACTGCGATGCGGTCACCACCCAGCACTTCTAAGCTACCAGAAGAGGCTGGACGACCGTGTTGTGAACAGCTGCCCAGGATGTAACACTTCACCCCATACCATACAACACATAATGGAAGACTGCATTATACACAATCATGCACGCAAACAACACAACATACACTCTATAAAGGATTTGTGGGAAAAGCCAGTTTCGGCTGTGGCCTTCCTTGGGGAGACGGGACTGCTCGGACAGACAGTCTAGGGAACGACAACAACAACAACAACTGGACAAAAGAACATAAAATACATACCTCATCTCTACATCAACAACACTTTAATACTACACACAAACACACTGAAAATTCTTGGTGTAACATATGATACATCCATGTCTTTCAATCACAAACATAAAAAACAAATGTACACCTAGACTTAACGCATTTAAGTCAATCACTGGAACAACATTTGGACAAAACAAAGAAACTAACATAACAATCTACAAACAATGCATATGCTCAGTGATGAATTATGCGAGTCCTGCATGGGCTCCTAATCTCAATGAGACACACCACAACACCCTTCAAATCATACAAAACAAAGCCCTAAAAACAATTACAGGCTGCACAAATACAACACCTACAGACCATTTACACCATGAAACAAAAGTCCTCAAAGTCAAGGACCACCTCGACATGAGAGGCACACAAACACTTGCCGCAGCCACCACAAACACATCACACCTGCTACACTACATAGCAGAACACTCACACACACCAAGAAACATTAAAACATCACCCAAAGACCTGTATCACACACAGATACTCTCTTCTCTTCCTCCACAACCACCAAATACCAGCCTCCGGAAACATATTCATAATCATATCACTCACCGCTCAATTAACACACTGAAAAACAACACACTGCTGCATGCCAGACCCTCTGATATCCACCCTTCTGAATCCTCTCTCCCACGAAAGGACAGAGTCCACCTGGCCAGACTGCGGTGTGGCCACCACCCAGCACTTCTAAGCTACCAGAAGAGGCTGGATGACCACATTGTGAACAGCTGCCCAGGATGTAACACTTCACCCCATACCATACAACACATAATGGAAGACTGCATTATACACAATCATGCATGCAAACAACACAACATACACTCTATAAAGGATTTGTGGGAAAACCCAGTTTCGGCTGTGGCATTCCTTGGTGATACGGGAGGACTACTCTGACAGACAGTCTAGGGAACGACAACAACAACAACTTGAACTATTTTTATTAATTTTTTATTAAGCATTGCAGTCTGAAGTGTGTGACATTTGAGGATTTTTTTTATTTTATTTAATTTTCTATTCTTTTCTTTTGATTTTTTTTCCTTTCTTTTTTCTTTTGCTAAAAACAGATGCTTTTGTCTGGTTAAGAGGATCTGCACAGTAAAGAGTTCATATTCAGGTTTGATTTTATGACTGCTCATCATATATTCACAGTGGTTTTTATATACAGCAGTGAAACTTTTCCCTTGTTTATTCTACCTTTCATATCTCTTATGACCCTTCATAAAAATAGATGTTGGTACCAATTTTGGAATTGAAAATATGTGTTAGTCATCTCTTTAGCCTAAATACAGTGTATGTATTTCTAATTTAATATTTGTAGACTACAATTTCTATATATGTACAAGGGATGAGGGTGGCAGTGAATTGGAGGCATGTCGTAAAGGAAAGAGACTAGTGGAAGTGGATAGTTTTAAATATTTAGGGTTACATTGAGGAGTGGGACTAGAGGTAAATTGTAGAGAAAGGGAAATAAGTAAATGTGTAGAGGGACTATAAGTGGCATGAGATATGTATTTAGGGATGGACACAAAGAGAAGCCTATATTTACCTAGTATTTACCTAGTTGTATCTTATGGGAAGGGGAGCCACACTCATGGTGTCCTGTCTCTATCTTGCCATGTCTAATTTATTCTTAAATTCGTGTATGGTTTCTTGCACACACTATTGTTTCATCTAGTTTGTTCCATACATCCGCCACGCTGTGGGTAAAGCTGTTCTTTTTCAGGTCTCTTCTATAATTGTCCTTGAGCTTCCTTAGATGTCCCCTTGCATTTCTCTTATCTCAGTTTATTAAGTCTTCTCTATCAAGGACTTCCATACCTCTCATGATTCTGTAGATAGTCAACAAGTCACCTCTTTCTCTCCTTTGTTCCAGAGTCGGTAATTCTAGTTTTGACAATGTCTTCATATGACAGTTTTAATGGTGTTGGGGCCATCTTTGTAGTTGCTCTCTGGATTCTCTCAATTTTCCTTATATTCTTTTTGGTACTGGGTGACCATAGTGTCACTGCATACTCCAATTTTGGCCTTATCAGTGTGACTAGTATTTTCTTTACCATTTCTTCAT
The DNA here is from genome assembly GCF_046742065.1 of Oratosquilla oratoria. Taxonomy (NCBI): domain Eukaryota; kingdom Metazoa; phylum Arthropoda; class Malacostraca; order Stomatopoda; family Squillidae; genus Oratosquilla; species Oratosquilla oratoria. The sequence continues at coordinate 20,526,273 of NC_134789.1, read as the reverse complement.
CCAAGTAAGTAAAAGCCACCTTTATTGATCTTAGCAAGTTGTAGGTTTCTCCGACAATTTTGTTTATCAGGGGACATGTCCTTTGTGATGATTACTCCCAGGTCTTTTTCAGATCCCACTTTCTTTACTTCCTTTGCACCAATTTTATATTGTCCTGATATCCTTTTTTTAACTTTTTCCAAATTCCATTATGCATTTCTTAATGCTGAAGTCCACTTCCCACTACTGACTTCAATCCTAAACCCTGTTCAGATCTCTCTGCATCAACGCAATCCATTTCAGTACTCACTTTCTTCAACAGTTTTGAGTCATCTGCAAAGAAGCTCATGTAACATTCCACACCCTCATCCACGTCATTTACATAAATAGCAAACATTATTGGAGCCAATACTGATCCCTGTGGAACTCCACTAATCACCTCTTCCCAAGTAGAACTCTTATCTCTGAGCACTACTCTCATTTTTCTTCCATGCAAGAAATCCTCCATCCATTTCAGTAGTTTACCTTGTATCCCTCCTATGGTTTCCAGTTTTCTTAATAGTTTTTTGTGTAGTACTTTTTGTAGGTCTAGGAAAGCACAACCAGCCCATCCATCCCTTTCCTGTATTATTTCTAGTAATCTTGAGTTAAAACAGATCAGATTTGTGGCACATGATCTTCCCTGTGTAAATCCAAATTGTCTTGGATTTAGTATTCTGTTCTCCAAATGTTTTATCCATCTACTTTTTATAACTTTTTCACAAATTTTGGCTACCATTGCTAGTAAGGGAAACCAGTCTATAATTTGTTGGGTCTTCCTTGTTTTTTCCTTTATATATTGGTACTCTATCAGCATTTTTCCAGTCTTCTGGTATTCTTCCTTCTTCGAGTGAGCAACTTATTATGTTATATATTTTATCTATTAGTTCTTATTTACATTCTTTTAGTATCCAGTTTGCGATTCCATCTGGGCCGTGCGATTTTCTGACATCAAGATTCATTATATGGTCCATTATTTCTTGTTACTATTATTTCCCTCATGGGGGGGATTTCACTTCTTGCTCATCATCCTAATGTACATTTTCTCTAGTGAAAAGCAACTTGAAGTGTTTGGTCATGACTTCAGCCATTTCTGTATATTCTATGTATTCCGTATTCCTGTGGCGTAGTTTCACTATTTCATGTTCATTTTTTAGTTTACCATTCACATATAGAATAGTTTTGGCTGATCCTTACATTTTTCTGTTATGTCTTTTACACAGTTTCTGTTTTCCTCCCTGCATATTTCTACACATTCCTTTGATATGTATTTGCCGTTTTCTATTTTTTTTTTTTTTTTCATCTTTTCCAAGCTTTATCTCTTCTTTCTTTCACATCACTACACCTTATGTTAAAAACAACACTTAATATATACCTTTTCCTGTTTTTGCTTTGGAACATATTTATCCACTCCTTTATTATAGATTTCCATCAGAATCATCCATTTTTCTTCTACTTGTATTTTTTCATTGTAGAATTTTTGCCAATTCTAAGAAAACATTTCCTAAATTCTCAAAAGTCCATTTTACTATACACCAGTCTTCCTTTTCTGTATTTTTCATTTCTCTCTATCTATATTTCCTCCTTTAGTTCTAACTCTAGTAATATATGGTCACTCTTCCCAGTTGGTGTCTTGTATTCAACTTTATCCATAATTTCAGTGTTCTGATGTAAATAAATCTAGTCTCGATGGTTCTTCATTATTTCTAAATCTAGTATTTTCTTTTACCCATTGTGTCATTGTATATTTTATAGTATTGCTAAGTAATACATTTCCCCTTAGATCCTCTCCACATTTCATTGTCATCTCTTCCCAACAGATTTCTTTGAAGCTAAAGTCTCCCATAAGTACCACATTTCTTCCATCCTTCAGCATCTCATTTAATCAAAGCCTTGTATCTTCTAATGTTTTAGAATCTCTCTCCCTTGAAGACCCTGTTTTTGGGGGCACATAAGTCACCACATTCTACTTTTCATGTCACTATCTTCAACTGAGGTTATTTAATGTTTGCTGGAGAGAGGGTAGAGTGCCGGAGGACTGGAGGAGTGCATGTATAGTTCCACTTTACAAGGAAAAAGGGGACAAGTGTGAGTGTAGTAGTTTCAGAGGGATTAGCTTAAGTGTAGTTGGTAAGGCTTATGGGAGGATCTTGATTGAGAAGATTAGGAGAGGAACAGAGGAGTAATTGGTGAGGAACAGTGTGGATTTAGGACAGGAAGAGGTTGTGTAGATCAGATTTTTGTGGTAAGACAGATATGTGAGAAAGCTATAGGGAAGGGGAAGGATGTTCTTTGGGCTTTTATGGATCTGGAAACGGCCTACAACATGGTAGACAGGAAGGCACTATGGGAGGTTTTGCAGATATACGGGATAGGAGGAAAGCTTCTAGGAGCTGTCAAGAGTTTTTACGAGAGTAGTAGAGCATGTGTCAGGATTAGAAATGGAGAGAGTGAGTGGTTCGAGGTAAAGGTGGGACTTCGTCAGGGATGCGTTATGTTGCCCTGGCTGTTCAACTTGTACATGGATGGGGTGGTGCAAGAGGTAAATGCAAGGGTGGTGGGTCAGGGATTGGAGATGGTTAAAGAAAATGGAGAAAAGTGGGAGGTGAGCCATTTGTTGTTTGTGGACAATACTGCGCTTGTGGCAGGATCGGAGGAGGGATTGAGGAAGTTGGTGACAGAGTTTGGGAGAGTGTGTGAAAGAAGAAAGCTAAAGTTAAATGTGGGTAAAATTAAGGTGATGAGATGTACAAGGGGTGAAAGTGGCAGTAGACTGGAAGTGAGTATTAAGGGAGAGCGACTGGAGGAAGTGGATAGTTTTAGATACTTGGGTGCAAATGTGGCAGGAAAAGGTGGAGTGAAGGTGGAGGTAGAATGTAGATTGAGAGAAGCGAGTAAATTCCTTGGTGGATTAAAAAGTGTAATGAGGAATAGACATTTGGGAATGGATGCTAAGAGGAGACTGTATTTACCTAGTTGTAAAATACGGGAGGGGAGCTATGCTCATGGTGACCCGTCTTTGTATCTCTCCACATCAAGTTTTATCTTAAAATCTTGTATAGTGTTTGCACATACTGTTTTGTTGTCTAATTTGTTCCATGTATTAATTGCTCTGTGTGGGAAACTGTTCCTTTTCAAGTTTTTTCTATAACTATCTTTTTTCATTTTTTTTTGTGTCCTCTCGTTTTACCGTTGTCCCACACTAACAGGTCGTTCCTGTCTAAAACTTCCATTCCTTTCAATATTCTGTAGATAGTCAGCAAATCTCCTCTTTCTCTTTGTTCCAGAGTTGGTAGGTTTAGTTTGGATAGTCTTTGCTCATATGTTAGTTCGGCGAGAGTCAGTGCTAGTTTGGTTGTCGCTCTTTGTAATCTTTCTAGTTTCTTAATATTCTTTTTGGTACTGGGTGTCCAAAGTGATGCTGCGTACTCTAGTTTTGGTCTTATTAGTGTAGTTAGTATTTTCTTTATCATTTCTTCATCCATATAAGTAAATGCCACTTTGATTGACCTCAATAAAATATAGGTTTCTCCGAATATTTTATTTATATGCTTATCAGGTTTCATGTCCTTTCCAATCATCACTCCAAGATCTTTTTCAGAGTTTGCTTTTTTTAGTTTTTCTTCTCCACTTCTGTAATCTTTTGATATTTTGTTTTTACTCTTTCCAAATTCCATTATACTGCATTTCTTTATATTAAATTTCACTTCCCACCTTTGAGTCCAATTCCATATCGTGTCCAGATCTTGTTGCAATGAGTTGCCCTCTTCCCTTTTTACCTTCTTAAGTAATTTTGCATCATCTGCAAAAAAATTCATATAGCACTCCATGCCTTCATTCATGTCATTAATGTATACGGCGAACATGATCAGGGCCAGTACCGATCCTTGCAGGACACCGCTTTTTACTTCTTCCCAGTTGGAGAATTTTTCTCTAATTACAACTCTCATTTTCCTCCCAATCAGGAAGTCTTTCATCCATTCCAATAATTTTCCTCTGATGCCACCTTTTGACTCTATCTTATTTATTAGTTTCCTATGAGGTACCTTATCGAATGCCTTTTGCAGGTCCAGAAAAGCACAGTCCGCCCATCCATCTCTTTCTTGTATTATGTCTACTAATCTTGAGTAAAAGCAGATCAGATTTGTTGTACATGATCTCCCTTGTCTGAATCCAAATTGATTTGGGTTCAGTATAGATTTTTCTTCCAGGTATTTAACCCATCTGTTTTTGACAACTTTCACAAATTTTTGCTATTGTGCTTGTTAGTGAGACCGGTCTGTAGTTAGATGGATCTTCTTTATCACCTCCCTTATAAATTGGTACAATGTTTGTCTTTTTCCAGTCCAATGGTACTTTTCCTTCTTTAAGGGGGTACGCAACACCTGGGGGTCTTTTTCTAAACTATTTAGAGTAAAGAGCTGAAACTTCTCAGGTAAATAGGTATCCATGTTGCCTACATTTTAGGTGAAACAGAATGATGTATGTACACATGTACACATGTACGTATACCAGTAGTGACATTTAAAAGTGCACAGCACCATAATACGTGGACCAATTTGTTTTATATTTTGGCTATGATTAGTCAGTAGGCACACCTAGAGCTGGTCATTGAGTAATTGAACAATTTCCTTTATACTTTTGCATACAGGCATTTCAATGTTAATGTTCGGCAAAAATCGTGAAAAATATAAAATTTTTGGTCTTGTTTCCATTACTCCGAACTCTTTCATCTTATACAAAATATTCGAACAATCGGCCCTAGCAGTTACTAAAAGTAATATTCCCTGTAAGTTTCATCTAAATCAGATGTATTTTAGATTTTTTATGATTAAAAAAAAAGTAAAAAAATATCGAACGGAGATATGGCAACTTGAAATATAAATATATCTGTAACTTGCTTATAGTTTCACCAATTTGACTGATTTTTTCATGGCTTAATTCTTATTATATAATGGGTAAGTACAGTAAAAATCATCAACATATTTTAATTATAAGTACTTTAAATACTGAAAAACTAAAGTATAAGTATATCACAGTAGTGACGACGCACAGACGACACCATCATATAATTTGCTTTTTTGCACCTTTGGCAGTTTCTTCATATGAAACCTCACTGCTGGGGGTCTTCAGGGTATCTAAATCATTGGAAAGAGGTTTATTTTAACCAGCAGTGGGCGCCTTCTCTTTCCTCATCAGATTCCCCTCACCAATCTATGTTGGTAGGGCACCCCCTCCAGCATCATATGATGTCCCCTCTTCTCTCTTCTTTCTCTCTTCTTCCTGTATAGCCTTGATCTTTTTCCTTTTGCTTTCTTCTTGGGATTCAATCTTCCTCTTTGAATTGTTTAGTCTAATGTTGTCCTTTACCTATGTCACTTTTGCTGCAATTTCACCAAGGTTGTTGTTGTTGTTGTTGTCGTTCCCTAGACTGTCTGTCCGAGCAGTCCCGTCTCCCCAAGGAAGGCCACAGCCGAAACTGGGTTTTCCCACAAATCCTTTATAGAGTGTATGTTGTGTTGTTTGCGTGCATGATTGTGTATAATGCAGTCTTCCATTATGTGTTGTATGGTATGGGGTGAAGTGTTACATCCTGGGCAGCTGTTCACAACACGGTCGTCCAGCCTCTTCTGGTAGCTTAGAAGTGCTGGGTGGTGACCGCATCGCAGTCTGGCCAAGTGGACTCTGTCCTTACGTGGGAGAGAGGATTCAGAAGGGTGGATATCAGGGGGTCTGGCATGCAGCAGTGTGTTGTCTTTCAGTGTGTTAATGGAGCGGTGAGTGATATGATTATGAATATGTTTCCGGAGGCTGGTATTTGGTGGTTGTGGAGGAAGAGAAGAGAGTATCTGTGCGTAATAAAGGTCTTTGGGTGTAGTTTTAATGTTTCTTGGTGTGTGTGGGTGTTCTGCTATGTAGTGTAGCGGGTGTGATGTGTTTGTGGTGGCTGCAGCAAGTGTTTGTGTGCCTCTCATGTCGAGGTGGTCCTTGACTTTGAGGACTTTTGTTTCATGGTGTAAATGGTCTGTAGGTGATGTATTTGTGCAGCCTGTAATTGTTTTTAGGGCTTTGTTTTGTATGATTTGAAGGGTGTTGTGGTGTGTCTCACTGAGATTAGGAGCCCATGCAGGACTCGCATAATTCATCACTGAGCGTATGCATTGTTTGTATATTGTTATATTAGTTTCTTTGTTTTGTCCAAATGTTGTTCCAGTGATTGACTTAAGTGCGTTAAGTCTAGGTGTGCATTTGTTTTTTATGTTTGTGAGGTGTTGTTTGAAAGACATGGATGTATCGTATGTTACACCAAGAATTTTCGGTGTGTTTGTGTGTGGTATTAGAGTGTTGTTGATGTAGAGATGAGGTATGTATTTGTGTTCTTTTGTCCAGTTGGTGAGAAGTGTTGCTGTAGATTTGGTTGGAGCTATTTTGAGTCTGTTTGTGATGAACCATGTGTTGAGTGTGTCAAGGTAAGGCTGGATTATTTCTGCAGCTTTGTCTGTGTTATTCTCCACCTCGGCTGCTGTATGGCCAAGGTTGAACTTAGTCACACCGCATTGCACACCATACAGCATTCATTGTAGACCATAGAATTTAATCTTGGGCAGTTCACTCCAGATGATACTATGCAAGCTTTCGTTGTGATTTTGAGTGTCTCCTCCTCCACTACTTTCTAGTAACTTTGGGGTAACAATACGCTGGTAAATGGGTATCATCTGTCTCACAACATCAGGACATAGTGGTGTGTGGATGTTATCTTTGTGTGAAGGTATGGGCATGTCATTAGCTATAGCCTTTTGCACAAAACAAAAAGAGTCTTTCCCTGGTGGACAACAGCTGTGCTGAGGATTCTCATTCATGCTTGAGCAGTGCCGTAGTGTGGCATATATAGCCTTCTTCATCTCCTCTTTGTTGCCAGCATTATCCTTGATGGCTTTGATGAAGTAGTTTTGCAATTTCTTCACAGTTGTAGTAAGTGAACCTTTCTTTCTTCCCCCTAGTTTTAATTGGAGCAATCCTTTTCTAATTCTTTTTGAGACATGATTCGTACACTCCTCCTTTTCTATCTTTGTATCTCCATATATGCCTTGCACTGCTTTAAAGCCATTCCCATCACCATCAGACACCATACGTGTATATTTCATCTTGCATTTTTCAGTTGACATGCCAAACAATATCTTCCACCCTTCCACTTCCATAGCAGGACTGCTTCCATCAAAATTCTTCTCACACATACATTCATGTTCAGGCCACCACTCCTTGCAATCCAGCCCCTTTTCTTCGTTTACTGCACAAACTTTACAGTACTTAGTGTTACATGGTCCACTACCATTCCTGTCTGGAATTCTATTGCATTTACAAAGCCATATTTGGAAGTGAATCCTCTCTTACTACACGAACCATTGATAGTAACTTATACTTCTTTTACTTCCGGTAAAGTTGGGTCTTCCTTTTCTAATGCTGCATGTACATGTTCTCTTGTTTTTTTCCAAGAGTTCCTCATATTTCTTTATGCTGGTCTCTATAATAGGATGGCTAAGTTTACTAAACGTCTTGTGATGTATCATTTTCATGTTCATTGCCATGCACATTTTCTGTACTGCAACATAACCATCCCCACAGTGTAAGCCGGCCTCCACAGCCCTGTTATGTACTTCATAACTTTCATTTCCACTGCCTGGTGAAGTACACCATTTGCTCTTTTCAGAGCACAACTTACATTCTGCCTGAAATGTCTTCACCATTCCACATTCTCCTATCACTTCAACATACATCTTCTCACCACACTGGCATCTAACAAGCAAATTTATCCACTGCAAAAAACTGCTCTTCTCCACAATCATGAATTCACGTTCATTCTTATCTCCCCTCTGTACAATTTCAGAACTGATATCTAATTTTCTTGCTGTATTAGAGATGAATGAAGTGCTTGATGGTGTAGACCTGGCCACAGGTGTTGAGAGAGGTGCAGGTGAGGGCAGTGGTGGAGTGAGAGGTGGTGAGGTCTTGGCTAGTCGTCTTTGACTGCTTGCCATCTTTAACTACTGTTTTTTTGTCAGTGTGGATGTTCTTCTGTTCTTTTTGCTACCCATGATGACCGTACTATAGAGTAATATGTACTAGCTAAGGTAATAGATTGCAAGGAGAGCTCATGAGATATGCACAGTTTCCCTTTCAGAGCTAGCAGGTAACTGACGCCTAGATGCGCTCAAAGTTGGCATTTCCTCTCCCTCCACCTTCCTCCCTTCCCCTCCACCCTCCTCCCTTCCCCTCCACCCTCGTACTGGCCATTGAAGCATTGGGCGAGCGTAAATTCAATCAAATTTCAACGTAATTCCATGCGCCTGAAGGTCCTAAGTGGCACGCCTCCATCTAGTGTGGGTTGCGCCTTTAACTCTGTCCCTTTAAACCTCACCCAAGACCTTTAAATTGCGCGCGTCTGGAAAATTATTTGTCGGGATTTATTTCTAAATGGTATACGAACATTTTGAACACAGTTTTGAAAAATGCTATATCTTGACCAAATTCACCCCCCTCAGGTGTCGCGTACCCCCTTAAGTGAGGATTTAATTATATTATATATTTTGTCAGTTAATTCTTCCATACATTCTTTCAGTATCCAGTTTGCAATTCCGTCTGGGCCATGTGATTTTCTGACATCAAGGGTTTTAATTTGGTCACTGATTTCTTTTTGTGTTATGTTTATTTCTTTCATTGCTGGGGATAATTCTCTTTCTCTGTCTACACTGTTAAGCGAGTTTTCTATTGTGAATACTGATCTGAAGTGGTTGTTCATTATTTCAGCCATTTCCAGTTCTTCTGTATACAGTATTCCCATTTTATCTTGGCGCAGTTTTTCTATTTCTTGTTTGTTTTTCAGTTTTCCATTTACATATTTGTAAAATAGTTTGGGTTCTTCCTTACATTTGTCTATTATCTTTTTTTTTTTTATAATTCCTCTTCTGATCTCTGCGTATTTTTACATATTCGTTTCTTAGTTTGATGTATGTTTGCCATTTGCTTTGTTTCTTATGTCTTTTCCAAGCTTTGTCTCTTTTTTCCTTAGCTTCACTACATCTTTTGTTGTACCAGCTCTTTATGTATGCCTTTTCCATTTTTTTTTTGTGGTACATATTTGTTCACTCCTTCATTATAAATTTCTTTTAATATGTTCCATTTTTCTTCTATCCCTGTATCTTCGTTTTGGAATTTTTCCCAGTTTGCATTGTGAAAGAATGTTTTAAGTTTCTCAAAGTTTGTTTTGTTATACATAGGTCTTCGTATTCTATGTTTATCATTTTTGCTTTGGTCCATTTGTTCTTTCAATTCCATTTCTATTAGCACGTGGTCACTTTTTCCTATCGGAGTTTTATAATCAGTTTTTTCAATAATCTCAGGTTCTGTTGTAAGTATTAAGTCCAATTTTGAGGGTTCTTCATTTCCTCTGTATCTAGTATTTTCTTTAATCCACTGGGTCATTGTGTATTTAATGGTCAAGTCAAGGAGTACATTGCCCCAGTGTTTCTCTCCCCCCTTCACTGTCATTTCTTCCCAGCATATTTCTTTTGAATTAAAGTCACCCATAATTACTGTATTTCCTCCATCTTTCAGTGTTTCAATTAATTCATCTTTTGTATCTTCTAGTAACTCGGAATGATCCCTTTCTGTCCAGGCTTGTGTTTTAGGAGGTACATATACCACTGCAGATTTTCTTTTCTTCATTTGTTTACCTTCGACTTGTACTATAATTGATTCTACATTGTTTTTTCCTTCAGTTATTTTTTTTACAATCAAATCTTTCTTGGTCAATATTAGAACTCCTCCGCCCTGTTTGTTCTTTCTATTCTTTGTCCAACAGTTGTATACACCTTGTCCCACAGTGTGGGAGTGTTAGGGTGTACTTTAATTTGGTTTCTACAATTTCCAATATGTCTGGTTCTTCTAAGACTAGATAACCGTTTAATTCGTTTATTACTGAGATTATTCCATCTATATTTGTATAAGCTATTTTTAGTTTCTTTTGTCCTCCTCCCCTTCTGTCTTCTTTGTTTCCATTTTCCCTATACAGTATATCTTTTTCTCAGCCTCATGTCTATCACTCTCCAAAAAAACTCCTCCTTTTCTTTTTCAGTTCTATTCTCATTCGCCTCATTCCTAAGTTCTTTTTCTTTCTCTTTTTCTTCTTCACTCATTTCTTTTTTTATCCATATATTTTTGTACTGTTCACTATTTGCTAATCTTATTGTTCTAGATAATATTTCTTCTGCGCTTGATTGCGATCTAAGTTTAACTTTTAGTGGTCTATACTTTATGAAGGAGTGATTGTGCCAACAGCACTGTATGGAGTAGAAACATGGAACATAAGAGAGGAAGAGAGAAGGAGTTTGAATGTGTTTGAGATGAGGTGTCTGAGAAGTATGATGGGGGTTACTAGGCTAGAGTGAGAAATGAGGAGGTGAGAAGGAGAACAGGGGTGGAAAGGGAGTTGGGAGACAGGGTTGATGAAAGAATATTAGGGTGGTTTGGACACATGGAAAGAATGAGTGAAGAAAGACTAGTAAAAGAGGTATGGAAGCCAGATGTGGAGGGATTGAACATGAGGTGATGTCCTAGGATGAGGTGGATGGATGGGGTGAAGGGCACTTTGGGGAAGAGGGAATGTTTGTTGAGGAAGGACGGGAGAGGACAGAAGACGGGTGAATGGAGAATGGTTGTATATGGATGATGTTGTGATGCATGAGGTGGAATGGGCAGGGGGGGATGGGGGTGGGGTGGTATGTGTGAGCAAAATTTGACGCAGCCCGAAGGGATTTCTCCCCGTCTTCTCCTTTTATGCAGGGGGGTCTCTGATTTAATGAAGCGGCCTTGCTGTGGATGTGCTGCATCTTGCGACTGCTTCTGACCCAGGGCAGTGGACAAGGTGCAGGGATGACCTGTCATCCAAGAGGTGCTAAGATGGGAGGGAGGGTGGAGGGGAGTGGAGTGTATTTAGGGATGGAATGGGTGGGAATGATTTTATGCCTTTTTCTTTTTGGGTACCTCCCTTGTAAAGGGGAAAAAGCCTTGGTATATGTATGTATGTATCTTCAATTCTTATTGTGATCATCACCCTGTTCTCTCCATTTGTAATTTTCATCACATTTAAGTTTTTCTTAGCCAAGAACATGACTCCTCCACCCTGTTTTTCCTCTCTATTTTTCATCCAGTGATTATATAACCCATGTCCAATACTATTTGGTAATAGTGGACCCCTTAATTTTGTCTCCACAATTCCCATTATGTCTGGTTTTTCTTCTGACAGGTAATCATTTAGTTCATTTAATCCTGAGATTAATCCGTCTATATTGGTATAAGCTAGTTTTAATTTTCTACTCCATCTCTTTCTCTGTTCCTTATGTTTCTTTTTCTTGAATATACCATTATTTCAGTCTCATGTCTAAACACTCTCCAACAGAACTTCGTTTTCTCGGTCTTCGTTCATTTCTCGTTTTTTTAATTTTTTTTTATAGCTTCACTTCTTGTCTTTTCTCTTTTCTCTTTCCTCATCATTCATACCTATGACACTGCATGGGGAAAACTTGGAATGTAAATGAGGCAGAAAGGAGAAATTTGAATGTGTATGAGATAAAGTGTTTGAGAAGTATGATTGAGGTTATGATTATGGATAGAGTGAGAAATTAGGAGGTTAGGAGGAGAGTGGGGGTGAAAAGGAAGCTGGCATATAGATCAGTGGAAGAATGAAATGGTTTATACATGTGGAAAGAATGAGTGAAGAAAGACTAGCAAAAAGAGTGTGGAAGGCAAAGGTGGATGGGATGAACTTTAGGGGAAAATAGAGAATGGGATAGATGGATGGTGTGAAGAGGACCTTGTATAAAAAGGGAATGTCTATTGAGTAGGGAAGAGACTGGGCAAGATATAGGTGTGAGTGAACAATGGTTGTAAATGGATGATCAGCTGATGGGGCCTAAAGGGATTTCTTCTAGTCTTCTCTATTTACTCATAATGGGACAAAGAGAGACAATAAATAAAAAAGTAGGGGTAAACCAGCTTTGGCTGCTGGGCCCTGTTGTGCAGTAACTTTGACTTGCTGGATTGCTTGTGACCCAGGTAGTTGGCAGGGGGCAAATGGGTGTGGGATGACTAGAGGATAGGTGTATCCCTTTACTGTCTACCTCCCTTACAAGGGGAAGGAACCTTTCAGCATGTAAATAGACTATTTTTAGATTATATGTTCAATCAATCAATCCAATGCCCATATGTCTTAGAAATCCACTGCTCATAGGTAATCAACAACAGCTGGATTGACCCACAATTGGATGACAAAACAGTGAGTGCAAAAACTATACAAGAATTTAAAAACAAACTTGATGATGAAAGATACAAAGATGGGTCACTATGAGCATAGCTCTCTTCCCGTAAAATAACTATGTAAATAAAAGTCACTCAAGGAAGAGATATTTTGTTGTTGTATAGGTAGGGTGAGGACATGGTAGCATAGCAAGAAGTATTCAGACCACTGTTCTCATTATATACTTATATTTCATTTTCCAAAGTGGAGAACTACAGCAAAGGTGAAAATAAAGAATTGGATCTAGAAATTCCATTTCCTGATCTACCAGAATCCACTCCACAGTTTATAGTTCATCCAGGTTCTAAGATGTGCAATATCATATCTGCTGCTTTGAATAAGTAAGTCACTGTTTTCTGTAGATCTGTGACATTAGTGACATTTTTGCACAACAAATGTAAAATTTGATTAAAAGATTGGTAGTTCTGATTAGGATTTATTTTCTTATTTTTCAGGCTGAACACTGATAAACAATTATTATGGATTGGATCAGGACCAGCAACAACGAAAGTCATATCTTGTGTTGAGATAATCAAGAGGAAAAATAGAAATCTCCACCAGTTGAACAAGATTGGATACAAAATGTAAGTAAAAATATATATAATTTATCTTTCACTAAATACATATATTGAAGTGGAGCCACAGAATGAACTTAAAAACCCTCATTGTGAGCAAATTAAACCCATTCACCCACCCCTCCCATCCCAGAATCTTGGAGATGAAAGATCAACATGTCCCCTGCCACACTGTTCTGATTAAAAGCAATGTACCATAAATACAATACTGTGTCAGAAGTTTTGAAAATTGGGCTATCTGTCTTTTAAACTTAGCTCCCTCGTTCTAATCATAAATTTAAGTCTTATTCCAACAAATATAAAACAATCTTGTTTTTTTAGGTAATAGTACCATAGTGAAGGGTAATCATCACCTTTAACCCCAATAGTTCAGTTATGTATTGTATTATTTCATTCCGGGTTATTCCAAACTCATTCAGCTCAGGGATGTCACCATATTGAACTGGTATTTGTTGTTGGTGACCTTCAATATTTCAGAGAATCATCTCTGTTATCTATCTTCAGAATCCATCAACACCCTCTTCTCCATCTGGAGATGCACCCTTTAGTGGCCCTCACTTAGCCTCCAGACCAGACTGTAGACTGCACCAGTATGACACAGATATTAGTAAAAGTTTCTTACTAGAAAGATCTATGGGAGGGTCCAATGACCATTACTTTGGACATGCAGTTTACCCCCATACTACTCATCCACCACTTATTACATTAAGAAAGTTAACAACCAGCAACTGCTACTTTCTGGCTTAAAACATAGAAATATCTTCTTATTTTCATAACACAAACAGCAGGCTGGCATTTTTGTTGTGTCTTTCTTTAGACTTGAATAACATGAAAGTACCATAACATTGACTTGACACAGTGAGATGCAGGGGTAGCCTCTTTCTCTTCTTTGCTCCAGAATTAATAAGTTTAGTTTGTCCAATCTTTGTTCATATGTCAACATGCTGAGTGTTGGTGCCATCTTTGTTAGTGCTCTTTGAATTTTTTTTTTTTTTTTTTTTAATGTGTGTCCATAGTGATGCTGCATATTCTAATTTTGGTCTTATCAGTGTAAGTAGGATTTTCTTCCATCTCCTCATCCATGTAGTCAAAGGCCACTTTCATTTATCTTATTAAGTTGTAGGTTTCTCCAACTATTTTGTTTATATGTTTGTCTGGTGTCATGAAATGATCACTCCTAGGTCTCTTTCTGAATTTGCTGTGATGCATGGGAGTGGGTGGGGGATGGGGGTGAGAGAATATGTATAGATAATATTTTGATGCAGCCCAAAGGGATTTCTCCCCATCTCTTTTTCTGCATTACATGAAGCAGCCTTGCTGTGGATATGCTGTGTCTTGCTACATTGCTTCTGACAGCAGAGGGTGAGATGCAGAGATGACCCATCATCCAGGAGCCAAGAAAAGAGGGAGGGAGGGGTGGTAAATGGGAGTGGAATATATGGGGATGAAATGGGTAGGAGTGGATTTATGCCTTTGACTTTGTCTACCTTGTGAAGAGGAAAAAGCCCTTGGTATATGTATGAAGTAACTGTAGGGGTGGATGTAAACCAGCTCCAGCTCTCAGGACCTGCTGTGGAAGTGATGTGGCATGCTGCATTGTCTTCATTCTGAGTTAAATGGAAGAGGGACAGGGATGACCTTTAATCCAAAAAGTATTGAGATGAGAGGGGAATTAAGTGGGGGTTTTAATGTGTATTAAGTGTGTGCCTTTGGTATGTATATACCAAGTAACTGTTTTGTATTTTATTTCCATAGAGTTGAAGAGTACTGGGATCCAAAGCTTGAAGACCTCGACCAGTTAAAAGTTGTTCGTCGGATTCCCACCCTATTTGTCTTACTTTCAAAAGATTTAGTACAACGAGATCTAGGGTAATTTGCCTTTAAGTTTGATCTGTATATTTATGTATTATATTCTGTATAAAATTTTTAATTCCTTTTGTTGATGTATATGAATATTGTGTTTGTATATATATTACATGTATACAGTCATCTCTTAACATACATGAGGGTTAGGTAACATAGATATTATGCCTGTTGAAAATCTTCATATTTTTGCTATGTCCCCCTTGGAAACACTTCTGGCATTCCATTTCCTTATCTAACCTGATAACTGCACAATAGGCTTTTGTGCAATTGTTTGGGGTTAAAAAAATCTCAAAAGAGTTTTGTTATAAAATGAAAGATTGCATGAAAAAGTATAAGAAAACTAAGTTTTAGTTAATTATTTCCCTTAGTTCAGGCATGGTGGTGTAGCAAATTTGCACGTTGTGTCACTCTGAGGTAGCAGGGAATGAGTTGTGGTCATGCATGGATGAGTGATGAGGAACTTTTCTACTACTTAACACTTTGTTCCTCACCACTGCTGTTTCAGTTGTCCACTGTTTCTTTCTTTTTTGCATGAATGTTTTTTGTGTAAGTTATCTTATATCTTGCACCACAAGTGGGTCATGTGTAGGTGACTGACCTGCCCCTTCCATGATGTCTAAGGAGTACAAAAGATGTGTGGGTGGGTAGGTATAGTGTGTGGACTTGTTCACCATGAGTTGGCAAAGTTCATTTTAAGACATATGGGAGCAAAATATAGACCACTGAGTTAAAGAAAAGCCTTCACATCATATGATATATGTCGCAGTTACATGCTGTTCATATGATGTATGTCACAGTTTATGGGTTAAGTATAGAAATGTCTTATGTGCATTTTTACAAATAGTTTACTGTGAATAATGTACAGTATAGCACACTGAGAGGGAGGAAAGGGTGGTAGATGGGAGTGGAATGGGTGGGAGTGAGTATATGCCTTTTGACTTTGGCTACCTCCCTGGTAAGGGGGGAAAAAGCCCGTAGTATATAGATAGAAATAATACACTGTCAGGCTGGGTGGAAGGGAAACTCTGATGGGGGAGAATATTTGTTTATTTTGAGTGAAAGTTGGGCACCAATATAATACGGCTTGCTCTAAGTGTGAGAAAGATGGGGGAGAGACAGCAAGGGAGATGACTACTGTGTGTTCCAAGTTATATCCCAAAGTGGGAGAGGAGGAGACTGCAACAGAGGCAATGTTCTAAGCTCACAGTGTGATGCTCCGAGGAAATCTGAATCTTTAGTGTTCTGTCCGATCTTATATACATAGTTCAGGTCATGACCCATGCTCTTAATTGGCATGAGGTCAAAGTTGATGCCTAGGAAGTCAGAGACACAAAATGTTCTCAAGCCACTGAGTCACCAAGATGGAGTATGGAGTGTGCGTTCCTCAAAGAATTTTTGTGCATCTTACATGGTCAGGCGATGAGTAGATTGAGTCATCATAGGCTGGTGAACTGCATGTATGTTTCCGCAAAGAGGCTTTGTGTGAGTCATGCAGCCAGGCAGCATGAGTCACATGGCTAGGCCCACAATGAATTCCCTTGGAGGCCTTGGGAGTCAAAGGTCATGAGACAGGGTCAGGAGAAGAGGTGAGGACTGTCATGAGGATAACTTCCCTAACACACCCCAACAGAAGTCAAGGACTGGAGTGCATTCATGTGGAGCCGCGACAAGGAGTTGTCAGGGTAGTTGTCCTTGTCCTGGACATGATGGGACCAGAACTTGAAGGCTGGGGTGGAGCTGGCCAGCAGACTGCAGGGGCAGCAGCAGGCAGTAGTGTGTTTGCCGCAGGGTAGTAAGCCTCGGGGTGCTTGGCTACTCCTGTAGGACTAGAGTTGTCCTGTACATCTTGAATGATGTTGAAGAGGTTGGTGCATCTTGGGAGACTGCCTAGGGGATCTTGTATCTAGAACGCATCTTGGGATCATGTATGGTGATGTTAGTAGTGTGGTTGCAACATCTCCATGAAAAGATAGACTCATGAGAATGATTATGATTAGTGGGTGTGGCATTAGGCCACCCAGGGCTTCATGGACTTGACAGTCAAGGTTACTAGTCACTAGCTTTATTGGAGTTTAGGTGTAGGACCTTGTGATCTCCATTGAGCATGTGGGTGGGTCAAGGTGGGAATGCTTATAGCTCTAGTTTGCTAAATGATCTAGTGACAGTAGGCCACAAAATGATACCTGTGATAGGCAAGAATGTAGGCAGTCAAGCTGACAATCAGTAGGCCTGGCAGGCAGCAGCAGCAGTTGAGCTGGTGGGCAGTCGAGCAGGTAGGCAATGGGCGGCAGATGAGCTTGCAGGCAGTGGCGGTAAAAGAGCTGGCAGTCAGCAGACCTGGCAGGCAAGAGTGGCAGTTGATCTGGCAGGTAGTTGGTAAAGGTGGGGATCAGGGTCTCAAACATGGGGCAGCCAAATGTCAGGCTGGCTGGAAGGCAAACTCTGATGGGGAGATTATTACAAAGGATTACAAAGGTGGAGACCTTTTGGTCCATATCTAGGTTGGATGCAAAAAAAAAAATCATATTAATGATAAATGAATAAAAACAATAATAATGTGAATAATAAATAAAATAAATGCATAGGTATAGTTAGATAATAGATAGGTAAATTGTAAATAATAATAAATTGACATAACTAATAATAAATGAGAATCAAACAAATAATAATAAATGGACAAATGATACATATACCAAGGCTTTTTCCCCCTTACAAGGGAGGTAGCCGAAAAGGCATAAAATCACTCCCACCCATTCCATCCCTGAATACACTCCACACCCCTCCACCCTCCCTCTTATCTTAGCACTTCCTGGATGACGGGTCATCCCTGCACCTTGTCCACTGCCCTGGGTCAGAAGCAGTGTCGCAAGACACAGCATATCCACAGCAAGGCCACTTCATTAAATCGGCGACCCCCCTCTCTGTCCCCCCATGTATAAAAGGAGAAGACGGGGAGAAATACCTTCGGGCTGCATCAACTTTTGCTCACACATACTACCTCACCCCGATCCCCCTGCCCATTCCACCTCATGCATCACATCATCACCCATATTCAGTAGAAGCCCGATTTAACGAACTAATTAAGCCAAGGTCCAGTCCGCTAAATTGAATTTTCCGTTAAATTGAGCGAGTGAGCGTTGGTGTAACAGTGTTGCGAGAGCGAATTATAAAAATGATACGTACCTAAAAATTCCCTAGTGTACATACACACACATACAGTATATATATTATTGTAAGTGAATTATAGGCAGCACAATCATGAATTGCAAATGAACAGCAACGTGCAGTAATTTGTTGCAACATGTGTATTTACCTAGTTGTATTTTACGGGAAGGGGAGCTATGCTCGTGGTGTCCCGTCTTCATATCTCATTTTATCTAAACTATTTTTAAATTCATGTATTGTTTTTGCACACACCACTTTCTCATCTAACTTGTTCCAACTGTCTATTACTCTGTGAGGAAAGCTGTTCTTTTTCAGATCTCTTCTATAGCTGTCTTTCTTGATTTTCTTTCCGTGCCCTCTTGTATTTCTGTCATCCCATTTTATCAGATTCTCTCTATCAATAATTTCTATGCCTTTCATGATTCTGTAAATAGCTATCAAATCTCCTCTCTCTCTTCTTTGCTCTAGTGTCTGTAGCTCAAGTTTTGCTAGTCTCTCTTCATATGATAGTTTTGAGAGTGTTGGTGCCAATTTTGTAATTGCTCTTTGTATTCTTTCAAGTTTTTTTTATACATTTTTTTGTACTTGGTGACCACATTGTTGTTGCATATTCCAATCTTGGTCTTATCAGTGATTAAATTTTTCTTCACCATTTCTTCATCCAGGTATGTAAATGCCACTTTGATTGTTCTTATTAAATTATAAGTTTCTCCAAAAATCTTGTTTATATGTTTCTCAGGTGACATATTATTCATAACAATGACTCCCAAGTCCTTCTCATTTTCTACTTTTTTTATTCCTTCTCCCAATTTATATGATCCTGTTATTCTGTTTTTACTTTTTCCAAATTCCATTATACTACACTTTTTAGTGTTGAACTCCATCTTCCACTTCCTACTCCATTCCCATACTTTATTTAGATCACTCTGTAGTGACTCACAATCTTCTTCCGTGTTCACTTTTTTAAAGTTTTGCATCATCTGCAAAGAAGCTCATATAACTTTCAATTTCTTCATCCATATCATTAATATATATAGCAAACATTATTGGGGCCAGAACTGTTCCTTGTGGAACACCGCTTATTACGTCATCCCATTTTGAGTGTCTCTTATCACTACTCTCATTTTTCTTTCTTGCAAAAAGTCTTCCATCCATTTAAGCAGTTTGCCCTGTATTCCTCCTTCAGTTTCTAATTTCTTAAGCAACTTCTTATGTGGTACTTTGTCAAAAGCTTTTTTTAGGTCTAGAAATGCACAATCAGCCCATCCATCTCTTTCTTGTATTATATCTATTAGCCTTGAATAGAAACATACTAAATTAGTGACACATGATTGTCCTTGTCTGAATCCAAATTGCTTTGTCTGAATCCAAATTGCCATCTACTTTTGATAATTCTTTCACAAATTTTTGCTATTGTACTTGTTAGAGAGACTGGTCTATAGTTGGTAGGGTCTTCTTTATTTCCTCCTTTATATATAGGTACTATATTTGCTTTTTTCCAATCTTCTGGAACTTTTCCTTCTTTCAAGGAACTATTTATTATGTTATGTATTTTGTCTGCCAGTTCATTTCTGCATTCTTTCAAAATCCAGTTTGCTATTTCATCTGGTCCATGCGATTTTCTAACATCAAGATTACTCAAGTATTTCATTATTTCATTCTTTGTTACTTCTATTTCTTTCATAGGGGGGACTTTCTCTTTCCATTTGATCTCTTCTGGTTGTATATTCTCCCTTGTAAACACTGATTTAAAATGCTTGTTCATAATTTCCGCCATTTCTATTTCCTCTGTGTATTCAACTCCTTGTCTCAATTTCTCCAAATCTTGTTTGTTTTTCAGTTTGTTGTTTACAAATCTGTAGAAAAGTTTTGGTTGATCTTTACATTTTTCTATGACATATATTTCATATTTTCTCTTTTCCTCTCTGCATGCTTGTACATATTCATTTCTATAACAAGTATATATTTTCCATTTTTCAGGTATTATGTGTTTCTTCCATTTGGTCCAAGCTTTGTATCTTTTGTCTTTTAACTCCCTACAATTTTTGTTGTACCAGCACCTTACACATTTTTTTCTTGTTTTTGTCTTGGGACATACTTTTCCACCTTTTTTTTTATTTTTATAAATTGTTGTCAAAATATTCTATTTCTCTTCTGTTGTATCTTCTTTGTGTATTCTTTCCCAGTTTTCATTTTGAAAGAATTCTCTTATTTTATTAGAATTTGTTTTTTCATACATCAATCTTCCTTTTCTATATTAATTTCTTTTCATGTATTTTTTCTCGTTTAGTTCTAGTTCTATCAATATGTGGTCACTTTTACTTATTGGTGCCTGGTATTCTATCTTTTCCACTATTCTAGGTTCAGATGTGATTATTAGGTCTAGTCCGGATGGTTCTTCATTTCTATACCTAGTGTTCTCCTGAATCCATTGTGTCATTGTGTGGTCAATAATCATTTCAAGTAGAACATTTCCCCATGAGTCTTTTCCACCCTTTATGGTCATCTCTTCCCAGCAGATTTCTTTGCAATCAAAGTCGCCCATCATAACTATTCTTCCTCCATCTTCCATTATCTTGTTTAATGTTATTCTTGTGTCTTCTAACATACTTTTATGTTCACTCTCTTCCCACGAGGCTGGTTTTGGGGGCACGTAATTTATTACAAACTTTCTATTCTTCTTATCTCTGTCTTCTACTTCTATCATAATCATCTCTATTTTTTCCATATGTGACACTCTTCACGTTTATATCCTTCTTAGTCAGGAACATAACTTATGGCACAGCGAACTGGGGACTGCGCAGATCAAATGGACAATCAGCATCTTAGCATCCATGACGTAGACAGACTTGGGACGGAAGGTTATAAATTCACGGGGATGTTCGATGCCACTTTATTGCAGATCCGATCCATCATGCAGGATGGACCCAAAGGAATTTCGATAGTTACGGTGAAATGATGAAAACTGGAAATTGGACTAGTTACTAAAGGCTAAAAGCTACACATGATATAAAAGGATTGCAAAGGATGCACTAGTATACTCTAAACCTAAAATATAAAGGGGTTTACGACTTACTGAGTTGGCTACAAGAGGGGTGCGTACACCTTTCGAGTTTCGAACCAGACTGGCGCCTAGATGCGTGACGTGACATCATAAACGGCAACCGGTCTTTACACACCTTAATTCTAATTCTTAAAGTGAACATTGTACAAATAATGCGATGTTATCTTGCGACACAACTTGCAGACAACTTACAAAGGTGGGATTTGGAACAGAGGAGGTCTCTGCCCGAAATACACTTAAAATTAAAGCATTACAAAAAACAAAATTGAAAACCCCTTCCGAGTTGAAACGAGCCTTACGACAAAAAATATGTAAACATGGAGATACACGGAATTATAAAAAATCCCGTTACTGCTCGTAACGGCACATAACTCCACCCCCTTGTTTTATCTCTCTGTTTCTAATCCAATAATTATATGCATTATGTCCTATGCTGTTGGGTGGTAGTGGACCTTTTAATTTTGTCTCTACAATTCCCATTATGTCCGGTTCTTTTTCCTTCAGATACTCGTTCATTTGATTCAGTCCTGTTATTAATCCATCTATATTTGTGTAGGACACTCTTAACTTTCTGTTATTTCCATTGTATTCTCTGTTTCTTTTTTGTTTCTGTTATGGTCCATTTCCTCAATTTCATATTCACTACTCTCCAGTAGAATTCTTCTTTTTCTGACTCCGTTCTGGTCTCGTTTTTTTCTTTAGCTTCTTTGCTTTTCATTTTTTCTTCCTCTCTTTCCTCTTTATTCATTTCTCTTTTTATCCATACTTTTTTATATTGTTCACTTGCTGCTAGCTTCCCTGTTTTTGCTAAGATATTCTCTGTTGTTGTTTGTGACCTGAATTTAATCTTAATTGGTCTGGTCTTATCTGTACTATATTTTCAGAGCCTAAATATCTCTTCAATTTGTTTCATTATTTCAGGTTCATCTTCCTGAACTAATTCTAGTAAACTGCTTACTTTTTCTTTTTCCTCACTGATTCTTGAAGTTCTATCTAGGTTATGTTTCTCTTCTATTCCTAATAGAATTATGCATTTCTTTTTATCTGCTAAGTCTCTTACTATATTCTCCTTCTTTCTCATCACTTTGATAACTGAGTCTTCAGTTTGTTCTTTCATTTGCTGTTTAATTATATCAGTAAATACAACTTTACTGTTTTCCTGTATTTTTCTCCACCCCTGTGCTTCCTTTGCTATGGCCTCTTTATTGTCTTTATTGTTCTTTTTTAATTCTACATTCTCCTCTTTTACTTCTTTTAACTGTCTTTTTAATTCTTCTACTTCATTATTTAAGTTTTTGTTCGCCTTCTCTAGTTCTTCCAATCTTTCAACCCTTTGCGCAATTTTTGACATTCCACCGAACCTAATCTCCCAATGTTTGGTCATTTGTTCAAGTTTTTCCTCTAGTCTTGCCAGTCGAGGGAGGTTGGTATCCGCCCCCCCCCCTCATTAAATCCATGGAAATTGTTATCCTCATCTATTGTGCTGCTCTTATCTATGTTTCTAATCTTTACATTTTTGTTAGTCCCTTCATCGTCACTAAATTGCTCTGGCCCGCGTTTGTTTACATGGCATCTGCCTGCCTGGACCAAGTCCCCTCCTTCCTCATTTCCTTCCATTTCCCTCAGTAATCCCTCCCCTTCTCCTTTTTCCTCACTTTCCCACTACACCATGAGCAATCCCCTTCCCTGCAAATACAATAGGTACTTCCTTTGCGTTGAGATCCACGAATATTTCACTTTTTCTTCAGGACGTCAATCCTCACCGTCCGTCCGACGGAAGTGTGTGTGTGTGTGTGTGTGTCGTGTAACAATGATATGAGCTGTCTGTGAATTTCGCGGAATATTAGTCATAGCTTCGTGTTTGGTTCGATGTACATAATTCTAGCGATTAATAGGACTGGGCAGTTGGTTTTTGGATAGTAAGCGTTATTGTTCTGTTGTTGCAGAAAACGTAGTTCGTTGTTATTGAAGTTTTTTTCGTGGTGATTACTCTCGTGTACTGATTTTGAATTTTCCCATCAGCTTACTGTTTCATTATTTTGTTTTCCTATTATACCGTCTATTTCACTTGAATATATTTCTGCTACAATTATACTTTATACATATACTGAAATGTATATTATTGTGTATATATATATATATATATATATATATATATATATATATATATATATATATATATATATATATATATATATATATATATATACCTCCAAAGTACAAAATTTTAATTTTTTTCTTGACTCCACCACCACAATCTGGTAACATATGGTAACATTGTACTCTGAGACATGCATGTGGCCAGTTGATGGAAAATGCTCAACTTAGCTTACCGTTCCCACTATATTGAGCTATTTCCATAGACGCGCGTCTGGTCAGCTAGCGGAAAATGGTCAACTTAGCGGACCATTTCCGCTAAGTTGAGCATTTTCGTTATTGCTATTTGCAGTTCGCTAATTTGAGCTTCCGCTAAATTGAGATCCATTAAATTGGGCTTCTACTGTACAACCATTCTCCCCTGTCTTCTGTCCTCTCCCGTCCTTCCTTAACAGACATTCCCCTCTTCCCCTAAGCCCCCTTCACCCCATCCACCTCATCCTAGGATGTCCCCTCATGTTCACTCCCTCCACATCTGCCTTCCATACCTCTTTTACTAGTCTTTCTTCACTCATTCTTTCCATGTGTCCAAACCATCCTAATACTCTTTCATCAACCCTATCTCCCAACTCCCATTCCACCCTCGTTCTTCTCCTCACCTCCTCATTTCTCACTCTGTCTAGCCTAGTAACCCCCATCATACTTCTCAGACACCTCATCTCAAACACATTCAAACTCCTTCTCTCTTATGTTCCATGTTTCTGCCCCATACAGTGCTGTTGGCACAATCACTCCTTCATACAGTCTCCTCTTAGCATCCATTCCCAAATGTCTATTCCTCATTACACTCTTCAATCCACCAAGGCATTTACTCGCTTCTCTCAATCTACATTCTACCTCCACCTTCACTCCACCTTTTCCTGCCACATTTGCACCCAAGTATCTAAAACTATCCACTTCCTCCAGTCGCTCTCCCTTAATGCTCACTTCCAGTCTACTGCCACTTTCACCCCTTGTACATCTCATCACCTTACTTTTACCCACATTTATCTTTAGCTTTCTTCTATCACATACTCTCCCAAACTCTGTCACCAACTTCCTTAGTCCCTCCTCCGATCCTGCCACAAGCGCAGTGTCGTCAGCAAACAACAGCTGGATCACCTCCCACTTTTCTCCATTTTCTTTAACCATCTCCAATACCTGATCCACTACCCTTGCATTTACCTCTCGCACTACCCCATCCATGTAGTTAAACAGTCAGGACGACATAACGCATCCTTGACGAAGTCCCATCTTTACCTCGAACCACTCACTCTCTCCATTTCTAATCCTGACACAAGCTCTACTACTCTCATAAAAACTCTTGACAGCTCCTAGAAGCTTTCCTATTATCCCATAAATCTGCATAACCTCCCACAGTGCCTCTCTGTCTACCCTATCGTAAGCCTTTTCCAGATCCATAAAAGCCCAAAAAACATCCTTCCCCTTTCCTATAGCTTTCTCACATATTTGTCTTACCACAAAGATCTGATCTACACAACCTCTACCCGTCCTAAATCCACACTGTTCCTCACCAATTACTCCCTCTGTTCCTCTCCTAATCCTCTCAATCAAAATCTTCCCATAAGCCTTCCCAACTACACTTAACAAGCTAATCCCTCTGAAACTACTACATTCACATTTGTCCCCTTTTCCCCTGTAAAGTGGAACTATACATGCACTCCTCCAGTCCTCCGGCACTCTACCCTCTCTCCAGCAAACATTAAATAACCTCACCAACCAGTCCACCATCACTGTACCTCCTTTCTTTAGACATTCTGCATGGCATCCATCCAGACCAGGTGCCTTACCTGCTTTCATCATCTTAACAACTGCCTTCACTTCATCCTTCCTTATTTCTCCTCCATTTTCCTCACTCATCACTCTTTATTTTCTTAGCATTTCCCACTGCAACTATCTTTCCCTCCCTATCCTCCTTCACATTTAGCAACTCCCTAAAATATTCTGCCCATCTTCCCCTTACTGCCTTCTTCCATTATCATCTCTCCATCTACACCTTTTACCTTTTCTTCTCTACTTGATTCGCCTCCTCTTCCTCTCTTAATTTCTTTCCAAAACGTCTTTTTATCACTTTCAAAATTTTCTGTCATACTCTTACCCCACTTCACATCTACTCTTCTCTTTGCCTCCTTTACCTTTTGCTTTACTTCACTTTTCTTTTATTTGTACCTCTCATATGACTCCTTCGTCCTATTTTGTAACCAATCTGTGAAAGCTCGCTTCTTCTCTTCTACAACCTTGTTTCCTCATCCCACCATTCACTACCCTTCCTTCTATTTCCTCCTGTCCTTCTTGTTCCACACACCATCCATGCACACTTTCTACTCTATCCTTCACTCCCTCCCACTCCTCCTTCAGCTTCTTCTTATACTCCTTCTCCTTTTCATTTAAAGAGTTCACTCTAAGCACCTCCCTACCTTTTGTCCCTTTCCTCTTTCTCCATCTATCCTCCACTCTCAACTTACCTTCCACCAAAAAATGATCTGATATTCCCCCACCCTCTCCCCTTAGCACATGTACATCCTTAACTCTTCCTATCATAGTCCTATTTACCACTACATAATCCATCAACGCTCTATCTACCACCCTTCCATCATTACAGTATCTTAGGTGTTTATCTAAATGACTCTTAAAGCTTTGAACTGAATTACATTGCACTGCCTCTGCAGGAAGTTTATTCCATTCATTAACTACATGGTTGGCAAAGTTGTTTCTACCCACTTCCAAATTAAATCTATTTCTGGACAGTTTGAGACCATTGTTTCTTGTCGGATTCTCATTCAGTGTGAAAATTTTGTCACTTTTGATGTCAGTTCCCTTTAGAATCTTAAAGACCTGTATCAAGTCACCTCTGAGTCTACGCTTTTTTTTAGTCTATTTTCGTATGATTTATTTTTTATATTTGGAATCAGTTTTGTGGCTCGCCATTGTAGTTTTCCAATCTGTCAATGTCTTTAATAAGATTCAGTGACCATACGGAAAAGCGTATTACAAATGCGGATGAACTAACGATTTATATAGCTTGTTAATGAGTGATGGACTTTTGAAGTCAAAAGATCGCGCAGTCCTAGAATCTTGTTTGCTTTCTCAGAGGCTGAAATACACTGCTTGGATGATTTGAGATCGTTACTAATAATTACACCGAGATCCTTCTCACTATTCACTTTTGTTAACGAATTTCCAAATAACTTGTAATCGTACTTACTGTTATTTTTACCAATGCATTACCTTGTGTTAAATTTCATTAGCCGCTTTTCAGACCATTGCTGTAATTTATCTAAATCTTCTTGAATATCTAATTGTTTTAAGTGATCATTTGCCATTCCGCACAGTTTTGTATCATCAACAAATTTGGAGACAATAGATTTTAGTCCATGGTCTATATCATTTATATATACTATAAAAGTGGCCCAAGATCGGAACCCTGAGGAACTCCACTTGTAACATTTTTCCATCCAGAAGTTTTTCCATTTAAAACAACTCTGTTTTTGATCATTCAACCAGTTACTATTCCAACTTAATGGACTGCCACTAACTCCATGTGAAGCTAATTTAGTAAGTAGTATTTCTGTGGGGACGGTATCAAAAGCTTTTGCAAAGTCTAGATATATTAAATCTATATTGTTTCTTTTGTCATAATTCGAGATAACTGTGCTGTAGAATTCGAGTAAGTTAGTCACGCAAGAATTTTTCCGTCTGAAACCATGCTGGCTATCATTTACCAAACAGTTACTTCCTAAATGATGTTCGATAACATCTCTGATGATAGTTTCCATAATTTTTCCTACAATTGAAGTCAAACTTATAGGCCTGTAGTTATTTGGATACTTTGTGTCACCTTTTTTGAATATGGGAGTAATGTTAGCTAGCTTCCATTCTCTTGGGACATCTCTGGATATGATGGATTTCTTGAAAAGAATTTCTAATGGAACAACAATCTCATGTTTTATTTCCTTTAAGATTATTGGATACCAACCATCAGGCCCTGGTGTTTTATCAACTTTGAATTTATCTATACACCTATTAATTTTTTCTTTTGTTATATTTACTGTAGTAAGTTTACCCTAGACTTTAACAGGTTTCAGTTTGGAGTTCACTTTGAGGTGTTTCATTTACGAATACTGAGCTAAAATAATTGTTTAAAATATCATACATTCCTTCATTTGAATATTCAAGTTAACCATCAGCAGATAATAGTGGACCAATGTAAAAGTTGGGCACCAGTGTAACATAGCTCGCTGTAAGTGTGAGAGCAGGAGGGGGCGAAGAGATGGCAAAGAAGGTGACAACTGCACATTCCAAGTCATGTCCCAAGGCTTGTGGGGGAGGGGGGAGGAGGAGACGGCAATGGAGGCAGTGGGCTAGGCTTGTAGCATGATGCTCCAAGGTGACATTAATCTTCGGCATTCCATCCAATCTTTTATACATGGGTCGGGTCATGACCTGCTCTTAATTGGTGCAAGGTCAAAGTTGATACCTGGGAAATCGGACATAAAATTTTCTCACACAGCTGAGGCACCAAGGTGGAGGGTATGGGATGTGCATTCCTCAAAGAATTATTGTGCATCACATATGGTCAGGCGATGTGTAGGTTGAGTCATTGTAGGTTGGTGAACTACATGTGCATTTCCTCAAAGAGACTGTCTGAGTCATACAGCCGGGTAGCACATGAGTCACATGGGTGGGCCCACGAGCGATTCCTTTGGGGGGGGGGGGGCCTTGGGGGTCAAAGGTTGTGAGATGGGGCCAGGAGAAGAGGTGAGGACTGTCATGAGGATAACTTCCCTAACACACACTGTATTGTAAAACTAGATGACCTTTGTCCACTTGTCTATGCTCCCGACTCCCACTTCCACGTTGTCATCACTGCTCACGGTTGACAACAAAAATGTTTTGTGAAGAATTGCATCCTCATAAACATGGTCACAGTGAGATTAAGGGACTGTGGGAATGCAGGGTAGCATGGCATGCATAATGCAGTGATGTGTGACTTATCATGGTCTTGGATCACGTGTTGGACTCGTGATCGACATCCATTACCTTCCTGGATGAGAGCTCAGTGTTCATATATGGCCCAATTTATGGGTAATGCAAGAGATAGGTGTGAGTAGACAGTGTCAAAATATATGAAAACCAAAAATATTTGAAAGAGGTTATATGATTACAGTATCTAGGTCACCAAAGGGGATAGATTACATTGACAAAATTTATTAAGGATGGGAGGGCTTTAAGAAGTCATGGGTACAAATTAAGAAAGACCACATGTCTAAAGGACGTGAAAAAATAAATATTACCACATAGATGTATAAATACTTGGAATAGCTTAGGTGTTATAGCCCATGCTCCAACAATACATGAATTCAAATCTATATATCCAGGGGTTTTTCCCCCTTACCACTCCTACCTATTCCACTACCCTTCACCACCCTTTCCTTCCTCTCATTTTAGCTCCTCACAGCTGACAGGTCATTCCTGTATCCTGTTCACTACCTTAGGTCAGAAATAATGCAACAAGGTGCAGCACACCCACAGTAAGGCTGCTTCACTAATTGGCATCCCCCCTCTTCATCCCCTCATGCACAAAAGGAGAAAATGGAGGGAAATCCCTTTGGGCTGTATTAAGGGGGCCGTCGCAATGAATTTCCGAAAAAAATCTAAATATTTGAAAAAATATTCCCTGTCATCTAGTAGCCTTTGGCAAGCCAGTCCTGAAATATTTCAGCGAAATACCAAAAAATAAAGGAGTTATGACTATTTTTCTGACACCCCCCCCACTTCCCAGTACACCTTCGCTGCACATATGTTCGACTAAGTTATTTCATTGCAATAAAAATGACACAAATGTGATGTATTATTCACTATTAAAGACTAGCTGGAAACTTGTGGGGAAAGCATTTCGCACTCGTGAGTAAACTGAGAGAATTATTGTGAGTAGGCTGAGAAAGCAAATTGTCGCTCCTTGGAGAACTTTTATCTACTTTTATTTGAAGCTATAATCATTTCAAGAATGCCTAAACATTCGAAGAAGAAACGTGCATTTCATGAAAGAGCTAAGAAACTGAATCAAATTATTGAGAAACAGTGTACTTCTGCCTTGGTTATTACTGGAGATGACTCATAGCAGTGCTGCTGGGCGCACCTGGGCTCGCTACGCTGACCGCGCGTTATCGCACTCCTCTACCCCTCCATATCCTCTTTTCTCAAATGACGTCACCGCAAACATCGAGCATGCGTGACGTACCATCACGTGCCTCTTCAACTGAAATGCTTCAAGTGCTTTTCGTCACAAGAGCGACTGTCATTGATCATAACTTTGGAAGGACACATAATCTTTCTCACTTGGTTGGAGTCAATCCCATCAGTACAAAAGCACTTGAGGAACAAGACAAAAACACAGAACGGAAAGGGACACCAAAGACCAGAAAGAAGAAGAGAAAACTGTCGTTCAGCTCCGATTTCCACCCGGGAGCTTTCTAGTAAGCGAACCTGGCGACAATGAGGGAGGTGGTGCCTCCTGAAACCCTCGCCTTCTGAGCTGCTAATACCTCCGTAAAAGGGGGGACCAGGTACCAGCTACACTTTATAATAACATGTGAATGACATAGATTGCATGAAGATTGGCGCAGAGAAAAAAAATCTAAATGAAATATATAAAAATGCGGGGAAATGTATTTTGAACTTCAAAACTACACTTTTCTCTACATTTTTTCTATCTCCTCCATAACTACTTGGCCGATTTTAATGGGGTTTGGATCATTTGAAAGCTGAATAAATTTCCAATTATATATTGTGGCATTTTTCATTTTTTGTGATAGAAGTCAATATATTGTATTTTATGTAAAAAAAAAAAAGAAAAAAAAAATTAGAAAAAAAATTCTTTCTCCTAAACTAAGAGGAAATTCAAAAAACTGTATGAACTTTATTTAGGTATTGCTAGAGCATTTGTAGTATTTTTGCAGCATGCTCAGTCAATGGATAAATGAGAGTTTGTAATTTTTCAAAAAAGTTTTTTTTTAATTCATTGTTTTTCAACCAAATTATATGAAAATTGGTGGTGAACATCTCAGTATATATATAACATATTAAAATTTCGCAAAATTCCGATCATAATTGATGAAGTTCGTTCTCGAGCACGACGGACCTGTTAACCACTTCCATACGGTGACGCCTACGTAGGCATCATGAGGAGCAAGTGGGTTCGCGATGATGCCGATGTTGGCGTCTTGATTATATTGTAGTCGTACCTACGTAACCTCCATTCTCTCTAAACTGGGTTCATCATATTTTCTATGGTTATCAAAATTCACGGGTGAAAGAGAACGAACGATTGAGCACTGACTTTATTTTCTATAATGCGATTATTATGACGCAACATTGCACGTCTGGCAGCTAATGCTGCCAGACGTGCGATGTGCCCCGGAGTGAAGAGGTTAAAATATTCACACATAATCACTCTCTAACCTCCCTTCCTTGCATCTCAGTATCATCTGTACATAGCCATTCTCCACTCCTATCTCATCTCCTGCTTTCTCCAATGCTCAGTGCCCCTTTCACCCCATCCATCCATCTTTGGCCATCTCCTCAAGTTCACTCCATCCACCTCTGCCTTCCACTCCGCCTTTACTAATCTTTCATCACTCATTCTTTCTATGTGTCCAAACCATCCCAATACTCTTTCATCATCCCCATCTGCCAACTCATTTTCCAATCCTGCTCTCTTCACCTCATTTCTATTGGTCCCACCTTGTAACCCCAACTATATTTCTCAGACATTTCATCTCAAACACATTCAAACATTTCCTCTCTACCTCTCTTAAATTCCAAGTCTCTGCCCCATACAGTGATTTCAGCACAGTCATCTCTTCATATGATCTCTTTGCATTCATTTCCAAATGCCTATTTCTCATAACACTTTTTAATCCACCAAGGCATTTACATGCTTCTCTCAATCTACAATCTGCCTTTATGTCCACTCCTTCCTTTCCTGCCTCATGCGACCCCAAATAACTAAAGCTATCCACTTCCTCCAGCCTCTCTCTTTTTAGACTTCTACCTCACTGCCATCTGCTCCCCTTGTACATTTCATCTTCTTACTTTTACCTTTAACTTTTTCCTATTGCATACCTTCCCAAACTCCATCACTAATTTCCTTAATCCCCCCTCTGACCTCTTTTTAATCTCCCAAAGCATTTACTTGCTTCTCTCAGTCTACAATTTCCCTCAACTTCTTTTCCTGCTTCATGTGACCCCAAATACCTAAAACTATCCACTTCCTCCAGCCTCTTTCCTCCTTTCAGACTTCCAACTTGCTGCCATCCTCTCCCCTTGTACATCTCATCACTTTCTACCCATATTTACCTTGAATTTTCTTCTATTGCATACCTTTCCAAAACTTCATCACTCCCTTAATCCCCCTTTGACCCTGCCATAAGCACAATGTCATCAGCAAACAACAAATGGCTTACCTCCCATTTTTCTCCATTTTATTTAACCATTACCAATCCCCTGCCCATTACCCTTGCATTTGCCTCCTGCACCACTGTCTATGCACACATTGAAAAGACATGGCAACAAGACACATCCCTGATGCAGCCCCACCTTTACCTCAAACCACTCACTCTCTCCATTTCTAATTCTAACTCAGGATCTACCATTCTCTTAAAAACTCTTGACTGATCGTAACAGCTTTCTCCCTGATCCCATATATCTGTAAAACCTCCCACAGTGCCTTCCCATCTAACCTGTCATAAGCCTTTTATAAATCCATATAGGTCCAAAAATGCATCCTTACCTTTTGCTAAATCTTTCTTACATATCTTTCTTACTACAAAAATCTAAACCATGTAACCCCTACCTTTCCCAAACCCACACTGTTCCTCACTACTCCTTCTGTTTCTCTCCTAATCCTCTAGTTAAAACCCTCCCATAAGCCTTCCTAACTACACTCAACAAACTGATCCCACTTACATTTGTCCCCTTTTCCCTTGTAAAGTGGAACTATACAGGCATTCCTCCAGTCCTCCAGCACTCTACCCTACCTTTGACACACATTAAACAACCTCACTACCCAGTCCACTGTTACTATATCTCCCTTCTTTAAACAATCCTGCGTGACACCTATCTAACCCAGGTGCCTTACCTGCTCTCATCATTTTAATAACTACTTACACCTCATCTTTTCCTATTTCTCCTCCATTTTCCTCACCAATCATTGTCATTTTCTTAGCACCTCTCACTGCTACCACCATTCCCTATCCTCCACATTTTACTGGGAAAGGAGATGTGGGTTTTTGTAAGTGCACATGGGCCTGGTAGTGAGAAGAGTGTAGAAGAAAGGGAGGCTTTTTGGATAGACTTACATAAGTGCATACAGGGATTAGGGAGAAATGTCAATGTAGTAGTATTGGGAGACCTTAATGCTAGGGTAGGAAATGAACCAATTGATGGAGTGGTTGGGAAATGTGGAGTTCCAGGAAAGAATCTTAGTGGAGAGTTAATGTTGGAGATATGTCTAGAGAGTTGGTGGAGGAAGAGGAAAAGGACAAAAGGTAGTGAGGTGCGTAGAGTGAACTCTTTAAATGAAAAGGAAAAGGAGGAGTACAAGAAGAAGCTGAGAGAGGAGTGGGAGGGAGTGAAGGATAGAGTAGAACTAGGAGTGGAGGAGGAATGAGGATGGTTCAAGGAGGGAGTCACAGAGTGTGCAGAGATGGTGCGTGGAACAATAAGGATGGGAGGAAATAGAAGGAAGGGTAGTGAGTGGTGAGATGAGGAAACAAAGATGGTTGTAGAAGAGAAGTGAGCTTTCACAGATTGGTTACAAAATAGGACAAGGAAGTCATATGAGAGGTACAAAGAAAAGAGAAGTAAAGCACAAGGTAAAGGAGGCAAAGAGGAGAGCAGATGTGAAAAGAGGTAAAAGTATAATAGAAAATTTTGAAAGTAATAAAAAGATGTTTTGGAAAGAAATTAAGAGAGGAAGAGGAGGCAAATCAAGTAGAGAAGAAAAGGTAAAAGGTGTAGATGGAGAGATGATAATGGAAAAGAGGGCAGTAAGAGGAAGATGGACAGAGTATTTTAGGGAGTTGCTAAATGTGAAGGAGGATAGGGAGGGAAGGATAGTTGCAGTGGGAAGTGCTAAGAAAATGACCATGATGAGTGAGGAAAATAGAGGAGAAATGAGGAAGGATGAAATGAAGGCAGTTGTTAAGATGATGAGAGTAGGTAAGGCACCTGGTCTGGATGGTTGCCTTGCAGAATGTCTAAAAAGAGAGAGAGAAAAAAAAAGAGGTACAGTGATGGTGGACTGGCTGGTGAGGTTATTTAACCCCTTCCATACAGTGACGCCTATGTAGGCATCATGGGGAGCCAGTGGGTACACGAGGATGCCGATGTCTTGATTATATTTATTGTAGTCATACCTGTGTGACCCCCATACTCTGTAAACTGGCTTCTTCATATTTTCTATGGTTATCAAAATTCACGGGTGAAAGAGAACGAGCGATAGAGCAGTGGCTTTATTTTTTATAATGCGAGTATTATGACGTGCGATGTGGCCCATATTGAAATGGGTTAATGTTTCTTAGAGAGAGGGTAGAGTGTCGGAGGACTGGAGGAGTGCCTGTATAGTTCCACTCTACAAGGGAGAAGGGGACAAGTGTGAGTGTAGTAGTTTCAGAGGGATTAGCTTGTTAAGTGTAGTTGGGAAGGCTTATGGGAAAATCTTGATTGAGAGGATTAGAGGAACAGAAGGAGTAATTGGTGAGGAACAGTGTGGATTTAGGACAGGTAGAGATTGCGTAGACCAGATTTTTTTGGTAAGACATATATGTGAAAAAGCTATAGGAAAAGGTAATGATGTTTTTTGGGCTTTTATGGATTTGGAAAAGTCTTATAACAGGGTAGACAGAAAGGCACTGTGGGAGGTTTTGCAGATATATGGGATAGGAGGAAAGCTTCTAGGAGCTGTCAAGAGTTTTTACGAGAGTAGTAAAGCATGTGTCAGGGTTAGAAATGGAGAGAGTGAGTGATTTGAGGTTAAGGTGGGACTTCATAAGGGATGTGTTATGTCACCCTGGCAGTTCAACTTATATATGGATTGGGTGGTGCAAGAGGTAAATGAAGGGTGGTGAGTCAGGTATTGGAGATGGTTAAAGAAAATGGAGAAAAGTTGGTGAGCCAGCTGTTGTTTGCTGACGACACTGCTTGTAGCAGGATCAGAGGAGGGGAAGCTAGTGACAGAGTTTGGGAGAGTGTGTGAAAGAAGAAAGTTGAAGATAAATGTGGGTAAATGTAAGGTGATGAGGTGTACAAAGGGTGAAAGTGGCAGCAGACTGGAAGTAAGCATTAACCCCTTCACTCTGGGCCTAAATCTCGCGGGCAGCATTAGCTGTCAGACGTGCGATGTTGCGTCATAATACTCGCATTATAAAAAATAAAGTTACCGCTGTATTGCTCGTTCTCTTTCACCCATGAATTTTGATAACCATAGAAAATATGAAGCCAGTTTACGGAGTATGGGGGTCACGCAGGTACAACTACAATATATATAATCAAGACGTCGACACAGGTATCCTCGTGTACCCAATTGCACCTCGTGATGCCTACGTAGACGTCATCGTACTGAAGTGGTTAAGGGAAAGTGACTGGAGGAAGTGGATAGTTTTAGATACTTAGGTTCGAATGTGGCAGGAAAGGGAGGAGTGGAGGTAGAATGTAGATTGAGAGAAACGAGTAAATGCTTTGGTGGATTAAAAAGTGTAATGAGAAATAGACATTTGGGAAAGGATGCTAAGAGGAGTTTGGGGTAGAAAATGGAACATAAGAGAGGAAGAGAGAAGGAGTTTGAATGTGTTTGAGATGAGGTGTCTGAGAAATATGATAGGGGTTACTAGGCTAGATAGAGTGAGAAATGAGGAGGTGAGGAGGAGAACGGGGGTGGTAAGGGAGTTGAGAGATAGGGTGGATGAAAGAGTATTGGGATGGTTTGGACACATGGAAAGGATGAATGAAGAAAGACTAGAAAAAGAGGTATGGAAGGCAGACGTGGAGGGAGTGAACATGACGGGGTGACCTAGGATGAGATGGATAGATGGGGTGAAAGGGGCTTTGGAGAAGAGGGGAATGTCTGTTGAGGAAGGACGGGAGAGGACAGAAGACTGAAAATCGAAGAGAAAGAGGAGATATTATTATTATTATTATTATTATTATTATTATAGGTTTATTCAACAATATTAAATACAATTAGACATACATATATACATTTTTTTTTTTTTTTTTTTTTTACAAAATTGGTAGTTGAAAAGGGAGAGCGAGAAGCAAAGCTTATGGGGAGTTGCTCTCCCTTAAGGAAAAAAAAAAAAAATTTTATTTATTTATTTTTGTTACATGTCAGTATGGTACATACACATCTACACACATATATACACACATACATGCATACACATATATACACACACACAATGACATGCGTCACGACGTCCGCTAACTCCGACCTCACGTAGAAATCGGGGGCACGAGCGAGCATCGCAACTTGTGGGGGTGAGGTGAGAGGTCAGGTCGATTGTTGACGGGACGATAATTGCTTAATGCGCAGATCTGGGTCACCGTGACCTGCTGTAATAGAAAAAAAAGAGCGGCAGACTTGGGCAGTGCATGACAGTTTCTCCATGAATACAATATGATTACAATATTTGGGTTACTTAAAGGATTGCATTGACAGAAGAGATGTTCTTATTAAAGATGGGAGGGCTTTAAGAGGTCATGGGAGCAAATTAAGAAAGACTACATGTCTCAAGGATGTGAAGAAATAGTTTTCCATATAGATGCATAAATAAGTGTAATGGCTTAGAAGGTGATATAGCCCAAAGTCAAACTACATGAGTTCAAATCTAGATATAATTGGAAAACTAGGATAAAAATTAAGTTGGAACTGTGCATGAATTTGAGGATAGGTATGATAAAAATTAGAGAATAGGTGTGACCCAATGAGTGTTGCTCCTTTTCTGTATGCTGTAATTAGGTAAATACAAGGGGACATGAAAAGAAACTCAAAAAGGATAGTTACAGGAAAGATCTGGGGAAAAAAAAAGTTTTCCACACACAGTGGTGGATGTTTGGAACAAATTGGATGAAGGAATAGTGTGTGCAAACACCATACAAGAATTTAAGAACAAACTAGTTGTTGTGAGATACAAAGATGGATCACTACAAGCATAGCTCCCCTTCCCATATAATACAACTAGATAAATACACATGACCTTCTTTGCAGATGATGCAAAATTGTTAAAGAAGTGAGTACTGAAATGGACTGTGAGGTCTGAGAGATCTGAACATGGTCTGG
The DNA here is from genome assembly GCF_046742065.1 of Oratosquilla oratoria. Classification (NCBI taxonomy): domain Eukaryota; kingdom Metazoa; phylum Arthropoda; class Malacostraca; order Stomatopoda; family Squillidae; genus Oratosquilla; species Oratosquilla oratoria. Next base: position 20,489,737 of record NC_134789.1, on the reverse strand, counting down.
GAATGGAGTCAGAAGTGGGAGGTGGACTTCAACATTAAGAAATGTAGCATAATGGAATTTGGAAAAAGTAAAAGATATGCAAGACAATATAAAATTGGTGAAAAGGAAGTAACAAAAATGGGATCTGAAAAAGATCTGGGGGTGATCATCACAAAAGATATGTTCCCTGACAAACACACAAATAAAATTGTCAGCGAAACCTATAACTTGCTAAGATCAATAAAACTGGTTTTTACTTACTTGGATGAAGAAATGGTAAAGAAAATATTAGTCACTCTGATAAGGCATAAATTGGAGATTGCAGCGACACTATGGTCACCTAGTACTAAAAAGAATATAAGGAAATTTGAGAGAATCCAGAGAGCAACTACAAAGATGGCTCCAACACTATCAGAAATGTCATATGAAGGCAGATTGTCAAAACTAGAACTACCTACTCTGGAATAAAGAAGAGAAAGAGGTGACTTGTTGACCATCTACAGAATTATGAGAGGTGTTGAAGTCCTTGATAGAAATAACTTACTAAATTGGGGTAAGAGAAACACAAGAGGACATGGAAAGAAACTCAAAAAGGACAGTTATAGAAGAGACCTAAAAAAAAGAAAAAAAAAAAAAAAAAAAAAAAAGCTTTCCTCACAGAGTGGTGGATGTATGGAACGTACCAGACAAAACAAGTGTGTGCAAAAACAATACAAGAATTTAAGAGGAAATTAGATATGGCAAGATATAGAGATGGGACACCATGAGCGTAGCTCCCCTTCCTGTAAGATACATACATACATATACCAAGGCTTTTCCCTCTTACCAGGGAGGTAGCCAAAAAGAACAAGGCATAAAATCATTCCCACCCATTCCATCCCCAAAAACACTCCACACCCCTCCACCCTCCCTCCCATCTTAGCACCTCCTAGATGACGGGTCATCCCTGCACCCTGTCCACTGCCCTGGGTCAGAAGCAGTGTCGCAGGACACAGCACATCCACAGCAAGACCGCTTCATTAAATCGGCAACCCCCCTCTCCGTCCCCCCATATAAAGGAGAGGACGGGGAGAAATCCCTTCGGGCTGCGTCAAGATACAACTAGGTAAATATACACATGTTGATCGTCAGCCTGTCAACACATCAACAAGTGGTGCTCCTGGGGACTACATTAAAAACGAGACCACTCATCAGTGCTACAATATCAGGATACCTAGATTGTGTTGAATGGGAAGAGGGAGGACTTGTGGGTGCCCAAGATAAGTTAATACAGTGAAAATATTGAGCTTTGAAAGAGAACAAAATGAAAGCAGGCTAGATGAGACCCCTGGTGGCAGAGCAGCGAAACAAAATGTAAACATGAGCTTAAAGACTCCATTAGGCCTGAGGAAATTATTAGAAAACTACAAAGAAAGGCCATTTTCTGGATTTAGACAAGATGTAACTTGAGAAGAATTATACGCATGGAGAAGGAAATGAGAGTTTTGAAAGATTTAGTTTCCGGGGGTCTTTGAAAAATAAGACATATTTTACAAAGAGATTAGTGACTTAAGGAAAGCAAATGCTGAAACAAATTGGGAAGTAGTACCCTAAAAAAAAAAAAAAAAAAAAATTGGTTGAGGTAAAATGAGAAATTGAAAAGCAAAGGTACTGTAAATAGTACAACCATAATTAGAAAACTACAAAGGCCATTTTCTGGGTTTAGACAAGAAAGAGGTAACTGGAGAAGAATTATAGACATGGAGAAGGTAATGAAAGATTTGAAAGATTTAGTTTCATGAGTCATTGCACAACAAGATCTATTTTACAAAGAGATTAGTGAATAGAAAGCAAATGCTGAAACAAATTGGGAAGTAGTACCCTAAAAAAAAAAAAAAAAAAAATTGGTTGAGGTAAAATGTGAAAATGAGAAATTGATATGTAAAGATACCACAAACAGTACGACCATAAAGGAATTGAATGAAGGCAATGAAAAAAAATTGGAGGAAGTATGAGGAAAAGATATACCAACTCAGGAAGGAATGGAAAAATTATCATGAGAGGGATAAGGTAACTTTTAAGGAAATTGTTCAGCAACAAATGCAGGAGAACGCTAAGGAAACAGTCATAGAAGCATATAGTAGTATTTGGTCTAAAAGAAAAAACAGGTTTGTGAGAGACAAAGAAGAAAAATTAACATTAGATGTTTTGAGAGTACAAGATGAAGAAGAATTAGAAAAGGAAATAGAGGAAGTGGATAGAATGGGAAATTATGTAGAAGGAAATCGACCCCTGAAGATCAAATTAAGGGCACAAAGGGCAGTGGAAGAGATATTGGCCACAGGAAAGCTAGTAAATACTGAGCACTATAAAGATGTATGGATAAAAAGAGATATGAACCTTGAGGAAAGAGAAAAAGAGAAAACATTAAGAAGCAAAGCTAAAGAAAAAAAAAATGGAGATGAAGAAAAAGTTCTTTTGGAGTGTTAGACATGAGACTGAGAAAATTGTACCTTCAAGTAAAGGAAACAAAAGAAAAAAAGAATAAGATAGAGAATGCAGAAAATTAAAAGTGGCTTATACTAATATAAACTGATTAATTTTAGGATTAAATGAGATTAATAATTACTTGTCAGAAGCAACACCAGATGTAATGGGAATTGTAGAGACAAAATTAAGGGGTCCACTATCACCAGTGTTGGAAATGGATTATATAATCACTGGCTTAGAAATAGGAAAAACAGGGTGGACTCAAGTTCTTGGCTAAGAAAAATTTAAATGTGATGAAAGTTACAAATGGAAGGAACAGTGTGGATATGATCATGATAAGAGTTGAAGATGACATGAAACAGAGTGTGGCAATTCATGTGCCCCAGAAAATGGGTTCTTGGAGAGAGAGCGATTACTCTAAAATGTTAGTAAATACAAAGATTTCATGAAATGGGGTGCTGAAAGATGGAGGAAATGTGGTAATTATGGGAGATTTTAACTGTAAAGAAATCTGCTGGGAGATTGACAGTGAAAGGTGGAGAGGAATTATGGGGAAATGTATTACTTGACATGACTATGGAATATACAACAACACAATGGGTAAAGGAAAATATGAGATATAGAAATAATGAAGAACCATCGAGGCTAGATCAGAACCTGAAATTGTGGATAAAATTTAATACAAGACACCAATTGGGAAGATTGACCACATATTATTTGAGCTAGAACTAGAGAAAATATACATGGAGAGAAATGAGAAATACAGAAAAGAGAGACTGTATAGTAAAATGGACTTTGGGAAACAAGAAATTTTTTCAAGAAGCAAGTTGGAAAAAATTCTACAATGAAGAGACACAAGTGGAAGAAAAATGGAAGATTCTGATGAAAATCTATAATGAAGGGGTGGATAAATAGGTACATACATACATATACCAAGGCTTTTTCCCCCTTCCAAGGGAGGTAGCCAAAAAGGGAAAGGCATAAAAACACTCCCACCCATTTCATCCCTAAATACACTCCACACCCCTCCCACCCTCCCTCTCATCTGAGCACCTCCTGGATGACGGGTCATCCCTGCACCCTGCCCACCGCCCTGGGTCAGAAGCAGTGTCGCAAGACACAGCACATCCACAGCAAGGCCGCTTCATTTAATCGGCGACCCCCCTTGCATATAAGGAGAGGACGGGGAGAAATCCCTTCGGGCTGCGTCAAAATTTACTCACACATACTACCCCACCCCGCCCATTCCTCCTCATGCAATCACAACATCATCCATATACAACCATTCTCCACTCACCTCTGTCTTCCGTCCTCTCCCTTCCTTCCTCAACAGACATTCCCCTCTTCCCCAAAGCCCCCTTCACCCCATCCATCCACCTCATCCTAGGACGTCCCCTCATGTTCACTCCCTCCACATCTGCCTTCCATACCTCTTTTACTAGTCTTTCTTCACTCATTCTTTCCATGTGTCCAAACCATCCCAATATTCTTTCATCAACCCTATCTCCCAAATCCTTTTTCACCCCTGTTCTCCTCCTCACCTCCTCATTTCTCACTCTATCCAGCCTAGTAATCCCCACCATACTTCTCAGACACCTCATCTCAAACACATTCAAACTCCTTCTCTCTTCTTCTCTTATGTTCCACGTTTCTGCCCCATACAGTGCTGTTGGCACAATCACTCCTTCATACAGTCTCCTCTTCGCATCCATTCCCAAATGTCTATTCCTCATTACACTCTTTAATCCACCAAGGCATTTACTCGCTTCTCTCAATCTACATTCTACCTCCACCTTCACTCCACCTTTTCCTGCCACATTTGCACCCAAGTATCTAAAACTATCCACTTCCTCCAGTCGCTCTCCCTTAATGTTCACTTCCAGTCTACTGCCACTTTCACCCCTTGTACATCTCATCACCTTACTTTTACCCACATTTATCTTCAGCTTTCTTCTATCACATACTCTCCCAAACTCTGCCACCAGCTTCCTCAATCCCTCCTCTGACCCTGCCACAAGCGCAGTGTCGTCCGCAAACAACAGCTGGCTCACCTCCCACTTTTCTCCATTTTCTTTAACCATCTCCAATCCCTGACCCACTACCCTTACATTCACCTCTCGCACCACCCCATCCATGTATAAGTTGAACAGCCAGGGCGACATAACGCATCCTTGACGAAGTCCCACCTTTACTTCAAACCACTCACTCTCTCCATTTCTAATCCTGACACAAGCTCTACTACTCTCATAAAAACTCTTGACAGCTCCCAAAAGCTTTCCTCCTATCCCATAAATCTGCATAACCTCCCACAGTGCCTTTCTGTCTACCCTATCATAAGCCTTTTCCAGATCCATAAAAGCCCAAAAAACATCCTTCCCCTTTCCTATAGCTTTCTCACATATCTGTCTTCCCACAAAGATCTGATCTACACAATCTCTACCTGTCCTAAAACCACACTGTTCCTCACCAATTACTCCTTCTGTTCCTCTCCTAATCCTCTCAATTAAGATCCTCCCATAAGCCTTCCCTACTACACTTAACAGGCTAATCCCTCTGAAACTACTACATTCACACTTGTCCCCTTTTCCCTTGTAAAGAGGAACTATACAAGCACTTCTCCAGTCCTCCGGTACTCTACCCTCTCTCCAGCAAACATTAAATAACCTCACCAACCAGTCCACCATCACTGAACCTCCCTTTTTCAGACATTCTGCATGGCATCCATCCAGACCAGGTGCCTTACCTGCTTTCATCATCTTAACAACTGCCTTCACCTCATCCTTCCCTATTTCTCCTCCATTCTCCTCACTCATCACTCTCATTTTCTTTGCATTTCCCACTGCAGCAATCTTTCCTTCCCTATCCTCCTTCACATTTAGCAACTCCCTAAAATATTCTGCCCATCTTCCCCTTACTGCCATCTCTTCCATTATCATCTCTCCATCTGTACCTTTTACCTTTTCTTCCCTACTTGATTCGCCTCCTCTTCCTCTCTTAATTTCTTTCCAAAACATCTTTTTATTACTTTCAAAATTTTCTGTCATACTCCTACCCCATTTCACATCTGCTCTCCTCTTTGCCTCCTTTACCTTTTGCTTTACTTCTCTTTTCTTTTCTTTGTACGTCTCGTATGACTCCCCCGTCCTCTTTTGTAACCAATCTGTGAATGCTCGCTTCTTCTCTTCTACAACCTTCTTTGTTTCCTCATCCCACCATTCACTACCCTTTCTTCTATTTCCCCCTGTCCTTCTTGTTCCACACACCATCCTTGCACACTTTAAGACTCCCTCCTTGAACCATCCCCATTCCTCCTCCACACCCATCTCTGCTCCATCCTTTACTCCCTCCCACTCCTCCTTCAGCTTCTTTTCGTACTCCTTCTCCTTTTCCTTTTCATTCAAGGAGTTCACTCTAAGAACCTCCCTACCTTTTGTCCCTTTCCTCTTTCTCCATCTATCCTCCACTCTCAGCTTACCTTCCACCAAAAAATGATCTGATTTTCCCCCACCCTCTCCCCTTAGCACATGTACATCCTTAACTCTTCCTATCATAATCCTATTTACCACTACATAATCCATTAGCGCTCTATCTACCACCCTTCCCTCCACCACCCTCTCCCATGTGTACTTATGCTTGACTTTCTTCCGAAACACTGTATTTGCTATCATCAACTCTCTTTCTAGACACATTTCCACCATCAACTCTCCACTACGATTCTTTCCTGGAACTCCACACTTCCCAACCACTCCATCGATTGGACCATTTCCCACCCTAGCATTAAGGTCTCCCAGTACTATTACATTGACATTTCTTCCTAAACCCTCTATGTACTCATTTAAATCTATCCAAAAGTCCTCCCTTTCTTCCACGCTCTTCTCACTGCCAGGTCCATATGCACTTACAAAGACCCACATCTCCTTTCCCAGTTTCACCTTCATCCACATTATCCTTGAGGAAACCTCCTTCCACTCCACTACCTGTTTACCTATCTCCTCACTTACTAGAATAGCCACCCCTTCCCTCCCTCGCCCTCTCTTCACTCCTGATAACCTCCCATTTACACTCCCAAACTTACACTCACCCTTCCCTTTCAACTTAGTTTCACTCAAAGACAACACATCCATCTTTCTTCTCACAAACATACTACCTATCTCTTCCCTTTTACTCTCATCTGTACCACATCCACGCACATTAAAAGACCCAAACCTTAGGGTGCTGGCCCGAGGCCCTCCAGCACCCCTTATGCCTTCACTTTTCTTTTTAGGTTATATGCCCCGTGGGGCTACAGGGAGAAGGATGCCTAGTCCCTCTCCCCGTCCCTTTCTTCTCGCCTCTTACGATCCAAGTGGGATACTTGGTGGCAGTATTCTTTTCCCACACCACAGGGAATTCCCCCATCACAGAAAGAGAATACTCAGAGAAATGGTACAGGACAGCAACAAGGGGTTGGGGGACAGCATAACGGAGGGACAGTCGTAGTATAAAAGTGTCATCATTTCTCTATGAACAGAATTTCTTCTATCATAGACAAAATGATGTGTGGCTCTGGTCCGTAGGGGCGCCCCATATAGACCCTAAAGTATCGACTGCATGCTACTTTGCCACAATAACAAGCAGCCAATACCCCAGACAAAAACAGGAAAAGGTGTATATTAAGTGCTGGTTTAACAGAAGGTGCAGTGAGGAAAAAAAAAAGATGTAGCTTGGAAAACATGGAAAAAAGAGAAAAATCCTAGAAAATGGCAAATACAGGGGGTCACCGCAATTCGACAGGGATGGGGCGGTCTATCATCGGTTGAACCTGGGTTTTGTCGAATCATGATGCAGTTTTTCCCATAGAAATACATTGTAATTAGGGGGGATAGGGACCGACCTCCAGCCTAGACCCTCCCAAAATATCACTATGACCTCTAAAAAACACTGACTTAGACTAAATCAGTAATATTATTAAAGGCTTCATTTATATCTAATTTTAATTATTAAACACATTAAGCTGCTGTATAGTACATTTTTGGAAATAAAAACACTTGCAATAAAAAGCTAACTTTTATTTAAAGATAAACCCATCTCCCACACACACATAGTACAAACACTCAGCAGAATATATGAAAAGAGCATTTTACTGGACTTACAAACCTAGCTCCTCCACCTCCTCCCCCTTAAATCCCCTGAAGCGTGTCATTGGTGAACTCCGCCTTGGTGATGGTGGTGTGGCCTCAGTGGTTGGCTGTGCTGCCTCCTTGGTTGGTGGTGGTGGTGTGGCCTATGTGGTTGGTGACACAATGACAAGACACGCTCCTGCACGAGCCCCATGCTGATTGGCATCTTGCGTTGTGTCCTGTCATCTATCCACTTGATCAACATGTCCTCCATCATGTCGAGACGGGAGTCCCTTGAGCCACGGAGAACAAGGGAAGTCATGGAAGATGTTGATGCAGCGGCTTGGCAGTATTTGTCCCTGTTCTTCCAAATCGTTGATGCTGTTGATCTCGGGACACCCATTTCCGCTGCAACGGCAGAATGAGCCATACCTGCCTCACACTTTCTTATAAGCTCAAGCTTATCTTTGAAAGGCAGGAAAATGTGTTTCTTAGGGGTGGGGCCGGAGGTGGATTTGCGCAACATGGTGGAGGTGGAACAGCGGAGCACGGCTTGCCACGACGATGGGTGGGGCGAGAGTGAGACAGAGTGGCACATCGGGAGTGGCGGCAAATTCAACCGGGTGGGTGGCGCACAAGATTTGAATGTCGAATTATCGAGTCTGGCTGTCAAACTTTGAAGGTTGGGTATAAATTAGCTACTGTCGAATTTGCGATAATTTGAATTGTGAATGGTCGAATTGCGGTGACCCCCTGTACTATAGCCAAAATTTGTGAAAAAGTTATCAAAAATAGATGGACAAAACATCTGGAGGAGAACAACATACTAAACCTGAGACAGTTTGGATTCAGACAGGGAAGATCATGTGCCACAAATCTGATCAATGAAAGAAATGAATATATTAAAATATGTAGGGAAGACCAAAGAAATTATGAAAAAGACATAACAGAAAAATGTAAGGATCAACCAAAACTATTCTATAGATATGTGAACAGCAAATTGAAAAACAAGCAAGAAATAGAGAAACTATGCCAAGGGAACACAGAATACACAGAAGATATAGAAATGGCTGAGGTCATGAGTAAACATTTCAAGTCGATTTTCACTAGAGAAAATGTATGGCACTGAGATGAAGGGCGAGAGGTGAGATCACTTCTATGGGGGAAATAATAGCAACACAAGCAGAAATAATGGACCAAATAACAAGCTTTGATGTCAGGAAATCGCACGCCCAGGATGGAATTGCAAACTGGATACTAAAGGAGTGTAAAGAAAATTTGGTAGACAAAATATATAATAAGATGCTCACTTAAAGAAGGAAAAATACCAGAAGACTGGAAAAAGGCCAACATCATACCAGCATGTAAAGGAGGAAACAAAGAAGACCCAACAAATTACAGACCAGTTTTCCTTATAAGTATCATAGTCAAAATATGTAAAAAAGTTATCAAAAATAGATGGACAAAACATCTGGAGGAGAAAAACATACTAATGCTGAGACAGTTTGGATTCAGACAGGGAAGATCATGTGCCACAAATCTGATCTGTTTTTACTCAAGACTATTAGATATAATACAGGAAAGGGGCAGATGGGCTGATTGTGCTTTCCTAGACCTACAAAAAGCTTTTGCTAAAGTGCCACATAGAAAACTGAAAACCATAGAAGGGGTACAAGGTAAACTACTGGAATGGATGGAGGATTTCTTGCATGGAAGAAAAATAATAGAGCTCAAAGATGAGGGAAGAGGTAATTAGTGGAGTTCCACAGGGATCGGTACTGGCTCCAATAATGTTTGGTATTTATGTGAATGACATGGATGAGGGTGTGGACAGTTACATGAGCTTCTTTGCTTATGGCGAAAAGATGTTGAAAAAAGTGAGCACTAAAATAGACTGTGATTTGCTACAGAGAATTCTGAACAAATTTTGGGAATAGAGTCAGAAATGGGAAGTGAACTTCAATATTAAGAAATGTAATATAGTGGAGTTTGGAAAAAGTAAAAACAGGATATCAGGACAATATAAAATTGGTGAAAAGGAAGTAAAGAAAGTGGGATTTGAAAAGACCTGGGAGTAAACAGATAAACAAAATTGTCGGAGAAACCTATAACTTGCTAAGATCAATAAAGGTGACATTTACTTACTTGGATGAAGAAATGAAGAAAATACTAATCACACTGATACGGCCAAGACTGGTATGCAGTGACACTATGGTCACCCAGTACTAAAAAGAATACTAGGAAAGTTGAAAGAATCCAAAGAGCAACTATGAAGATGGCCCCCACACTTTCAGAACTGTCATACAAAGAGAGATTGTCAAAACTAGAGTTACTGACCCTGGAACAAAGAGGAGACTTGTTGACTATAGAATCATGAGAGGTATGGAAATCCTTGATAGAGAAGACTTACTAAATTGGGATACGAAAAATACAAAGGGACATGGAAAGCTAAAAAAGGACAGTTATAGAAGAGACCTGAAAAAGAACAGCTTTCCTCACAGATGTAGTGGATGTATGAAACAAACTGGATGAAAAGATAGTGTGTACAAAAACCATACATGAATTTAACCCCTTCCATACGGTGCCGCACACGTAGGCGTCATGGGGAGCGAGTGTATTCGCGAGGCTGCCATATCGGCGTCTTGATTATATTTATTGTAGTCGCCCCTCCATAATGACATTCTTTCTAATTCTTTTGTAATCGCATTTTCTATGGTTATCAAAATTCACGGGTGAAGAGAGAACGATCGATATAAGCGGTGACTATATTTTATGATGCGAGTATTATTACGACACGTCGTACGGCTGGCATTGGCTGCTGCCACCGAGATCCAAGTCCATGACGCCTACGTGTGCGGCACCGTATGGAAGGGGTTAAGAACAATTTAGACACTGCAAGATAGAAAGATGGGACACCACAAGTGTAGCTCCCCTTCCAGTAAGATACAACTAGGTAAATACACACAGTTCCTTGCCCACCAGAGCTGGAATGCTGGCTTACAGTGCAGTGATGCCGATTTTTTTTTATTTTTTATTTTTTTCCAGTCCTTGGCCAGACTCAAACTTGATTGCTGAATCAGTGGCTGAGAGCAGTACCACTGCACTGTCAAGCTGTGTATTTACCTAATGTATAAGGAAAGGAGCTTTTGATAAAGTCCCACTCAAAAAATATTAAGAAAACTGGAAACCATAGGAGGGATACAAGGTAAACAATTGAAATGGATGGAGGCCTTTTTGCATGGAAGAAAAATGAGGGTGGTGCTCAGAGGTAAAACTTCTACTTGGGGAGAGGTAATTAGTGGAGCCCACAAGGATCAGTGTTGGCTCCAATAATGTTTGCCATCTATGTGAATGACATGGACGAGGGAGTGGAATGTTACATGAGCGTCTTTGCAGATGATGCAAAATTGTTGAAGAAAGTGAGTACTGAAATGGACTGTGACTCACTACAGAGAGATCTGAACAGGGTTTGGGAATGGAGTCAGAAGTGGAAAGTACATACATATAACAAAGGCTCTTTCCCCCTTACAAGGGAGGTAGCAAAAAAAACAAAGGCATAGAAACCACTCCCAACCATTCCATCCCCTACATACTTCACTCCCCTCTACCCTCTTCCCTCCCTCTTATCTTGGCACCTCCTGGATGACTGGTCATCCCTATGTCATGTCCACTGCCCTGGGTTAGAAGCAGCACATCCACAGCAAGGCCGCTTCATTAAATTGGTTGCCTCCCCTCTGTCCCCTCATGCAGAAAAGGAGATGGGGAGAAGTCACTTCAGGCTGCATCAACTTATTCCTCATATATACTCCCTCACCCCCCATCCTCCACCCATTCCCCTTCATGCATCACAGCATCATCCATACACAACCATTCTCCATTCACCCCTATCTTCTGTCCTCTCCCATCCTTCCTCAATAGTCATTCCCCTCTTTCCCAATGCTCCTTTTACCCCATTCATCCATCTCATCCTAGGTCGCCCCCTCATGTTCACTCCTTCCACCTCTGCCTTCCACACCTCTTTTACTAGTCTTTCTTCATTCTTTCCATGTGTCCTAACCATCCCAATACTCTTTCATCAACCCTATCTTCCAATTCCCTTTCCACCCCTGCTCTCCTCACCTTCTCATTTCTCACTCTATCCAGCCTAGTAACCCCTATCATACTTCTCAGGCACCTCATCTCAAACACATTCAAACTCCTCTCTTATGTTCCATGTTTCTGCCCTGTACAGTGCTGTCAGTACAATCACTCCTTCATACAATCTCCTCTTAGCATCCATTCCCAAATGTCTATTTCTCATTACACTTTTTAATCCCTCAAGGCATTTACTCACTTCTCTCAATCTACATTCTACCTCCACCTCCACTCCTCCCTTTCCTGCCACATTTGCACCCAAGTATCTAAAACTATCCACTTCCTCCAGTCTCTCCTTTAATACTCACTTCCAGTCCGCTGCTGCCACTCTCTCCCCTTGTACATCTCATCACCTCACTTTTACCCACATCTTCAACTTCCTTCTTTCGCACACCTTCCCAAACTCTGTCACTAACTTTCTCAATCTCTCCTCTGATCCTTCCACAAGCGCAATGTCGTCAGCAAACAACAACTGGCTTATCATACACTTTTCTCCATTTTCTTCAACCATCTCCAATCCTGACCCACTACCCTTGCATTTACCTTTTGCACCACCCCATCCATGTATTAATTGAACAGCCAGGGTCAACATAACACATCCCTGATGAAGTCCCACCTTTACCTCAAACCACTCACTCTCTCCATTTCTAATCCTAACACAAGCTCTACTACTCTTATAAAAACTCTTGACTGCTCTTAAAAGCTTTCCTCCCATATATCAGCAATACTTCCCACAATGCCTTCCTGTCTACCCTGTCATAAGCCTTTTCCAGATCCATAAAGGCCCAAAATATATCCTTACCTTTTCCTGTAGCTCTCACACATATCTGTCTTATCACAAAAATCTGATCCACGTAACCCCTATCTTTCCTAAACCCACACTGTTCCTCACCAATTACTCCCTTTGTTCCTCTCCTAATCCTCTCAATTAAAATCCTCCCATAAGCCTTCCCAACTACACTTAACAAATTGATCCCTCTGAAACTACTACTCACACTTATCCCCTTTTCCCTTGTAAAGTGGAAATATACAGGCACTCCTCCAATCCTCTGGCACTCTACCCTCTCTTAAACATACATACTCTGCCCACCTTCCTCTCACTGCCTTCTCTTCCAATGTCATCTCTCCATCTGCACATTTTACATTTTCTTCTCTACTTGATTCACCTCCTCTTCCTCTCTTAATTTCTTCCCAAAATTTTGTCATACTCTTATCTAATTTCACATCTGCTCTCCTTTTTGCCTCCTTTATCTTATGCTTTACTTCTCTTTACATTGTACCTCTCGTATGATTCCCTCATCCTAATTTGTAACCAATCTATAAAAGCCTGCTTCTTCTACACCCTTCTTGCTTCCTCATCCCACCACTCACCTCCCTTCCTTCCATTTCCTCCTGTCCTCCTTGTTCCACACACCATCTTTGCACACCTTATGATTCCCTCCTTGAACCATCCCCATTCCTCCACTCCTAATTCTACTCCATCCTTCTCTCCCACTCCTCTCTCAGCTTCTTCTTATACTCTTTTTACAAAGGATTACAAAGGAGGAGCATACTGACTGGAGACCTTTTGGTCCATAACTAGATCAGATGTGGGAAAAAAATTATAATGATAGATAAATAAATAAATGAAAATGATAGTAATATAAATAATAATAAATAAAATAAATGCATAGGCATAGTTGAATAATAAACAAATAGGTAAATAGTAAATAATAATAAATTGAAAGATAACTAATATATATATACCAAAGGCTTTTTCCCCCTTACAAGGGAGGTAGCCAAAAAGAAAAAGGCATAAAAACCATTCCCACCCATTCAATCCCTAATACACTCCACTCCCCTCCACCCTCCCTCTTATCTTGGCACCTCCTGGATGACGGGGCATCCCTGCATCTTGTCCACTGCCCTGGGTCAGAGGCAGTGTCGCAAGACACAGCACATCCATAGCAAGGCCGCTTCATTGAATCGGCGACCCCCCTCTCCATCCCCTCATGCAGAAAAGGAGAAGACGGGGAGAAATCCCTTTGGGCTGCGTCAAATTTTTCTCACACATACTACCTCACCCCCCCATCCCCCCACCCATTTCACCTCATGCATCACAACATCATCCATATACAACCATTCTCCATTCACCCGTCCTTCCTCAACAGACATTCCCCTCTTCCCCAAAGCCCCTTTCACCCCATCCATCCATCTCATCCTAGGTTGCCCCCTCACATTCACTCAGATAACTAAATAAATGAAAATCAAGCAAATAATGATAAAAAGACAAATAATAGCAAACAAGTAAACAAATGATATAATATAAATGGCAGTCATAACAGAAACTTGCTTAGGTGTTTATCTAAATAAATCTAAGCTTTGAACTGAACTTCATTGCACTGCCTCTGCAGGAAGTTAATTCCATTAATTAACCACACAGTTGGCGAAGTTGTTTCTACCCACTTCCAAATTAAATCTATTTCCTGACAGTTTGAGATTGTTATTTCTTCTCAGATTCACATTCAGTGTGAAAATTTTGTCGGTTTTGATATTCCCTTCAGAATCTTAAAGACCTTTATCAAGTCACCTCTGAGTCTACGCTTTTTTAAGGAAAACAGCTTCATATGTTTTAGCCGATTTTCGTATGCTTTATTTTTTAAATTTGGAATCAATTTTGTGTCTCACCATTGTACTTTTCCCAATCTGTCAATGTCTTTGACGAGATTCAATGACCATACAGAAACAGCATATTCCAAATGTAGATGAACTAATGGTTTATATAGCTTGTTAATGAGAGATGAACTTTTGAAGTCAAAATGATTGCACAATAGTCTTGCTGAGGTCTCCCTTTCTTTCTCATTTAACCAGTTTACTAAGCACATCCTGACCTTCTGCCCTTTTCCCCTTTCTCCACCTATCCTCCACTATCAACTTACCTTCCACCAAAAAATGATCTGATATTCCCCCACTGTCTCCCCTTAGAACATGTGCATCCTTAACTCTTCCTACTATACTCCTGATTACCACTACATAATCCATTAATGTTCAGTCTACCACCCTTCCATCCACCACCCTCTTTCTTTTGAAACATTGTATTTGCTATCATCAAGTCTCTTTCGAGACACATCACCATCAACTCTCCATTCCCAATCAATCCATTTATTGGTTTATTTCCTATCCTAACATAATGATATTTGGAAAAAGTAAAAAAAGGATATCAGGATGATATAAAATTGGTGAAAAAGAAATAAAGAAAGAAGGATCTGAAAAAGACCTGGGAGTGATCATCACAAAAGATACGTCTCCTGACAAACATATCAACAAAATTGTCAGTGAAACCTATAACTTGCTAAGATCAATAAAAGTGGCTTTTACCCACTTGGATGAAGATATGGTAAAGAAAATACTAGTCACATTGATAAAGCCTAAATCGGAGTATGCAGCAACACTATGGTCACCCAGTACAAAAAAAATATAAAGAAGATTGAGAGAATTCAGAGAGCAGCTATGAAGATGGCCCCAGAATTATCAAAACTCTCATATGAAGAAAGATTGTTAAAATTGGAGTTGCCAACTGTGGAACAAAGAAGAGGAAGAGGTGACTTGTTGACTATCTACAGAATTATGAAAGGCATGGAAGTCCTTGAAAGAGAAGACTTACTAAATTGGGATAAGAGAAACAAGAGGACATGGAAAGAAGCTCAAAAAGGACAATTATAGAAGAGACCTGTAAAAGAGCAGCTTTCCCCACAGAGAGGTGGATGAATGGAACATATTGGACGAAAGAACAATGTGTGCAAAAACAATACAAGAATTTAAGAGCAAACTAGATATGGAGAGATACAAAGATGGGACATCACAAGTATAAGATACAACTAGGTAAATATCTTAGTCTCCAGTATATCATACTTAGCCTCAGTATTCATGTATAGTTCCAACTTAATCTATATCCTTGATTTCTAATCATCATATTTAGATTTGAAATCCTCTATTATTCCAGCTTGGGTTAAATCTGCTAAACCATTCCACGTATTTATGCATCTATATGGAAAACTATATTTCAAGCCATGCATGATTTGAAACTTTGGTAACCTGTGAATGGTCAAAACCATGTATATCTTCTAGTAGTGATATGTGTATTTTAAAAAATATGTATATGTTTCTCATGTGTATTTTAAAAACTGCATGATGAGATGTCTGTTAAGGAATGACTGTATTGTATATTTTGGGTATATAATATAGCTGTAAATACAACATGCATATATTTACATAGGTGTAGCTTTTTTCCTGCTTATTACAATATAGTAAAATTTAGGTATGTCCATTTGTACTTAAATTTAATATTCCAACAGATATCAAGCTCCTAGATCATCTGCAGAAGAAATGTGGCAACCAATTAAGGTGAAAAGACGTCGGAATTTAAACAGTCAGAAGCCCCAAAGAGGAAATCATGGAGGAAGGTCTTGGAATCCTAATAATGATGCTCAAGCTGGATATAGTCGGTCAGAACAAGGGGCAAGAGGATATTATGGTAGAGGGAGGTCCAGGGGGAGAGGGAGTTCTTATAGTGAAAGAAATAAAGTAGAAAACACCAGTAATGACCACAGGAATAATCCAGAAAGTACATCATAATAAAAGTTTTATTTGGGTACATAAATTTTAATAAAAGTTTTATTTGAATATATGTATTATTCCTTTCACATGAGTACGCGTCCCAAGAATGCAAATATGATGAACAATAAGAAACGCTCTTGCTATGAAGACCACGAGTAGTCTTTGTATCTAGAAAAAGATGGAAAAATTAAATCATGGCAAAGTAATCTGCACATATAGTAGCAAAGCCAGCACCAGTTGAGCTCTTGAGTTTAAGCCAGGGAATATGTGTACATAAGCACTAGATAATGAAATGAAGTGAATCAAGGATAATGTGCATGATCAATGAAGCTGAAGGTAACACGTGGAAAGGTTAACATCTGTGAACAGACTGAAATGCCAAGGCTGACAGAAATCATAAAGAAGCCAGCACTGAGGTAAGAAGGTTGCAATTTTCAACTGATAAATTTGTGTTAGTGTTACATTTCATATAATTGTGGTGAGCAATTCAAGTTTCATATCATACACATACCAAAGGCCTTTTCCCCCTTATAAGGGAGGTAGCCAAAAAAACAAAGGCATAAAAACCACTCCCACCCATTTCATCCCCAACATACTCCACTCCCCCCAACCCTTTTCTCTCCCTCTTATCTTGGCACCTCCTGGATGACAAGTCATCCCCACATCTTGCCCACTGCCCTGGGTCAGAAGCAGTGTCGCAAGACACAGCACATCCACAGCAAGGCTGCTTCATTAAATCGGTGAACCCCCCTCCCCATCCCCTCATGCAGAAAAGGAGAAGATGGGGAGAAACCCCTTTGGGTTGCATCAATTTATTTCTTACACATACTTCCTCAGCCCCATCCCCTACCCACTCCCCCTCATGCATCACAGCATCATCCATACACAACCATTCTCCATTCACCCCTATCTTCTGTCCTCTCCTGTCCTTCCTCAACAGACATTCCCCTCTTTCCCAATGCCCCTTTTACCCCATCCATCCACCTCATCCTAGGTCAGCCCGTCTTGTTCACTCCTTCCACCTCTGCCTTCCACACCTCTTTTACTAGTCTTCACTCACTCTTTCCATGTGTCCAAAACCATCCCAATACTCTTTCATCAACCCTATCTCCCAACTCCCTTTCCACTCCCATTTTCCTCCTCACCTCCTCATTTCTCACTCTATCCAGCCTAGTAACCCCTATCATACTTCTCAGGCACCCCATCTCAAACATTCAAACTCCTCTCTTATGTTCCATGTTTCTGCCCCGTACAGTGCTGTTGGCACAATTGCATCTTCATACAATCTCCTCTTAGCATCTATTCCCAAATGTCTATTTCTCCTTACGCTTTTTAATCCCCCAATGCATTTACTCACTTCTCTCAATCTACATTCTACCTCCACCCCCACTCCTCCCTTTCCCATCACATTTACACCCAAGTATCTAAAACTATCCACTTCCTCCAGTCTCTCTTCCTTAATACTCACTTCCAGTCTGCTGCCACTTTCCCACTTTGTACATCTCATCACCTTACTTTTACCCATATTTATCTTCAACTTCCTTCTTTCGCACACCTTCCCAAACTTTGTCACTAATTTCCTCAACTCCTCTGATCCTGCTACAAGTGCAATGTCGTCAGCAAACAATAACTGGCTTATCTCCCATTTTTCTCCATTTTCTTTAACCATCTCCAATCCCTGACCCACTACCCTTGCACCACCCTTTCACACCACCCCACCCATGTATAAATTGAACAGCCAGGGCAAAATAATACATCCCTTATGAAGTCCCACCTTTACCTCAGACCACTTACTCTTTCCATTTGTAATCCTAACACAAACTCTACTATTCTCGTAAAAACTCTTGACTGCTCTTAAAAGCTATCCTCCTACCCCATATAGCTGCAATACCCACCACATTGCCTTACTGCCATAAACCTTTTCCAAATCCATAAAAGCCCAAAATCATCCTCATCTTTTCCTAAAACTTTCTCACATATCTGTCTTACCACAAAAATTTGATCCACGCAACCCCTACCTGTCCTAAACCCACACTGTTCCTCACCAATTACTCCCTCTGTTCCTCTCCTAATCCTCTCAATCAAGACCCTCCCATAAGCCTTCCCAACTACACTCAACAAGCTGATCCCTTTGTAACTACTACACTCACACTTGTCCCCTTTCCTTTGTAAAGAGGAACTATACAGGCACTCCTCCAGTCTTCTGACACTCTACCTTCTCTTAAACAAACATTAGATAACCTCACCAGCAAGTTCACCATCAGTGTACCTCCTTTCTTCAAACATTCTGTATGGCATCCATCCAGACCAGGTGCCTTACCTGCTCTCATCATCTTAACAGCTGGTTTCACTTCATCCTTCCCTATTTCTCCTCCTTTTTCCTCACTCATCACGGTCATTTCCTTAGTGCTTCCCACTGCAACTATCTTTCCCTCCCTATCCTTCCTCACATTTAGAAACTCCCTAAAATACTCTGCCCACCTTCCTCTCACTGCCTTCTCTTCCATTATCATCTCTCCATCTGCACCTTTTACCTTTTCTTCTCTACTTGATTTGCCTCCTCTTCCTCTTTTAACTTCCTTCCAAAACATCTTTTTATTACTTTCAAAATTTTCTGTCATACTCTTTCCCCATTTCACATCTGCTCTCCTCTTTGCTTCCTTTATCTTATGCTTAACTTCCTTTCTCTTTACTTTGTACCTTTCATATGATTCCCTCGTCCTAATTTGTAGCCAATCTATGAATGCCTATCACACACAAAAAAAAGAGGAGACACATCTACTCTGCCTCACCCAAGCCATACCCACACTAATGGGCCAATCCAGTAGCTGTTGTTGGTTGTTTAGGAGCCATGAGTCTCCTGCAAGAGAGGTCTGGGTCAATGGATTTATTATAATATTCAACAATGTACTGGCTTATAAATCCTAATTTCTATTTGTTTCTTACTCCTCACATTTTACATCTCCACAATAAAAATCTCCCATTAGTTATATTTTCATTCTTTTCAACAGTTATTCCAATTATTCTGCTGTAGCTATCACTAATTGTTCATACACTCCCACATTCCATGCTTTAATTTTTTGGTGGGATATATGTCACCATAGTTTTTTCACCTAATTGTCAAATCATTCACACAATTTCCTTTACTTGTTCCCTTTTGTTTCTGTATTCATGCTAGTAAACATTACTCTTTTCCATCCATCCACATACTGTGTGATTATCAACTACCTTTCTTTACATTTATCTTCCTCTTATCAACATTACTGTTAAGTACTTTTATCACCTTTTCCATGCCTTTTGTTCCCTCTTTTGCTGTTTCGTTATCATACATACATATACCAAGGCATTTTCCCCCTTACAAGGGAGGTAGCCAAAAAGGAAAAGGCATAAAATCATTCCCACCCATTCCATCCCTGAATGCACTCCACACCCCTCCACCCTCCCTATCTTAGCAACCTCCTGGATGACGGATCATCCCTGCACCTTGTCCACTGCCCTGGGTCAGAAGCAGTGTCGAAATACACAGCACATCCACAGCAAGGCCGCTTCATTAAATCGGCGACCCCCCCTCTCCGTCCCCCCCATGCATAAAAGGAGAAGACGGGGAGAAATCCCTTCAGACTGCGTCAAATTTTGCTCACACATACTACCTCACCCCCCATTCCACCTCATGCATCACAACATCATCCATATACAACCATACTCCATTCACCCCTGTCCTCTCCTGTCCTTCCTCAACAGACATTCCCCTCTTCCCCAAAGCCCCCTTCACCCCATCCATCCACCTCATCCTAGGACGTCACCTCATGTTCACTCCCTCCACATCTGCCTTCCATACCTCTTTTACTAGTCTTTCTTCACTCATTCTTTCCATGTGTCCAAACCATCCTAATACTTTTTCATCAACCCTATCTCCCAACTCCCTTTCCACCCCCATTCTCCTCCTCACCTCCTCATTTCTCACTCTATCTAGCCTAGTAACCCCTATCATACTTCTCAGACACCTCATCTCAAACACATTCTAACTCCTCTCTTCCTCTCTTATGTTCCATGTTTCTGCCCCATACAGTGCTGTTGGCACAATCACTCCTTCATACAGTCTCCTCTTAGCATCCATTCCCAAATGTCTATACCTCATTACACTCTTCAATCCACCAAGGCATTTACTCGCTTCTCTCAATCTACATTCTACCTCCACCTTCACTCCACCTTTTCCTGCCACATTTGCACCCAAGTATCTAAAACTATCCACTTCCTCCAGTCGCTCTCCCTTAATGCTCACTTCCAGTCTACTGCCACTTTCACCCCTTGTACATCTCATCACCTTACTTTTACCCACATTTATCTTTAACTTTTTTCTATCACATACTCTGCCAAACTCTGTCACCAACTTCCTCAGTCCCTCCTCCGATCCTGCCACAAGCGCAGTGTCGTCAGCAAACAACAGCTGGCTCACCTCCCATTTTTCTCCATTTTCTTTAACCATCTCCAATCCCTGACCCACTACCCTTGCATTTACCTCTCGCACTACCCCATCCATGTATAAGTTGAACATAACGCATTCTTGACGAAGTCCCACCTTTACCTCGAACCATTCACTCTCTCCATTTCTAATCCTGACACGAGCTCTACTACTCTCATAAAAACTCTTGACAGCTCCTAGAAGCTTTCCTCCTATCCCATATATCTCCATAACCACCCACAGTGCCTTTCTGTCTACCCTGTCATAAGCCTTTTCCAATCCATAAAAGCCCAAAAAAAAACCTTCCCCTTTCCTATAGCTTTCTCACATATTTGTCTTACCACAAAGATCTGATCTACACAGCCTCTACCCGTCCTACATCCACACTATTCCTCACCATTTCCTCCCTCTCTTCCTCTCCTAATCCTCTCAATCAAGATCTTCCCATAAGCCTTCCCAACTACACTTAACAAGCTAATCCCTCTGAAACTACTACATTCACACTTGTCCCCTTTTCCCTTGTAAAGTGGAACTATACAGGCAGTCCTCCGGCACTCTACCCTCTCTCCAGCAAACATTAAATAACCTCACCAGCCAGTCCACCATCACTTTACCTCCTTTTTTTAAACATTCTGCATGGCATTCATCCAGACCAGGTGCCTTACCTGCTTTCATCTTAACCTCTTCCAAACGGTGCCGCTTACGTAGGTGGCATGAGGAGCAAGTGGACACGTGAGGCTGCCATATTGGCGTCTTGATTATATTTATTGTAGTTGTCCCTGCATAACTGACATACTCTCTAAACTGGCTTCATCACATTTTCTATGGTTTAAAAATTCACGGGTGAAAGAGAGAACGATCGATATAAGCGGTGACTATTTTTTATGATGCGAGTATTATGACGCAACATCGTACGTCTGGCAGCTAATGCTGCCTGTAAGATTTTGGCCCGTAGTGAAGTGGTTAACAATTGCCTTCACTTCATCCTTCCTTATTTCTCCTCCATTTTCCTCACTCATCACTCTCATTTTCTTAGCATTTCCCACTGGAACTATCTTTCCCTCCCTATCCTTCACATTTAGCAACTCCCTAAAATATTCTGCCCATCTTCCCCTTACTGCCTTCTCTTCCATTATCATCTCTCCACCTGCACCTTTTACCTTTTTTTCTCTACTTGATTCGCCTCCTCTTCCTCTCTTAATTTCTTTCCAAAACATCTTTTTATTACTTTCAAAATTTTGTCATACTCTTACCCCACTTCACATCTGCTCTCCTCTTTGCCTCCTTTACCTTTTTCTTTACTTCTCTTTTCTTTTCTTTGTACCTCTCATATGACTCCCTCGTCCTATTTTGTAACCAATCTGTGAAAGCTCGCTTCTTTTCTTCTACAACCTTGTTTCCTCATCCCACCATTCACTACCCTTCCTTCTATTTCCTCCTGTCCTTCTTGTTCCACACATCATCTTTGCACACTTTGTGACTCCCTCCTTGAACCATCCCCATTCCTCCTCCACACCTAGCTCTACTCTATCCTTCACTCCCTCCCACTCCTTCAGCTTCTTGTACTCCTTCTCCTTTTCATTTAAAGAGTTCACTCTAAGCACCTCCCTACCTTTTGTCCCTTTCCTCTTTTTCCATCTATCCTCCACTCTCAGCTTACCTTCCACCAAAATATGATCTGTATTCCCCCACCCTCTCCCCTTAGCACATGTACATCCTTAACTCTTCCTATCATAGTCCTATTTACCACTACATAATCCATCAACGCTCTATCTACCACCCTTCCATCCACCACCCTCTCCCATGTGTACTTATGCTTGACTTTCTTCCGAAACACTGTATTTGCTATCATCAACTCTCTTTCTAGACACATTTCCACCATCAACTCTCCACTACGATTCTTTCCTGGAACTCCAAATTTCCCAACCACTCCATCAATTGGACCATTTCCTACCCTAGCATTAAGGTCTCCCAGTACTATTACATTGACATTTCTCCCTAAATCCTCTATGCACTCATTTAAATCTATCCAAAAGGCCTCCCTTTCTTCTACACTCTTCTCACTGCCAGGCCCATATGCACTTACAAAGACCCACATCTCCTTTCCCAGTTTCACCTTCATCCACATTATCCTTGAGGAAACCTCCTTCCACTCCACTACACGTTTACCTATCTCTTCACTTACTAGAATAGCTACCTTCCCTCCCTCGCCCTCTCTTCACTCCTGATAACCTCCCACTTATACTCCCAAACTTACTCACCCTTCCCTTTCAACTTAGTTTCACTCAAAGCCAACACATCCATCTTTCTTCTCACAAACATACTACCTATCTATTCCCTTTTACTCTCATCTGTACCACATCCACGCACATTAAAAGACCCAAACCTTAGGGTGCTGGTCGGAAAACTCCCAGACCCTCTTATGCCTTTACTTTTTCGTTTAGGAATGTCCCCTGTGGGGCTACAAGGAGAAGGATGCATCCCACTCCCCGTCCCTTTCTTCTCGCCTCTTATGATCCAAGTGGAAATACTTGGTGGCAGTATCTCTATTCACCCTTTCTGATCTTGTTTGGTCCCTCTGATTCCCCCCCCCCTTTTTTATTACTTTTTCTCACACTGTCCTCTAGCTTATTTCTTCCTATATCTTTTCCAAAGTCCCCATTCACTAATGTGTATTAATATGGGTCTATTTCTATATCATTAGCTGGAACAAGAAGGAGCAGAAGTCACCAGTTGTTAGATTTCAAGAGAAAAAATGGGGAATAAATAGTCAAAGTTGACAAAGACTTTGGGACAAGTCTAGAGATACCAGCACCTAAGGATGTTGATATGTTGTGGGGATGTGCAGCAAGGAGATGGTGGTTATCCCCAGTGTCCATTGTGCAGGACCATCACTACTAACAGGTACCTATCATTGGTCCCTCACTGCTGATGTGTTCTCATAATGAAATAGGTAAACAGTTATTTTTATTTAATTCAATTATACAGAAAAAAAAAAGAGGACAGAATTCCAAACATTTCCTAATTTGTGGTATAAACCCTTTTGCTACTGAGAGTGCCACCAAAATGAATAAAATAAAATTAGCAAGGACAGGATTGACCAAGATAGGCCATGAGATACTCTTTTGGTCCAAGGTTTTCTGTCATACTCATTTCCTTCTCTTTATCCTAACTGTAAGTTTCATAATGTTCTTCTATCTATACATCAAGGACCTTTTTCACACTTAAAAGGGACGTAGCCAAGTCTAAAGGCAAGTACCCACTCCCACCCATTTCTCTCTTACATCAACCAATTTGATCCTGGCATTTTCATAATTTCAGTCTATATACCAAGAGCTTTTTTCACTTTATAAGGGAGGTAGCCACAATTTCTGTAATTAAGTTCAATTATGGTCATAGGCAGGCAAATTTGAAATATGAAATTTTAATCATAGAATCATTATCTTTTTAATAATGTTCTTGTTTACTAAAAATGAAAGATTGTTAAGTGGTTCAATTTTGGTTTAATATGATTTTATGAGCAAAATTTCATATTTCAAATTTGTCTTGCTGTAACTAAAATTAAAATTAATCACAAAAATCATGAAAATGTTAGGATCAAATTGGTTGATGTAATTGGTGCACCTGGTGTATTATTAGCCCAACCCTGCTCAATTACACACAACAAAATAATTACATTGCAGTGATATTACATAAAATTCACACTAGTATAACTCCGAAATAAAAAAATTCAACCCTCTTCTACCTGATAGGCCACGATTTCCATCCTATCAAATAATACTCATTTTATGGTTAGACTTGTCTATAAAATTCTCATACTTGATAAATGGTTGATACAACATTTAGTTTGAAAGAGAAAGTGCCATACGGTATGAAATAGGTAAAGAATTTATTCTCTATAGCAAAAACCACATGCTCAGTGATTACTTGTAATATTAACTCCATTTACTTTCCTCAATATTGGTTACTAATATTTACAAACATGTGGAATTGTTAGAGGTTCTGGTTGCAGGCCTTGAGTCAAAGATAGCTTGGAGTCCAATTCTTTTGGACTAAGACCAAGGGCCAGGTATTTGTGAGTGTACTGAATGACACAGTTCAGTCTGTTCATGCATGTGGTGAGGACATTGAGGTCTTTGAAAGTTTAGCTTATCTTGGTAGTGTATTGGAATACAATGTGGGTCATGTCAGGAAATTCTTTAAAAGATTAATCACTGACCATAGTGTTATCAGATCACTCAACCAAAATGGTATAGTCAATGTTTATGCAGTAGGACTTTTAGATCAAAATTTTCAAGTTGCTTATGCTCTGTCTTGCTATACAACTGAGACATGAACAATAAATACTGACTTCAAAAGGCATCTCAACATTTTCGGTACCAAACACTTTAAAACAATCTTGGGGTATCACTTGAATGACTATGTATCAAGCCAGAGACTGTTTTGTAAGACAGTCTAGGCTAAGCATAATTTGTGAATGTGAGATCCAGTTATATGTACATGTGGCATGCTTCCCTGATGTTGATTCCATTCATAGCTCTAAATAAGAATAAATCCTCAGTGAAAATAAAGAGGATATCCACAGAACTCATGACTAAGCAAATTGACCAATCCCACCAAGAGCTGTTGAGAATGGGAAAGGGTGGCTGCATGAAAGGTTGCTCAGAGAAACCACAGGTATTTGTATTTGAGTGTGAGTGAAGCGGCATACTCCCAAACATATGCTCCCAATTGACAATTATGATGTATTGCCTCCTGCAATATCTTGCCCTGTTTCAATATAAATTTCTCAGTCCCAGTGTTAGAACTATCCAGGAAAAACTGTTGAACCTCTTTTTCTGTCCTCTTGGCTTCATTTATAATTTCTCAAATATATGCATGCTCTTTCTCAGTAATATCTCTCCTGATATTTTTTAACTTGTCTTTGCCTGCCGATTTACAGGACCTGTTGATTCACTCACTTGAGGTGGTTTGTGACTTACACATGATTTTTTATTGGTTCATGTCATGCTTTGTATACCAACCTAACCTACATGCCTTAAACTGGACAAATTTAGATTTAGGAAGGAAATAGGCAAGAATTGGTTTACTAAGAGGGTGGTCAACGAATGGAATAGACTTAGTAACCATGTAGTGAGCGCTGAAACTATCAGTTGTTTTAAGAAACAGTTAGACAACTTTATGGATGGGGATGACAGGTGGTGATGGATATGGAGCTGCCTTGTGTAGGCCTTATGGTCTCTTGCAGTCTCCTTCATTATGTTCTTATGTTATATACATCCTGATCCATCCAAGACTGGAATCATCAGTGGTATGGTCCCCACACAGAGTGAAGGATATAAGCAAGAGCAGCAACCAAATTGGTCCATAGCCTGGCAGGTAAATCATATGAGGAAAGACTAAAACACTAGGTCTACCAACTTTGAAAGATTGAAGAGAAAGAGGTTGTGATTTCAGTATTCAGGTCATTAATGGGGATAGATTATACTAATACAAGAGATCTCTTGATCAAGGACAGGAGGGCTTTAAAAGGTCATGGGAACAAATTAAGAAATACCAAATGTGTAAAGTATGTGAAGAAAAACAGTTTTCCATACAGATATATAAAAACTTGGAATAGCTTAGGAGCCCAAACTTGCACATTAATTCAAATCTAAATATAATTGGAAATCAAGGATATAGATTGGAAGTTGGAACTATAAGTTGGAACTGTACATGAATTTCAGGCTAGGTATGATAAACAGTGTAGGAGATGGGACTGAATGAGTATTGCTTCTTTCATGTATATTACAATTAGCTAAATACATCTTCAATCTGGTAAGTTGTGTTCATTTCCTATAATCATGGGCCTTCTGTAGCATTGCATCTCTTGTTCCACTGATTCCATTCATGAAATACTATGAGCCTCTTTCCAGCCAATAACTATAATACATTTGGTCTTGTCCACTACACCCATGAGAAGAAATTATTTTTTTAATAACCTTGAACTATTTGATATTTACCTAGTTGTATTATACGGGAAAAGAGCTATGCTCGTGGTGACCCATCTTTGTATCTCTCAGCATCAAGTTTTTTCTTAAAATCTTGAATAGTGTTTGCACACACTGTTTCATTGTCTAATTTGTTCCAAGTATCTATCACTCTGTGTGGGAAGCTGTTCCTTTTCAGATCTCTTCTGTAACTATCCTTTTTTAGTTTCTTTTCGTGTCCTCTTATTTTACCATTATCCCATATTAACAAGTCATTCTTATCTAAGACTTCCATTCCTTTCATTATTCTATAGATAGTCAGTAAGTCTCCTCTTTCCCTTCTTTGTTCCAAAGTTGGTAATATGTCAGTTCAGAAAGAGTTGGTGCTAGTTTTGTTGTTGCTCTTTGTATTCTTTCTATTTTTTTTTTTTTTTTATATTCTTTTTGGTACTGGGTGTCCATAGTGTTGCCGTGTACTCTAGTTTTAGTCTTATTAGTGTAGTTAGAATTTTTTTATCATTTCCTCGTCCAAATAAGCAAAGGCATGAGTAGGTATATGAAGGTGCCGGTGTCAGTGTCCTGATTATTTTGTAGTTGTAGCTGAGTGACCCCTGAATTCTGTGAACTGGCTTGATTGCATTTCCTGTGTTTATTATTACTCGAGTGAAAGAGAATGAATAATATGGCAGTGACTTTATATTTTATAATGTGAGTTTTGTGATGCATCATCAAATAATTGTATATCAGGCATCCAATGCTGCATGTAAGAATTTGACTCATATTGAAGAGGTTAAAGTGTAACTACTTTAAAAATTAAAGTTGTCTAATTTTGCTGGAAAAAGTTTAGTACTTACCAAAATCAATAATAGCTAAATAAATTACACAAAAACTCTCGTTTTTTATTTATTGCAATTTGAAATTAATGACTCTATCCCAAAAATTTGGTCTGCTTCAGCCATTCTTGTAAAACCTACCTGTGGCACCATCAGCTTTGCAGTGACTTGAGAAATTATGTTCACTGTTCATGCATCATTATTGTATTAACCTAGTTGTATTCTACAGGAAGGGGAGCTCTGCTCATGGTGTCCCATCTTTGTATTTCACATCTAGTTTGTTCTTAAATCATGTATGGTGTTTCCACACACTATTGTTTTGTCCAGTTTGTTCCAGACATCCACTGCTCTGTGTGGAAAGCTGTTTTTTTTTTCAGATCTCTTCTATAACTGCTTTTCGAGTTTCTTTTCATGTCCTCTTGTTTTTCTTGTATCCCAATTTAATAAGTCTTCTCTATCAAGGGCTTCCATGCCTTTCATAATTCTATAAATGACCAACAGACCACCTCTTTTTCTTCTTTGTTCCAAGGTTGGTAATTCCAGTTTAGACAATCTTTGCTTATATGTCATTTTTTAAAGTGTTGGGGCCATTTTTGTCGTTGCTCTTTGGATTCTTTCTGTTTTCCCCATATTATTTTTTGTACTGGGTGTCCATAGTGTCACTACGTACTCCAGCCTTGGTCTTACCAGTGTCACTAGTGTTTTCTTTACCATTATCCAAGTAAATGAAAGCCAGCTTTATTGATCTTAACAAATTGTAGGTTTCTCTAATTTGTTATCTGTCTAGAGACATATCTTTGGTAATGATTACTCTTAGGTCCTTTGCAGAACCAGCTTTCTTTACTTCCTTTGCACCAATTTCATATTGTCCTGATATTCTTTTTTTACTTTTTCCAAATTCCATTAAACTACATTTCTTAATGTTGAAGTTCACTTCCCATTTCTGACTCCATTCCCAGACCTTGTTCAGATCTCTCTGTAGCGATTCACAACCTTTTTTCATACTTTAGTAGTTTTGCGTTTAACATTCTACACCTTTATCCAGGTCATTTACATATATAGCAAACATTATCAGAGCCAGTACTGATCCCTGTGGGACACCACTAATAATTTCTTCCCAAGTAGAATTTTCATCTCGGAGCACCATTCTTCTTTTTCTTCCATGCAAGAAATCCTCCATCCATTTCAATAGTTTTCCTGTTGTTTTGAGTTTTCTTAATAATTTCTTTGTGTGGTACTACTGGTACTTTATCAAATGCCTTTTGTAAGTCCAGGAAAGCACAGTGCCCATCCATCCATTTCTTGTATTATATCTATTAACCTTAAATAGAAACATCAAATTTGTGGTAGACCTTCCCTGTCTAAATCCAAATTGTCTCAGACTTAGTATATTGTTCTCCAGATATTTAGTCCTCTATTTTTTTTTTATAAATTTCTCATATATTTTGGCTATTGTACTTGTAAAGGAGACTGGTCTATAGTTTGTTGGGCCTTCCTTGTTACCCCCTTTATATATTGGTACAATATTGGTATTTTTCCAATCTTCCAGTATTTTTACTTTTGAAAGAGCAATCTATTATCTTACATATTTTGTCCATTAGTTCATCTTTACACTTTTTTAGTATCCAGTTTGTAATTCCATCTGGGCCATGTGATTTTCTGACATCAAGGTTCAGTATTTGCTCCCTTGTTTCTTTCTGTGTCACAGTTAATTCTCTCATTTGGGGGATCTTTCTCCACTTCATCCCAATTGTGTATGTTTTCTTTGGTAAACACATATTTGAAGTGTTTATAATTTCAGCCATTTCTATATCCTGTGTATTCCATGTTCCCTTATAAGGGAAGTAGGAAAAAAAAAAGACATAAAAAACCCTCCCACCCATTCTATCTCCAACATACTCCACTCCCCTCCACCCTCTTATCTTGGCACCTCCTGGATGACAGGTCATCCCTGCATCTTGCCCACTGCCCTGGGTCAGAAGCAGTGTCACAAGACACAGCACATCCACAGCAAGGCCACTTCATTAAATCAGCAACCCTCCTCTCCGTCCCCTCATGCAGAAAAAGAGAAGACAGGGAGAAATCCCTTCAGGTTGCTTCAATTTATTTCACACATATACTCTTTCACCCCACATCCTCCACCCACTCCACCTCATGCATCACAGCATCAGCCATACACAACCATTCTCCATTCACCCTTACCTTCTGTGCTCTCCCGTCCTTCCTCAACAAACATTCCCCTCTTTCCCAATACCCCTTTTACCCCATCCATCCACATCATCCTAGGTCAACCCCTCATGTTCACTCCTTCCACACCTCATTCTTTTCACAAGTCCAAACCATCCCAATACCCTTTCATCAACACTATCCCCCAACTCCCTTTCCACCCCTGTTCTCCTCACCTCATTTCTCACTCTATTCAGCCTAGTAACCCCTATCATACTTCTCAGACAGCTCATCTCAAACACATTCAAACTCCTCTCTTATGTTCCATGTTTCTGCCCTGTACACTGCTGTTGGCATAATCACTCCTTCATACAATCTCCTCTTAGCATCCATTCCCAAATATCTATTTCTCATTACACTTTTTAATCCCCAAGACATTTACCCACTTCTCTCAATCTACATTCTACCTCCACCTCCATTCCTCCCTTTTCCATCACATTTGCACCCAAGCATCTAAAACTATTCACTTCCTCCAGTCTCTCTCCCTTAATACTCATTCCAGTGTACTGCCACTTTCTCCCCTTATAATCTCATCACTTTACTCTTACCCACATTTATCTTCAACTTCCTTCTTTTGCAAACCTTCCCAAACTGTCACTAATTTCCTCAATCCCTCCTTTGATCCTGCTACAAGCACAGTGTCGTCTTAAAACAACAGCTGGCTTATCTCCTATTTTTCTCCATTTTCTTTAACCATCTCCAATCCCTGGCCCACTACCCTTGCATTTACCTCTTGCACCACCCCATCCATGTATAAATTGAACAGCCAGGGCGATAAAACACATCCCTGACAAAGTCCCACCTTTACCTTAAACCACTCCCTCTCCATTTCTAATCTTAACACACACTCTACTACTCTCATAAAAAATCTTGTCTGCTCTTAAAAGCTTTCCTCCCATCCCGTGTATCTGCAATACGTCTCACAGTGCCTTTCTGTCTACCCTGTCATAAGCCTTTTCCAAATCCATAAAAGCCAAAAAAAAACATCCTTACCTTTTCTTATAGTTTTCTCACATATCTTTCTTACCACAAAAATCTGATCTACACATCCCCTACCTGTCCTAAATGCACACTGTTCCTCACCAATCCCTCTGTTCCTCTCAATCAAGACCCTCCCATAAGCCTTCTGAACTACACTTAACAAGCTGGTCCCTCTGAAATTACTACACTCACACTTGCCCCCTTTTCCCTTGTAAAGTGTAACTATACAGGCACTATTCCAGGCCTCCAGCACTCTACCCTCTCTTAAACATTAAATAACCTCACCAGTCAGTCCACCATCACTGTACCACCTTTTTTCAGACATTCTACATGACATCCATGCAACCCAGGTGCCTTACCTGCTCTCATCATCTTAACAACTGCCTTCACTTCATCTTTCCTTATTTCTCCTCAATTTTCCCCACTCATCACAGTCATTTTCTTAGTGCTTCCCACTGCAATTATTTTTCCCTCCCTATCCTCCTTCACATTTAGCAACTCTCTAAATCACTCTGCCCATCTTCCTACTGCCTTCTCTTCCATTATCATCTCTCCATCTGCACCTTTTCTTCTCTACTTGATTCGCCTCCTCTTCCTCTCTTAATTTCTTTCCAAAACATTTTTTTTTATTACTTTCAAATTTTTATGTCATACTCTTACCCCATTTCACATCTGCTCTCCTCTTTGCTTCCTTTATATTATGCTTTACTTCTCTTTTCTTTGTACCCCTTATATGATTCCCTCCTGTTTTGTAACCAATCTGTGAAAGCTTGGTTCTTCTCTTCAACCTTCTTTGCTTCATCATCCCACCACTCACTACCCTTCCTTCTATTTCCTCCTGTCCTCCTTGTTCCACACACTATCTTTGCACACCTTGTGACTCCCTCCTTGAACCATCCCCATTCTACCTCCACTCTTAGTTCTACTCTATCCTTCACTCCCTCCCATTCCTCTCTCAGCTTCTTATATTCCTTCTCCTTTTCCTTTTCATTTAAGCAGTTCACTCTAAGCACCTCCCTACCTTCTGTCCTTTTCCTCTTTCTCCATCTATTCTCCACTCTCAACCTACCCTCCAACAAAAAATCTGATATTACCCCCACTCTCTCCCCTTAGAACATGCACATCCATCCCTTGTAGTTTTACTTTTTCCTGTTTATTTTTTAGTTTACTATTTACATATCTATAGAATAATTTAGGTTGATCTTTACATGTGGCTATTATATATTTTTCTTAGTTTCTTTTTTCTTCCCTGTGTATTTTTACATATTCATTTCTGATGTTGATATATATTTGCCACTTTCCAGGTTTTTTCTTTTTTCCATCTTTGTCTATTCTATCTTTTGCCCCACACACTTTTTGTTATACCAGCATTTAATGTACACCTTTTCCTGTTTTTGTTTTGGTACATGTTTATCCACTCCTTTATTATAGATTTCTTTCAAAATTGTCTATTTCTCTTCCACCTGTGCTCCTTCATTATAAAATTTTTCCCAATTCTCTTTTTGAAGGAACTTTCTAAGTTTTCCAAAGTCCGTTTTGTTATATATCAGTCTTCCTTTTCTGTGTTTCTTGTTTCTCTCCATATATATTTCCTCTTTTAGTTTGAGCTAAATTAGTATATGATCACTCTTCCCAATTGGTGTCTTGTACAGTAAAAGCCATCGTATCCGGCCCGTCAAATAACCGGCATATTTTTCACGAAAATCGAAAAATTGTGATAAAGATAGACATATGTAAAAAATAATTAAATTTATATTTCCTGTGCGTGGTTGTAGTTGCTCTTGCCACCACCAGGGCTTCTCAGTCCCATTCACTTCTCCTGCCACGTGTTAGCCACCTTCATGCACTTGTTAGCCAACTCTATTTTATCATGCCCAAGGTACCCAAGAGGAAAGTGTAGTGCTTTCGCTTAAGCAAAAGGTGGACATATGCAGAAGATTGGAGAAAGGCAAAAATAGAAAAATACTAATGGAAGCATGCGGCATTGGGTCGATTATCATATAAGATATCAAGGCCCAATCCAAGAAGCTAAGAGAGTTTGTGAAGTTGAGTGACACGCTTAAAGCTGCAGAAAATCCCCACACTCTACAACATAAACATGTGGAAGTGCTGGACAAAGTGTTGTACAAGTGGTTTTGTCTTTAAAGGTCTGAAGGTGCAGCTATATCAGGCCCAATGCTGCAAGAAAAAGCCAAAGATTTTGCTGAAAAGACGTCGCTTGGAGAATCATGCCAGTTCTCAGATGGATAGTTTCACATATTCAAGAATTCCCATAGAAATGTCATCTTGATGTGTCAGGGGAAGGAAAATATGCTGATTTACCTTCTGCAGAGGAGTTTATAGGCAGGTACATTAATTAACCTATGCCTTCATGGTAAAGATACGCATCTCATATCTCAATTTTTCTCTCGCATATACGAATGTGTAGCACATATATATATATATATATATACATAACTTTTCTTTCCTCTTTCCAGTCACAGGTTTGCAAAATTGGTTGCCGAGTATGATCTGAAACCAGAACAGATCTACAACGCTGACGAGACTGGCCTGTTCTACTGCTGTCTGCCGACATCTACACTTGCGAGTGAAACAGAAGAAACTGCCAAAGGATTCAAACAAAGCAAGGATAGACTGACAGTGTTACTGTGTGTGAACATGGTAGGGACCCATAAAGTCAAATTGTGTGTCGTTGGAAAATACAGGAAGCCACATTGTTTTAAAAATCTAATATACTTGCCAGTAGATTATTGCACACAAAATAACACATGGATGGACTCAGAAACATTCATGAACTGGTTCAAGCATGTGTTTGTCCCATCAGTGAAAGAAAATTTGAAAAAGAAAAAGACTTCCAGAGGACAAGCTGAAGAACTGAGTATTGGAAATATTTCTGTTGTGTATTTACCACCAAACGTAATGAGTGTGATTCAGCCCATGATTCAAGGAGTGATCCAAAACTTTACGATGAAGTATCGGAAAAGATTAATGTGCAAACTAGTTTATTTTGAGGACGGTAACATTTCCGAATTCCAATGTGGATTTAATGTTAAGGATGCTATTTTTATGGCTTCACTAGCTTGGGAGGATGTAAAACAACAAACCTTAATGTGATGTGTGAGAAAATTATATCCAAAAACAATGTTTGAAGATCAGGAAGGAGATGAGGATTTTGAGGGTTTTCCATCAGCAAAAAAGAAGTCAGTGGTGAAAGAATTTAAGGAAATGGGTGGTCACGCTAAACTTTGCATTAGTGATGAAGCGATACAACCATGGAATGACCAAGCAGTAACATTCTCACTTAGTGATGATGAAATCATACAATCATTTCCTGATGAACACCATGCAAAAACAAGAGAGGCATATAGTGAAGAAGAAGACAACCCTGAGCTGAAAGTGTCGTGGAAGGATACAGCGAAGGGTCTAGCAGTGTTTGTGAAATTTGCAGAGCAGTGCACATGCATGAGCATGCATATGATATCACTTCACTGTATTCAAAATGAGTTCTTGTTACAAAGAGGGACTTAAATCTCGCGGGCAGCAGCCAATGCCAGCAGTACGACGTGTCGTAATAATACTCGCATCATAAAATATAGTCACAGCTTATATCGATCGTTCTCTCTTTCACCCATGAATTTTGAAAACCACAGAGAATGGGATTAAGAGCAGATTAGGGAGAATGTAAAAACACAGGGGCGACTACAATAAATATAATCAAGACGCCGATATGGCAGCGTCGCGAATCCACTTGCTCCTCCTGACGCCTACGTGTGCGGCACCGTATGGAAGGGGTTAATCTTTACTACTGTTCTCATGTATCTTCTCTTCAAAAAATCTTTTATCCATTCAAGTAGTTTGCCTCTCAGCCCTCCAATATGCTCCAATTTCCACATAAGTCAACTGTGAGGTACTTTATCAAATGCCTTCTCTAGGTCAAAGTACACACAATCCACCCACCCCTATCTCTTGCATTGCATCAATAACTCTCAAGTAAAAGCTTAAAAGGTTTGCCACATGAGCTTCCAGATCTGAAGCCAGTCTATCAGAATGTTCATCTTTTCAAGATATTTGGTCCAACAATCTTTCACATAATTTCACCATTGTGCTGGTCAGTGATACATATACTAATGGCTTTTTCTTCCTTACAAGGGAGGTAGCCAAAGTCAAAAGCATAAATCTACTCTCACCCATTTCATCCCCATTTACTCCACTCCCATTTACCACTCCTCCCTCTTTTCTTAGCTCCTTCTGGATGATGGGTCATCCCTGTATCTTGCCCACTGCCCTTGGTCAGAAGCAATGTAGCAAGACACAGCACATCCACAGCAATGCCACTTCATTTAATTGGTGACCTCACCCCTTTCCATCCCTTCATGCAGAAAAAGAGTAGATGGGGAGAAATCCCTTCATGCTGTGTCAAAATATTCACACATGCTCCCTCATTCCCCCAATCCCTTCTATGCATCACAGAATCATCCATACACAACCATTCTCCACTCACCCCTATCTTATCTTATCCCTCAACAGACATTCCCCTCTTTCCCAATGCCCCTTTTACCCCATCCCTCCATATCATCCCTTGGTCACCCCCTCATGTTCACTCCTTCCACACCTCTTTTGTTAATATTTCTTCATTCATTCTTTCCATGTGTCCAAACCATCCCAATACTCTTTCATCAACCCTATCTACCAATTCCCTTTCCACCCTTGTTCTCTTCCTCACCTCCTAATTTCTCACTTTATCCAAGTAACCCCTATTATACTTCTCAGGTATTCATCTCAAATACATTTAAACTTTCTTATGTTCCATGTTTCTGCCCCATACAGTGCTGTTGGCACAATCACCTCTTCATACAACCTCCTCTTAGTATCCATTTCCAAATGTCTATTTCTCATTACACTTTCTAATCCCCCAAGGCATTTACTTGCTTCTCTCAATCTACATTCTACCTCCTCCACTCCCATTTCCCTCCACATTTGCACCCAAGTATTTAAGGCTATCCACTTCCTCTATTCTCTCTCCCATAACACTCACTTCCAGTTTGCTGCCATTCTCTCCCCATGCACATCTCATCACCATACATTTACTCACATTTATTTTCAACTTCCTTTTTTTTTTGTACACCTTCCCAAATTCTGTCACTAACTTCCTTAATCCCTCCTCTGATCCTGCCACAAGTGCAGTGTTGTCAGCAAACCTTTTCTTTAACCGTCTCCAATCCCAGGCCCACTGCCCTTGCGTTTACCTCTTACACCACCCTATCCATGCATAAATTGAACATCCAAAGCAACAGAGCACATCCCTGCCAAAGCCCCACCTTTACCTCAAACCACTCTCTCCATTTCTAATTGTAACACAGGATCTACTACTCTCATAAAAAACTCTTGACTGCTTTTAACAGCTTTCCTTCTATTCATATATATCTGCAAAACCTCCCACAGTGCCTTCCTGTCTACCCTGCCATAAGGCTCTTCCAAATCCAGACACACACACACACACACTTTTGTCGGATGGACAGCGAGGATTAGAGTTCTGAAGAAAAAGTGAAATTTTCGTGGACCTCAACGCAAAGGAAGTACCTATTGTATTTACAGGGAAGGGGATAACTTGTGGTGTCATGGGAAAGTGAGGAAAAAGGAGAAGGGGAGGGATTACTGAGGGAAATGAAAGGAAATGAGGAAGGGGAGGACTTGGTCCAAGAGGCCAGATGTCTTGTAAACAAACGAAGGACCGATGATTCTGGTGATGGGATTAACAAAATCTTAAAGATTAGAAATATAGATAAGAGCAGCACAATGGAAGGTGAGGATAATAATTTCCAGGGATTTAATGAGGAGGGGGGAACAAACCTCCCGATTGACAAGACTAGAGGAGAAACTTGATATGATCGAACATTGGGAAGACAGGTTCGGTAATGTAAACAACATTGTGCAGAGAGTTGAAAAGTTGGAAGAACTAGAGAAGGCGAACAAAAATTTAACTAATGAAATAGAAGAATTAAAAAGACAGTTAAAAGAAAAGAAGAGAATGAAGAATTAAAGAGGAATAATACAGACAATAAGGAGGCCATAGCAAAAGAAGCACAGTGTTGGAAAAAAAATCCAGGAAAACAGTAAAGTTGCATTTACTGACATAATTATACAGCAAATGAAAGAACAAACTGAAGACTCAGTTATCAAAGTGATGAGACAGAAGGAGAATATAGTAAGAGACTTAGCAGAAATGTATAATTATATTGGGAATGGAAGAGAAACATAACCTAGATAGAACTTCAAGAATCAGTGAGGAAAAAATAAAAGTAAGCAGCTTACTAGAATTAGTTCAGGAAGATGAACCTGAAATAATGAAACAAATTGAAGAGATGTTTAGGCTCGGAAAATATAGTACAGATAAGACCAGACCAATTAACCACTTCAATACGGGACTTAAATCTCGCGGGCAGCAGCCAATGCCAGCCGTACGACGTAACGAAATAATATTCGCATCATAAAATATAGTCGCCGCTTATATCGATCGTTCTCTCTTTCACCCGCGAATTTTGAAAACCACAGAGAATGGGATTAAGGGCGCATTTGGGAGAATGTAAAAACACAGGGGTGACTACAATAAATATAATCAAGACGCCGATATGGCAGCATCGCGAATCCACTTGCTCCTCATGACGCCTACGTGTGCGGCACCGTATGGAAGGGGTTAAGATTAAATTCAGGTCACAAACAACAGCAGAGAATATCTTAGCAAAAACAGGGAAGCTAGCAGCAAGTGAACAATATAAAAAGGTATGGATAAAAAGGGAAATGAATAAAGAGGAAAGAGAGGAAGATAAAATGAAAAGGAAAGACGCTAAAGAAAAAAACGAGACCAGAACGGAGTCAGAAAAAAAAACAATTCTACTGCAGAGTAGTGAATATGAAATTGAGGAAATGGATCATAATAGAAACAAAAAAGAAACAGAGAATACAATGGAAATAACAGAAAGTTAAGAGTGTCCTACACAAATATAGATGGATTAATAACAGGACTGAATGAACTGAACAATTATCTGAAGGAAAAAGAACCGGACATAATGGGAATTGTAGAGACAAAATTAAAAGGTCCACTACCACCATAGGACACAATGCATATAATTATTGGATTAGAAACAGAGAGATAAAACAAAGGGGTGGAGTTATGTTCCTGACTAAGAAGGATATAAACGTGAAGAGTGTCACATATGGAAAGAATAGAGATGATTATGATAGAAGTAGAAGACAGAGATAAGAAGAGTAGAAAGTTTGTAATAAACTACGTGCCCCCAAAAACAGCCTCGTGGGAAGAGAGTGAACATTAAAGTATGTTAGAAAACACAAGAATAACATTAAACAAGATAATGGAAGATGGAGGAAGAATAGTTATGATGGGCGACTTTAATTGCAAAGAAATCTGCTGGGAAGAGATGACCATAAAGGGTGGAGAAGACTCATGGGGAAATGTTCTACTTGAGATGATTATTGACCACACAATGACACAATGGATTCAGGAGAACACTAGGTATAGAAATGAAGAAGAACCATCGAGACTAGACCTAATAATCACATCAGAACCTGAAATAGTGGAAAAGATAGAATACCAGGCACCAATAAGTAAGTGACCACATATTGATAGAACTAGAACTAAATGAGAAAAAATACATGAAAAGAAATGAATATAGAAAGGAAGATTGATGTATGAAAAACAAATTTTGATAAAATAAGAGAATTCTTTCAAAATGAAAACTGGGAAAGAATGCACAAAGAAGATACAACAGTAGAAGAGAAATGGAATATTTTGACAAAAATTTATATTAAAAAAAAGAATGGAAAAGTATGTCCCAAGACAAAAACAAGAAAAAGAATATGTAAAGTGCTGGTACAACAAAAGTTGTAGGGAGTTAAAAGACAAAAGAGACAAAGCTTGGACCAAATGAAGAAAGACAAAAGACCTGAAAAATGGAAAATATATACTTGTTATAGAAATGAATATGTACAAGCGTGCAGAGAGGAAAAGAGAAAATATGAAAAAGATGTCATAGAAAAATGTAAAGATCAACCAAAACTATTCTACAGATTTGTAAACAAACTGAAAAACAAACAAGATTTGGAGAAATTAAGACAAGGAGTTGAATACACAGAGGAAATAGAAATGGCGGAAATTATGAACAGGCATTTTAAATCAGTGTTTACAAGGGAGAATATACAACCGGAAGAGATCAAATGGAATGAGAAAGTCCCCCCTATGAAAGAAATAGAAGTAACAAAGAATGAAATAATGAAGTACTTGAGTAATCTTGATGTTAGAAAATCGCATGGACCAGATGAAATAGCAAACTGGATTTTGAAAGAATGCAGAAATGAACTGGTAGACAAAATACATAGCATAATAAATAGTTCCTTGAAAGAAGGAAAAGTTCCAGAAGATTGGAAAAAAGCAAATATAGTACCTATATATAAAGGAGGAAATAAAGAAGACCCTACCAACTTTAGACCAGTCTCTCTAACAAGTACAATAGCAAAAATTTGTGAAAGAATTATCAAAAGTAAATGGGCAAAATATTTAGATTGGTAGAAAGATGATAGTAGTACTCAGAGAAAAATATTCAGGTTGGAAGGAGGTGATTAGTGGAGTTATGCAAGGATCTGTATTGGCTCCAATAATGTTTGCTATTTATGTGAATGGCATGGATGATGATGTGCAATGTTACATGACCTTCTGTGTAGATGTAAGGAAAGTAAAAACCGAAATAGATTGTGAATCACTACAGGAAGACCTGAATAAAGAATGAAAGTGGAGTCAGAAATGGGAAGTGGACTTGAATATTAAGAAGTGTAGCATAATGGAGTTTGGAAAAAATAAAAATAGAATATCAGGACAATGTAAAATTGGAACAAAGGAGATAAAGAAAGTGGGATCTGAAAAAGATTTGGGAGTAATTATCACAAACAACTTGTCCTATGATAAACAAATAAACAAAATTTTTGGAGAATCCTATAACTTGCTACATACATACATATACCAAAGGCTTTTCCTCCTTACAAGGGAGATATCCCCCCCCCCCAAAAAAAAAAGGCATAAGAAAACCATTCGTACCCATTCCATTCCTAATACACTTCACTCCCCTCCACCCTCTACCCTCCCTCTTATCTTGGCACCTCCTGGCTGATGGGTCATCCCTGCATCCTGTCCACTGCCCTGGGTCAGAAGCAATGTCGCAAGACACAGCACATCCACAGCAAGGCCACTTCATTAAATTGGTGACCCCCCCTCTCTGTCCCCCCATGCAGAAAAGGAGAAGACAGGGAGAAATCCCTTCGGGATGCAGCAAAATTTTCTCACACATACTACCTCACATACCCATCCCCACCCACCCATTCCACCTCATGCATCAAAACATCCATATACAACCATTTTCCATTCACCCCCGTCTTATGTCCTCTCTTGTCCCTCCTCAACAGACATCTTCCCCAAAGCCCCTTTCACCCCATCCATCTATCTCATCCTTGGTTGCCCCCTCATGTTCACTCCCTCCACATCTGTCTTCTATACCTCTTTTACTAGTCTTTCTTGACTCATTCTTTCCATGTGTCCAAACCACCCCAATACTCTTACATCCACCCTATCTCCCAACTCCCTTGCCATGTTGGGAAAAAGGATTGTGGTACTCCCCAAGGTAGGCGTAGCTCCCCAGTTTCGGCTATGGCATTCCTTGGGGAGACGGGACTGCTCGGACAGACAGTCTAGGGAACGACGACAACAACAACAACTCCCTTGCCACCCCCATTCTCCTCCTCACCTCCTCATTTCTCACTCTATCCAGCCTAGTAACCCCTATCATACTTCTCAGACACCTCATCTCAAACACATTCAAACTCCTCTCTTATGTTCCATGTTTCTGCCCCATACAGTGCTATTGGCACAATCACTCCTTCATACAATCTCCTCTTAGCATCCATTCCCAAATGTCTATTTCTCATTACACTTTTTAATCCACCAAGGCACTCACTTCTCTCAATCTACATTCTACCTCCACCTCCACTCCCTTTCCTGCCACATTCTCACCCAAGTACCTAAAACTATCCACTTCCTCCAGTCGCTCTCCCTTAATGCTCCCTTCCAGTCTGCTGCCACTTTCACCCCTTGTACATCTCATCACTTTACTTTTACCCATATTAATCTTCAACTTTCTTCTTTCACACACACTCCCAAACTCTGTCACTAGCTTCCTCAATCCCTCCTCTGATCCTGCTACAAGCACAGTGTCATCCGCAAACAACATCTACCTCGCCTCCCACTTTTCTGCATTTTCATTAACCATCTCCAATCCCTGACCAACCACCCCTACATTTACCTCTTGCACCACCCCATCCATGTACAAGTTGAACAGCCAGGGTGACATAACACATCCCTGACAAAGTCCCACCTTTACCTCAAACCACTCACTCTCTCCATTTCTTATCCTGACACATGCTCTACTACTTTCGTAAAAACTCTTGACAGCTCCTAAAAGCTTTCTTCCTATCCCGTATATCTGCAAAACCTCCCACATTGCCTTCCTGTCTACCCTGTCATAAGCATTTTAGATCTATAAAAGCCAAAAAAACAACAAAAAAAACATCCTTACCTTTTCCTATATCTTTCTCACATATCTGTCTTACCACAAAAATTTGATCTATGCAATCTCTACCTGTCCTAAATCCACACTGTTCCTCACCAATTACTCCCTCTGTTCCTCTCCTAATCCTTTCAATCAAGATCCTCCCATAATCCTTCCCTATTACACTTAACAAGTTAATCCCTCTGAAACTACTACACTCACACTTGTCCCCATTTCCCTTGTAAAGAGGAACTATACAGGCACTCCTCCAGTCCTCTGGCACTCTACCCTCTCTTAAACAAACATTAAAACCTCACCAACCAGACCACCACCACCACTGTACCTCCTTTTTTTAAGATATTCTGCATGGCATCCATCCAGACCAGGTGCCTTACCTGCACTCACCATCTTAACAACTGCCTTCACTTC
The DNA here is from genome assembly GCF_046742065.1 of Oratosquilla oratoria. Classification (NCBI taxonomy): domain Eukaryota; kingdom Metazoa; phylum Arthropoda; class Malacostraca; order Stomatopoda; family Squillidae; genus Oratosquilla; species Oratosquilla oratoria. The sequence goes on along the minus strand of NC_134789.1, from coordinate 20,447,950 downwards.
ATCCTTCCTTATTTCTCCTTCATTTTCCTCACTCATCACAGTCATTTTCTTAGCACTTCCCACTGCAGCTATCTTTCCCTCCCTATCCTCCTTCACATTTAGCAACTCCCTAAAATAATCTGCCCATCTTCCTCTTACTGCCTTCTCTTCCATTATCAATCAAGATCCTCCCATAATCCTTCCCTACTACACTTAACAAGTTAATCCCTCTGAAACTACTACACTCACACTTGTCCCCATTTCCCTTGTAAAGAACATAAGAACATAAGAAATAAAGGAGACTGCAAAAGACCATAAGGCCTACACTAGGCAGCTCCGTATCCATCACCACCTGTCGTCCCCATCCATAAAGTTGTCTAATCGTTTTTTAAAACAACTGATAGTTTCAGCGCTTACTACGTGGTTACTAAGTTTATTCCATTCATCGACCACCCTATTTGTAAACCAATTCTTGCCTATTTCCTTCTTAAATCTAAATTTGTCCAGTTTATACCCATTACTGCGAGTCCTGCCCTGTTGTTTTATTATGATGACCTTGTTTGCATCACCCTTGTTATAGCCTTTGATCCACTTGAACACTTCTATTAGATCACCCCGCACTCTGCGTCTTTCCAGAGAGTGTAAGTTTAGGTGCCTAAGCCTCTCTTCGTAAGGCAAATTTCCGAGTCCTTGTATCATTTTGGTCTCTCTTCTCTGTACTGATTCTAGTGAATTTATGTCCATTCTGTAGGACGGAGACCAAAACTGTACCGCATAGTCAAGGATGGGTCTAACTATCGCTAGATAGAGTTTAATAATTACCTCTGCACTTCTGGAGGAACTATACAGGCACTCCTCCAGTCCTCTGGCACTCTACCCTCTCTTAAACAAACATTAAAACCTCACCAGCCAGACCACCACCACTGTACCTCCTTTTTTTAGATATTCTGCATGGCATCCATCCAGACCAGGTGCCTTACCTGCACTCACCATCTTAACAACTGCCTTCACTTCATCCTTCCTTATTTCTCCTCCATTTTCCTCACTCATCACAGTCATTTTCTTAGCACTTCCCACTGCAGCTATCTTTCCCTCCCTATCCTCCTTCACATTTAGCAACTCCCTAAAATAATCTGCCCATCTTCCTCTTACTGCCTTCTCTTCCATTATCAATCAAATTCCTCCCATAATCCTTCCCTACTACACTTAACAAGTTAATCCCTCTGAAACTACTACACTCACACTTGTCCCCATTTCCCTTGTAAAGAACATAAGAACATAAGAAATAAAGGAGACTGCAAAAGACCATAAGGCCTACACTAGGCAGCTCCGTATCCATCACCACCTGTCGTCCCCATCCATAAAGTTGTCTAATCGTTTTTTAAAACAACTGATAGTTTCAGCGCTTACTACGTGGTTACTAAGTTTATTCCATTCATCGACCACCCTATTTGTAAACCAATTCTTGCCTATTTCCTTCTTAAATCTAAATTTGTCCAGTTTATACCCATTACTGCGAGTCCTGCCCTGTTGTTTTATTATGATGACCTTGTTTGCATCACCCTTGTTATAGCCTTTGATCCACTTGAACACTTCTATTAGATCACCCCGCACTCTGCGTCTTTCCAGAGAGTGTAAGTTTAGGTGCCTAAGCCTCTCTTCGTAAGGCAAATTTCCGAGTCCTTGTATCATTTTGGTCATTCTTCTCTGTACTGATTCTAGTGAATTTATGTCCATTCTGTAGGACGGAGACCAAAACTGTACCGCATAGTCAAGGATGGGTCTAACTATCGCTAGATAGAGTTTAATAATTACCTCTGCACTTCTGGAGGAACTATACAGGCACTCCTCCAGTCCTCTGGCACTCTACCCTCTCTTAAACAAACATTAAAACCTCACCAGCCAGACCACCACCACTGTACCTCCTTTTTTTTAGATATTCTGCATGGCATCCATCCAGACCAGGTGCCTTACCTGCACTCACCATCTTAACAACTGCCTTCACTTCATCCTTCCTTATTTCTCCTCCATTTTCCTCACTCATCACAGTCATTTTCTTAGCACTTCCCACTGCAGCTATCTTTCCCTCCCTATCCTCCTTCACATTTAGCAACTCCCTAAAATAATCTGCCCATCTTCCTCTTACTGCCTTCTCTTCCATTATCATCTCTCTATCTGCACCTTTTACCTTTTCTTGTCTACTTGATTCGCCTCCTCTTCCTCTCTTAATTTCTTTCCAAAACATCTTTTTATTACTTTCAAAATTTTGTTATACTCTTACCCCATTTCACATCTGCTCTCCTCTTGGCTCCTTTACCTTGTGTTTTACTTCTCTTCTCTTTTCTTTGTACCTCTCATATGACTCCCTCATCCTATTTTGTAACCAATCTGTGAAAGCTCGTTTCTTTTCTTCTACAACCTTCTTTGTTTCCTCATCCCACCACTCACTACCCTTCCTTCTATTTCCTCCCGTCCTTCTTGTTCCACACACCATCTTTGCACACTTTGTGACTCCCTCCTTGAACCATCCCCATTACTCCACTTCTAGTTCTACTTTTTCCTTCACTCCCTCCCACTCCTCTCTCAGCTTCTTCTTATACTCATTCTCCTTTTCCTTTTCATTTAAGCAGTTCACTCTAAGCACCTCCCTATCTTTTGTCCTTTTCCTCTTTCTCTATCCTCCACTCTCAAATTACCTTCCACCAAAAAATGATCTGATATTCCTCCACTCTCTCCCCTTAGAACATGTACATCCTTAACTCTTCCTATTATACTCCTATCTACCACTACATAGTCCATTAACACTATCTACCACCATTTACATATTTGGATGAAGAAATTATTAAAAAAATATTAGTCACACTGATAAGGCCTAGACTAGAATATGCAGCAACATTGTTGTCACCCAATATCAAAAAGAATATAAAGAAAATAGAAAGAATCCAGAGAGCAGCCACAAAAATGGCTTCTGCACTTTCAAACTTGTCATATGTGAAGAGATTGGGTAAATTGGAGTTATCGACTCAGGAGCAAAGAAGAGAGGCGACTATTGACCATCTGTAGAATCATGAAGGGCACAGAAATACTCAATAGAGAGGCCTTGTTAAATTGGGACAAGAGAAACACAAGAGGACATGGAAAGAAACTCAAAAAACATAATTATAGAGATCTGAAGAAGAACAGTTTTTCTCATAGAATGGTAGACACTTGGAACAAACTGGACAAAAAAACAAGTGTGCAAAAACCATTCATGAATGTAAGAGCAAACAAGGCACTACGAGATACAAAGGCAGGACACCACAAGCACAGCTCCCCTCCCTTAAAATACAACTAGATAAATACTTCCCTCACTTCTAACTTCTACATTTATATCTTCTAAACCCATTTTTTTTTTCTCCCCTTCAAATAAGTGCTCTCTTTTGTGAAGACTGATTGAAAACTTTCATTCCTCATTTCTGCCTGACCTTAGGCTTTTGTATTTACCTAGCTGTATCTTACGGGAAGGGGAGCTACACTTGTATTTACCTAGTTGTATTATACGGGAAGGGGAGCTATGCTCATGGTGACCCATTTTTGTATCTTGCAAGATCAATTTTGTTCTTAAATTCTAGTATTGTGTTGGCACACTATTTCTTCATCCAATTTGTTCCATATATCTATCACTCTGTGTGGGCAGCTGTTCTTTTTCAGGTCTCTTCTGTTGTTATCCTTTTTAAGTTTCATTGCATGTCCTCCTGTTTTTCCTCTGTCCCACTTTAATAAGTCCTCTCTATCAAGGCATTCTTTTCCTTTCACAATTCTGTAGATGGTTAGTACGTCCCCTCGTTCTCTTCTTTGTTCCAGGTTGGCAATTCCAGTTTGGCCAGTCTTTGTTCATATGTCAGGTTTGAAAGTGTTGGTTGATTGATTGATTTATGGAGTTTTTGGCTCGAAGGCCAAGCGCTGGAGCCGGTAGGCCATTCAGCGCATATTTATCTTTTAGTTTAAAAGATAAAATAAAAATAAAATTCAAGTAAAACAATTAAAACAATAGACATTCATGAACACACTTCAACAACACACACTCACAAGCATTCACACACACAATTTTAAATTTCATAAAATAAATTGATGTCTTTTAAAAACTATAAAACGTTCTTCACACAAGCTTCCTCCCCTAAAATTTCTTTAAAAGATAAATCTGTTAAGAAATTTGTCCTGCGCTTATTAGAGAATGCAGGGCACTGAACTAAAATGTGTCTTATTGTCAAAACTACTTGGCAAGTGGGACATTGGGGGGCCAGCCTTTCTGCCCCACTTGCCATTAAAAATTTATGTGTAATGTAGGAATGGCCAATTCTCAGTCTTGTCAAGACAATGCTTGACCTTCTGTCCAAAGGAGGACACTTCCAAGGGTTCACTAAAGGGTGAATTTCTTTTAATTTATAACTGCCGTCCAGCCTTGTCCATTGCTCTTGCCACTTCTTCATTGTATAACAATGGATCACTTGTTTCAAGTCCGTAGGTGGAACTTTTCGGTCTGCTATATGGGTGAGCCTAGTGGCGGCTTTGGCTGCAGCATCGGCCTTTTCATTTCCAGTGACACCCACATGGGACGGCACCCAGCAAAAGTTTACTTTTATCTTCTTTCTGTTGTTTATGAGAATCAGCCATTCCTGTATTTCTTGCACTAAAAAATTATGAGACAACAAATTATTTACAGAGGATAGAACGCTCATGGAATCCGTAAAAATAACAACGCTCCTACCACACGGAACAGAATTAAAAACAAACTTCAGGGCGTTGCTGACTGCCAGCAGTTCAGCAGTAAAAACAGAGCTAAAATCAGGCAACTTTCTCTTTAAAACTGTGCTATCAGTTACAACAGCACAACCAACACCGTCTTGGGATTTTGATCCATCTGTATAAATAAAAATTGCATCAGCATGTACTGATAAATGTTCTAAAAATTCATTTTTTAGCTCTACAGCAGTTCTGTTTTTCTTCTTTTTAAGAGGACATATTTCAGTGGGGCATCGGTTCCAAGGAGGGAATTTGGGAGGCGTGATCTCAGCAATTGTGTTAGGAACAAGTCCTACCTTCTCTGTCCCAACTTCACATCTCACTTCTAAAGGTTTTGGCAGAGTACTTTTCCTTGGAGCTCTGTCTACCGGCTGCTTTACAAATTTGAAGTTTGGATTCTGTTTGGATGTCAAGACCCGAGATATATATCTAAGGCTTAATTCCTCCCTGCGAATATACAGGGGAGGAATTCCTGCGTCCACATACAAGCTATCCACTGGAGATGTTCTATAGGCTCCCGAACAGATCCGTAAAGCCATATTGTGGACTATATCAAGCTTCTTCAGTGAACTTTTACATGCCGATCCATAAATTTGACATCCGTAATCCATTTTGCTAAGGCACAATGTTTGGTAAAGCCTTATTAAAGTTACACGATCTGCTCCCCAGTTGGAACGAGACACTACTTTTAGTATATTAAGTCGCTGTTTGACAGTGTATACAATCTCCTTTATGTGATTTGTGAATGTCAACCTTTTATCCAATACCAGACCCAAGTATTTTACTTCATCTTCATACGGTAATATGACACCCTCTAAGAATAGTGTTGGTATTTCTTCCTTGCGTCTTAGTCTGGAAAACCTTATGGCTTTGGTTTTTTCAGCAGAGAATCTGAAGCCCCTGCAATTAGCCCATGTTGTTGCTAAGTTAATAACCTCTTGAATCTTTTGGCCCGTTTCTAATGTTGTCGATTTGCTGCACACAATAGTGAAGTCATCAGCATAAGCCAATCCATGAACTCCTGTGGGAACTTGTTCTAATAAACTATTAATGGCTATGCTGAAGAGTGTAGGACTCAGAACACTTCCTTGGGGAATCCCTTCCTCTTGGAGATATGCACACGAGAAAGAAGAGCCCACTCGGACTTTTAGATAGCGGTCAGATAAGAAGTCCTTTAAACAATTGAACATATTACCCCCGATACCCCACTCTGCAACTTGCTTCAGAATGACTCCCCGCCAGGTAGTATCGTAGGCATTTTTCAAGTAAAAAAAACACACCAATGCTAGAGTTCTCAATTGCAAAAGCATTCTGAATCTCACGAGTGATAAAAAGTAAGGGGTCCAGAGTGCACTTATTTCTTCTAAATCCAAACTGTCTGTTAGATAGCAGATTTTTAGATTCCAAAAACCAAACTAAACGCGTATTAACCATTCTTTCATAGATCTTACAAATGCAGCTTGTGAGGGCAATAGGTCTGTAACTTTGTGGGTTATGAGAGTCTTTTCTTGCCTTTAAGATTCCTATGATGATTGAAGTCTTCCAAGATTTAGGAGAAGATCCAGAAGACCAAAATTTGTTCAGCACTTTTAAAAGGAATTTCTTCGACGATATGGTTAAGTGACCAACCATGGAATAAAGAATGTCATTCTCTCCAGGAGAGGTTGGGGAGGATAGAGATAAGGCATGATCCATTTCATCCAAGGTGAAGAGAAGATTATATGCCTCCGAGTTCGTATTGGTAGGAGGAATAATCGTGGTCTTGGCTCTAATTCTTCTGAAATTATCTGAATAATGTATTGGGCTTGAAATATCAGCATAATGTCTTCCAAAAGCCTCTGCTACTTCTCTTGTATCTGATATAAAAGAGTCATTTATCTTCAGAATGGGGAAAGGAGATGGAGTAAACTTTCCTTGTATTTTTGAAGGATTCCCTCCTTGCTTTCTTGAAGATTTTCTTCTGCTTTGCTCGAGCTCTTCTGTACGTTATCTTATTGACTAAACAAGGGTATCTCCGATATCTCTTATAGCAAGTTCTTGTAATCTTTCTGCTTAAAGCACATTCATCGCTCCACCAGGGGACTACTGGGCGTTGAGGTTTACCAGCTGTCCTAGGAATGGAAGAGAAAGCACCAGAGAGTATCATGTCTACCAGGTAGTCATATGCATCACAGTTACTACCAAAATCACTAGTCTTATAATTAATCTCTGTGGATCTCCTAAATAATTCCCAATTAGCCTCTCCTGTCTTCCATTTAGGTAAGCAACAGGAGGGAGTGTTCTTTAAATATTTGATAAGGATAGGCCAGTGGTCGCTACCATGTAAATCTTCATCTATTGACCAACTGTAGTCTAATCTTAAGGATGATGAACAAATAGTTAGGTCTATAGCAGAACTTGAATTGTGAAAGACATCAAACCTAGTTTTGGAACAGTCATTCATCAAAATGACATCGTTACTATCAATAAATTCTTCAATTATATTGCCCCAGGGGTCACACCTTGATTCACCCCATAGAGGATGCTTGGCGTTAAAGTCACCCATTAGAATAAAAGGCTCAGGGAGCTGGTCAACCAAAGATTGTATGTCATTTAACTCAAACTGACGGGGGTGGTTATATATGTCTACGAGTCGATCTTCCAGTTCAGGTTCCAAATATAAAGAACATAAAGTGATCCATTTAGTGGTAAAGATTTGTACTGCACAAGCCTGCAACACCGAATGTAGCTGGACACTTCTGTGGTTTACAGATTTCTTAACAATGATACCAGTACCTCCATGGGCACGGCCCCCAATCATAGGAGATCTGTAAAATTTATAATTAAGTCCAACATTAGGGGATAAATTACCAAGCATAGTTTCTTGCAGACAAAAAACAGACACATGTTCTTTAAAGAGAATCCCAACCTGCTCTCGATGAGAATTAAAACCTTTAATATTCCATTGAATTATGGACATTATACTGTTTTCTTTTTCTTTTTGGGGTCTACTGGTCTGGTAAGAGAAGTCTGTGGGAGAGAGGGTTTACAAGATGGGTTCTTTTCTAATTTCTTTGCTTTCGCGGGTGGCATCCTCCTCTCTGACAATGATCCAACCGACGATGTAGAGTCCGGGTTATTAGTTTCTTTCTTAGATTGTTTATCACGATTTGGGGAAGAGGATGGAGATGAGGGTGGACTGTGGAGTCTTTTGCTGTGCACAGCTTCGGACTCCATAGCTTTGCTTCTGTGTGCCTCGACTGAGGCACAGCAGTCCGTGATCCCTTTATTGGGGAGCCCCCCCGAGTTTGGAAGTTTGACTGATTGAGAGGAGGCTTTATTAGAGGAACCCTGTGGGGTCCCAGCAATGAGAACTTTAGGTGCCCCTCTAGATGGGGCAGGAGGCATTCCCTCAACTGGGGATGGGAGAACCTCTGCAGAGGAGGGTTGACGAGTACTACAATTTCCAACTTGTGGAGAGGAACAATTTGGTTTAGTAGTGACTCTTTCACGCTGAGGCTTGGGTTCAGCATTTCCTTGATCATTGCTTCTGTGCACCTCTACCGAGTGAGGCACACTAGTCAGTAATCCCTCTACTGGGGAGTCCCCCAAGTCTGGAAGAGAGATTGCCTGAGAGGAGGCTTCATTACAAGAAGCCTGTGAGGTTTCTACAATAGAAACCTTAGGTGCCCCTCCAGATGGGGCAGAGGACACCCCTTCAACAAGGGGTGAGGAAACCTCCGCACAGGAGGCTTTAGAAGTACTAGAAATTCCTACTTGAGAAGAAGGACCATTAGGTTTCATAGTAACACTTTTACACTGAGGCTTGGGTTCAGTGTTAACAGAATTCATATTGGCATTTTTATTTCTATTGCCTTCTACTGTTGGCTGATCCACTTTATTATTTGTTTTAACAACATCACTGTATCTTTTGGAATTACTTAATAGTCTTTTAGCATGTCCTACACTTATATGTTCTGCATGAGCTTTTAGTAGTATTTCCTGTTCCTTCTTATAAATTACACAGTTCTTATCTCTGGCATCATGCTCTTCTTTACAATTTATACAAACTGTTGGGCAGGAACAATCCCCATGTTCAGGCTGAGCACATATTAAACACATTTTGTCCCTTGCACATCTGCGGGAATGATGGCCAAAACCATAGCAGTTAAAGCACTGAAGGGGACGGGGCTTAAACTGCTTCACATAAACAATTTCTTTTTCTATCTCTACATAATGAGGTAGATCTTCACCACAAAAACTTAGGATAATCATAGAAGAACGAGGGATTTTAGCAACCTTCCAAACATTAGTTGGGCACATTTCTAAAATCTCTTCTTCATCAAAGTCATACAGATCTCTATTGAAAATTACCCCTTTGGCATAACTAAAGGTGTAGTGGGGTTTAACTTCCTTAATGTCCGATTTCTGTTTCAAGTTCAGCACCATGGCAGCTTGTTCATAAGATTTTACATGAATTAAGAAGGAATTTCTTCCAAATCGTGATACCTGGGAGTTATTCAAATTACCACAGCCAAGGTGACTCTTCAAGAATCTTCTAAACTCGAACAAGTTAGCACGTTCTTTTGCAAGAGTGATAATGAGCCACTTAGCTGGGTTGGGAGGTCTCTGCACATTTTCCTTCCTTTCCTCTACCGGGATTTCCGGATAAAAGATATCCAAGTTAGGTGGCACTCTACCAACAAGTTGGGCTGAAGATTCATTCTCATTACAATTATTATAATCCAAGCAGGCAGCAGCTGCATCCTGATTAGAAACAAATGAGATCCACACTAGCCAAGCTTTAAAGTTGTCAGTTAGTTTAACTCTGATCTCTTTAATTTGTCCAAATTTACGGAACTTTTCATATAAGTCTGTATAACTCTTATCAAGAGAGACATATTGTAAATCTAAGATTCTATGATTATTAGGGGCAGTATTTGATTGATTGGTTTTACCGAGGTCCTTTTTCAAGCCGGAGTCGTCAACTGGGGTTTTTATTTTTGAGTCAATATTGTCAACATTAGGATTGGCAATATTAGGAGAGGGAGAGGGGGGTTTAGGAGGATCAGGTAGTGGTGGAGGTTTAGAACATTTTGTTTCATCAGCCGCCATCATCGTGTATATCTATGAGGCTGCACCATATATTAAGAAAGAAAAATCAGTGCATAGAAGGAAGATACTGCAGTTGCCCGATGCCACGCGCAATAAAAGAAAAGTCTCTGCAGAGTCGGGAAGTTCCAGAAACGACTATTTACACATGCAGGGCCTCGGAGGTGAGTTAGAGACTTTGACAACCCAGGGTTTGTCCTCTTTTGTTTTGTCCCATTAAGGATGGGTCTGGCGTAGTCACTCTGCATGTGTACTGGATAGGGAGAAAGGAAGTCAGCAGCCTAGTACCTACCCCACAAACATGCATTCCGCAGTCGGTGAGCTTTCGGCCCTCGCAGGGAGTAGTGACCTCGCGGTATACATCTCCACTTGACTGGGTTCAGACATGTAGCTTGGAAGGCACCAAGATACCAGAACCTTCCTTAACAAGTATTAGAAAAAGATGGTGAAAAAGGAGAGTAGGGCAGCAAATATGAAGGATAGGGATAGGGGAATTCACAAAGGAAAAGGGTGAGGGACCCCCTATCTATTCACTACCCCAAAAACCTCATCCCAAAACAACTGTCACAGGATGAGGGCGACAAATCCCACGAGTATTCCAGTCCATAATCAATGCCAAGCTAGGGTCGTCAACAAAAAGACTTTTGGCTCAGTTTTTGTCTGGTAGCTTGGGGCTGACCTCTCCAGTATGGCTGCACCTGGCTGGCACAGCTCAGCCCGTCCTTACTACACGGAAGCCCCCCCACTACATCAAAGTACTGGGCCTCGGGGGGGTTGAAAGTGTTGGGACCATCTTTGTCGTTGCTCTTTGTATTCTTTCTAATTTTCTTATATTCTTTTTTGTACTGGGTGACCATATCAGTGCTGCATATTCCAGTTTTGGCCTTATCAGTGTTTGTAATATTTTCTTGATCATTTCCTTATCCAGGTATTTAAAGGCCACCTTTATTGATCTCAACAAATTGTATGTTTCTCTGACTATTTTATTTAAATGTTTATCTGGCGACATGTCTTTGGTGATGATTACTTCTAGGTCCCTTTCAGAATTTACTTTCTTTACTTCTTTTCCATCAATTTTATACTGTCCTGATATTCTCTTCTTGCTTTTTCCAAATTCAATTATACTTCACTTCTTGATGTTGAATTCTATTTCCCATCTCTTGCTCCACTCTGAGACTTTATTCAGATCCCTCTGCAATGAGTCACAGTCTATTTCGGAGTTTATTCTCTTTAATAATTTTGCATCATCTGCAAAGCAGTTCATGTCATTTACATATATAGCAAATATTATCAGGGCTAATACTAATCCCTGTGGAATGTCACTACTCATTTCTTCCCATTTTGAATATTTGTCTCCGAGTACCACTCTCATTTTTCTTCCATGTGGGAAGTCCTCCATCCAACTCAATAGTTTTCCATGTATGCCTCCTATTGCTTCCAGTTTATATAGTAATTTTCTGTGTAGTACCTTATCAAATGCCTTTTGTAAGTCCAGTAATGCACAGTCTGCCCAGCCATCCCTTTCTTGCAATATATCTATCAATCTTCAATAGAAACAAATTAACCACTTCAGTACGGAACTTAAATCTCGCGGGCAGCAGCCAATGCCAGCCGTATGACGTGTCGTAATAATATTCGCATCATAAAATATAGTCACCGCTTATATCGATCGTTCTCTCTTTCACCCGCGAATTTTGAAAACCACAGAGAATGGGATTCAGGGCGCATTTGGGAGAATGTAAAAACACAGGGGCGACTACAATAAATATAATCAAGACGCCGATATGGCAGCGTCGCGAATCCACTTGCTCCTCATGACGCCTACGTGTGCAGCACCGTATGGAAGGGGTTAAATTAGTGGTACATGATCTTCCTTGTCTGAATCAAAATTGCCTCAGGTTCAGTATATTATTCTCCTCCAGATATTTTCTCCATCTATCTTTGATGATTCACAAATTTTAACAATTGTACTCATTAAGGACACCAGTCTATAATTTGTTGGGTCTTCCTTATTTCCCCCTTTATATATGGGCACTATATCGGCATTTTTCCAGTCTCCTGGTAGTTTTCCTTCTTTGAGTGAGCATTCAATTATTTTGTATATTTTTCCTGTTAGTTCGTCTATACATTCCTTTAGTATCCAGTTTGCAACTCCATCCGGGCCATGTGACTTGTTAACATCAAGCTTTCATATTTTATTCCTTATTTAATTCTGAGTAATGTTTAATTTCTTCAATGGAGGAAATCTTACTTTGATTCTTTGATCACAGTTTTGTTGATTTTTTCCCTCTTTCATGAATACAGATTTGAAATGTTTGTTCATAATATCTGCCAGTTCTATATCTTCTGTGTATTCTCTATTACCTTGACGTAATTTAAGTATTTCCTGTTTATATTTTAGTTTGCCATTTACATATCTATAAAATAATTTGGGTTGATCTTTACATATATCTATTATGTCCTTTTCATAATTTCTCTTTTCTTTTTACATATTCATTTTCTTAGTTTGGTGTATATTTTCCATTTTTTCTTTTTTTCCCCCCTAACTTTTCCAGGCTTTATCTCTTCTGTATTTTGCCTCACTGCACTTTTTATTATAACAGGATTTTATGTATACCCTTTCCTGTTTTTGTCTAGGTACATACTTATCCACACCTTCATTATAGATTTCCTTCCAAATTGTCCATTTCTCTTCCACCTTTGTTTCTTCATTATTATTTTTTTTTTCCAATTTACTTCTCAATTTTTTTTTTCCAATTTTATCAAAATCTGTTTTGTTGAACATTAGTCTTCCTTTTCTGTGTTTTTTGTTAATTTCTATATTTGTTTCTTCATTTAATTCTAGTTCTAGTAGTATGTCATCACTTTTTCCAATTGGTGTCTTGCATTCGATTTTATCCAGAATTTCGGGTTCTGATGACAATATAAAATCCAATCTTGAGGGTTCATTGTTATTTCTATATCTGGTGTTTTCTTTGACCCATTGTGTCAATGTGTAATCAATGGTCATTTCCAGTAATATGTTTCCCCAATGATCTTCTCCACCTTTCACAGTCATCTCTTCCCAACATATTTCTTTCGAGTTAAAATCACCCATAATTACCAGATTTCCTTCTTTCTTTAGTATTTCATTTAGTGTTTTTCTTGTGTCTTCCAGCATTTTGGAGTGTTCACTTTCATTCCATGCGTGAGTTTTAGGTGGGACATAAATCACTGCATACTTTCTATTTTTCATATCTCTATCCTCAACTCTTATCATAATCAATTCCACATTGTTCTCTCCTTCTGTAATTTTTGTCACATTTAGGCCTTTCTTGGTTAGTAACATCACTCCTCCACCCTGCTTTGTTTCTCTATTTCTGTACCAACAATTATATAATCCTTGTCCTATACTATTTGGTGGTAATGATCCTTTTAATTTTGTCTCCACAATCCCCATTATATCTGTTTTTTCTTGTTCTAGATAGTCATTCAATTCATCGATTCCTGATATCAATCTGTCTATGTTGGTATATGTTATCTTTAATTTTTTTCCTTCTTTCTCCTGCATTTCCTGTTCCCTTATGTACCAATTCCTGTCTCAAGTCTATCACTCTCCAAAAATACTCCTTCCTTTTTTTTTTCTTCTTTTCCTTAGCTTCCTCTTTAAGTGTTTTTCCTTTTCTTTTTCCTCATCACTCAGTTCCTTTTTTATCCACAGATTTTTGTAGTTTTTACTTTATGCTGGTTTTGCTATGTTAATATTTCTTCTTCTATTCTCTGTGAATTAAGTTTTACTTTAAGGGACTGTGGGAAGTGCTTATAGGTTGAGCGTGTCATAAAAGTTGTTCAATTGTCTTTGGTGAACTGATGTATACTTACTCTATCGGAAAAAGTATTATTGCATACTAAATGTTTTAGTAATCATGTATATATTACGTGTAGTTTAATTTTTTGTCTTTTCATTTTTGGTATGATAAGTATCTGTAAATCATTGAAGTATCCATACGCATAGGTAATCAGCCTACTATGTAGGGAAATGAAAGATTAGAGTCTTGGGAACAACTTCATTGAGTTATGATTTTTTCCTACTCTCTTTGATTTTATTTTTTTTATGATTTTTTTTTATGTTGAATAGTAGAAACTTCAGTGAAAATCTGCTATGATAAATTAAACAAAAAAAATTAAGTTACAGTTTCCCTTTTTTTTTTTGTCCTAATTCAAATTAAAGAATTACTGACGCTTTCTCTTTTAACAAAATTCTAAAGAATGAATGAAATCGGACTAACAAAAAGGAACTGAGATATGGCTATTTAAATATAAAAAACATAAACTTTTCAGGAGAGAGGCATTTAAAGTTTAAAAGGAGCACAGGCACTCGGCATTTAAAATCCTCCGCAGCCGCGTACTCACGCGCGTGACATTGTCTATTTTTTTTACCGTTTCTGTTTAAAACTTTAAACAAAACTGAATTCTGGCTAGTCGAAATTTGACTTTTATTTCAATATACAGAATGTTGTTTTTTTTTCATGCAATGGGGTTGCCAGATGTCACCAATAATTTATCTATTTCATTTTATATATAAGAACAGAAACAGAATTGGAGCTGTAATATTTGGTCAAAGTGTTACCAAGCCATCGTAGAGAATCTTTTGAATACCTGTTGGTAGAAAAAAAGATAATACGATCGCATG
>NC_134789.1:20388426-20423426 GCF_046742065.1 Oratosquilla oratoria | reverse complement strand
TATATATGTATATATATATATATATATATAGTTTTGTCTTTTGTGTCTCACCCAATCTCTATTTTCTTTTATTACTTCTCTTACTGTGTCTTTTGTACTTTCGTTCATTTGTTCTTTGACTATTTCTTTAAATAGTATTTTTTTTTTATTCTTTTTTGTCTTTCACTTGTGGTGTCCTCTGTATCTTGTATTGTTTTTGGTTGAGGTCATTTGTATTAAATGTGAAGCCCAGTATTTCAGGTTTTTGTTTAGTGGGAGAGTTTGAAAACTGTCTTGCCACATTGCTTGACCAAAGGCAGTGACCAGGATACAGAGATCCATCATCAATGAGAAGCTAAGATGAGAGGGAGGATAGTGTATTTACCTAGTTGTATTTTGCGGGAAGGGGAGCTATGCTCGTGGTGTCCCACCATTGTATCTCGTAGTGTCTAGTTTGCTTTTAAACTCGTGAATGGTTTTTGCGCATACTATTTCATTATCCAGTTTGTTCCAAGTGTCCAAAACTCTATGTGGAATACTGTTTTTCTTCAGCTCTCTTCCATAGCTATGTTTTTTTTATTTTCTTTCCATGTCCTCTTGTGTTTCTCTTGTCCCAGTTAAGGGGGTATGCGACACCTAGGGGTCATTTTCTAAACTATTTAGAGTAAAGAGCTGAAACTTCTCAGGTAAATAGGTATCCATGTTGCCTACATTTTAGGTGAAACAGAATGATGTATGTACACATGTACATATACCAGTAGTGACCTTTAAAGTGTACAGCATCATAATACGTGGACCAATTTGTTTTATATTTTGGCTATGATTAGTCAGTAGGCACACCTAGGGCCGGTCATTGAGTAATTGAACAAATTTCTTTATACTTTTGCATACAGGCATTTCAATTTTAATGTCCGGCAAAAATCGTGAAAAATGAATTTTTTTTTGGTCTTGTTTCCATTATTACTCCTAACTCTTTCATCTTATTCAAAATATTTGAATGACCAGCCCTAGCAGTTACTAAATGTAATATTTCCTGTAAGTTTCATCTAAATCTGATGTATTTTAGAATTTTTATGTTTAAAAAAAAGTAAAAAAATATCGAACGGAGATATGACGACTTGAAATATAAATGTATCTGTAATTTGCTTATAGTTTCACTAATTTGACTGATTTGTTCATGGCTTAATTCATATTATATAATGGATAAGTACAGTAAAAATCATCAACATATTTTCACTATAAGTACTTTAAATAATGAAAAACTAAAGTATAAGTATATCACAGTAGTGGCGACGCACAGACGACACCATCATATAATTTGCTTTTTTGCACATGTCGGTTTTCATATGAAACCTCACTGCTGGGGGTCTTCGGGGTATCTAAATAATTGGAAAGAGGTTTATTTTAACCAGCAGTGGGTGCCTTTGGAAGTGAATCCTCTCTTACTCCACAAACCATCGATAGTAACTTTTACTTCTGGTAAGTTGGGCAAAAAACTGCTCTTCTCCACAATCATAAATTCACATTCATTCTTATCTCCCCTCTGTACAATTTCATAACTAATATCTAATTTTCTTGCTGTATTCGAGATGAATAAAGTACTTCATGGTGTAGAACCTGGCTACATATGTTGAGAGAGGTGGAAGTGAGGGCAGTGGTGGAGTGAGAGGTGGTGAGGTCTAGGCTAGTCGTCTTTGACTGTTTGCCATCTTTAACTGTTGTTTTTTTGTCATTGTAGATGTTCTTTTTGCTACCCATGATGACTGTACCAATGAGTAATATGTACTAGCTAAGGTAATATATTGCCAGGAGAGCTCATGAGACATGCGTACTTTTTTTTAAGCTAGTAGGTAACTGAGCTCTAAGTTGGCAAGAGCTATCCCTCCACCTTCCTCCCTTCCCCTCCAGCCTCATACTGGCCGTTGAAGCATTGGGCGAGCGTAAATTCAATCAAATTTCAACGTTATTCGATGCGCCTGAAGGTCCTAAGTGGCACGCCCCCCATCTAGTGTGGGTTGCGCCTTTAACTCCGTCCATTTAAACCCCCGCCCAAGACATTTAAATTGCGCGCCGCTGGAAAATTATATCGGGATTTATTTCTAAATGGTATACAAACATTTTGAACACAGTTTTGAAAAATGCTATATCTTGACCAAATTCACCCCCCCAGGTGTCACGTACCCCCTTAAGTCCTCTCTATCAAGTATCTCTGTGCCTTTCATGATTCTGTAGATGGTCAGTAGGTCACCTCTCTTCTTTACTCCAGTGTCGGTAACTCCAGTTTCGCCAATCTCTCCTCATATGATAGGTTTGCAAGTACAGGTGCCATTTTTGTAGCTGCTCTCTGGATTCTTTCCATTTTCTTTATATTCTTTTTGGTACTGGGGGACCACAATATTGCCTAATCAATGTAACCAATATTTTTTTTTATCATGTCTTCGTCCAAGTATGCAAATGCCACTTTTATTGATCTTAGCAAGTTGTAAGTCTCCCCGACAATTTTGTCAATCTGTTTATCATAGGACAAGTTGTTTGTGATAATTACTCCCAAATCCTTTTCGGATCCTACTTTCTTTACTTCCTTGGTTCCAATTGTATATTTTCCTGATATTCTGTTTTTGCTTTTTCCAAACTCCATTATGCTACACTTCTTAGTATTAAAGTCCACTTCCCATTTCTGGCTCCAGTTCCATATCCTATTCAGGTCTTCCTGCAGTGCTTCACAGTCCTTATCAGTTTCTACTTTCCTTAACAGTTTGGCATCGTCAGCAAAGAAGCTCATATAACAGTTCACATCCTCATCCATGTCATTCATACAGATAGCAAACATTATTGGTGCCAGTACCGATCCTTGCGGTACTCCACTGATCACCTCTTTCCAATCTGAATATTTTTCTCTGAGCACTACTCTCATCTTTCTACCAGTCAGGAAGTCCTCCATCCATTTTAGTAGGTTCCCTTGTATTGCTCCTATGTGTTCCAGTTTTTTTTTAGTAATTTTCTGTGTGGGACTTTGTCAAAGGCTTTTTGCTAGTCTAGGAATGCACAATCAGCCCATCCATTTCTTTCTTGCACTATGTCTATTAGCCTTGAGTGGTGGAAAAAATGGGTATTTTGTTACTAACATTGAGTTCTACTGTAAATTGTAACCTAGAACACACTTGATTTACTAGTGGATGCTACATCTGATAGTTTTAAAACTAATATTTACCGCAAGCCCACCAATGTATGAATGGTCTTGGAGAATGTTCACAGAGCTACAAAAAGGGTGTGATTAGAGCATATGTCCGACGGGCAATTTCTGTTTAAATCTTCGTGGCACATGCTCCATTCTGAACTTGAATATATATATATATATATTGACAGACATAGAACATAAAAGAGGAAGAATTTCAATGTATTTACCTAGTTGTATTTTATGGGAAGAGAGCTATGCTTGTGGTGACCTGCTTTTGTATTTTCAGCAGCATCCAGTTTGATCTTAAATTCCTGTATAGTTTTTGCACTCACTGTTTCTTCATTTTGTTCCAGATAACTATTACTCTGTGTGGGAAACTATTCTTTTTTCAGATTACAAAGGATTACAAAGGCAGAGCAGGAGACAGGAGACCTTTTGGTCCATATCTAGGTTGGATGTGAAAAAAATCATAATGATGAATAAATACAAACTATAATAAATGCATAGGTATAGTTAAATAATAAACAGGTAAATAGTATATAATAAATTGACATATAACTAATGATAAATGAGAATCAAGCAATTAATAATAAACAAACGGACAAATGATAACAAAACAATATAAAATAAATGATTCTCATTACAGCATCTTGCTTAGGTGTTTATCTAAATGATTCTTAAAGCTTCAAACTGAACTACATTGCACTGCCTCTGCAGGAAGTTTATTCCATTAATTAACTACACGGTTGGTGAAGTTGTTTCTACCCACTTCCAAATTAAATCGATTTCCGGACAGTTTGAGACCATTGTTTCTTGTTTGATTCTCATTCAATGAGAACATTTGGTCACTTTTGTTGTTGTCAATTCCCATTAGAATCTTAAAGACCTGTATCAAGTCACCTTTGAATCCACACTTTTTTAGGGAAAACAGATTCATATGTTTTAGTTAATTTTAGTATGATTTGTTTCTTATATTTGGAATCAGTTTTGTGGCTTGCCGTTATACTTTTTCCAATCTGTCAATGTCTTTAATGAGATTCGGTGACCATATGGAAACAGCATATTCCAAATGTGGACGAACTAATAATCTATATAGCTTGTTAATCAGAGATGGACTTATGAAGTCACAAGATCGCGCAATCAGTCCTAGGATCTTATTTGCTTTCTCAGAGGCTGAAATACACTGCTTGGGCGATTTGAGATCATTACTGATAATTATGCCGAGATCCTTTTCACTATCCACTTTTGTTAACGAATTTCCAAATAACTTGTAATCGTACTTGCTGTTATTTTTACCTATGTGCATTACCTTGCTTTTACTTGTGTTAAATTTCATTAGCCACTTTTCAGACCATTGCTGTAATTTATCTAAATCTTCTTGAATATCCAATTGAATAAAATTATCTTTTGCCATTCCGCACAGTTTTGTATCATCAGCAGATTTGGAAACAATCAATTTTAGTCCATGGTCTATATCATATATACTATGAATAGAAGTGGCCCAAGAACGGAACCCTGAGGAACTCCACTTGTAAAAAAATTCCATCCAGTTTTTTCCATTTAAAACAATTCTCTGTTTTCAATCATTCAACCAATTACTAGTCCAACATAATATGCTACCACTTATTCTGTGTGAAGCTAATTTAGTAAGTAGTCTTTCATGGGGGGATGGTATCAAAAGCTTTTGCAAAGTCTAGATATATTAAATCTATATTGTTTCTTTTGTCATAATTTGAGAAAACTGTGTTGTAGAATTCGAGTAAGTCAGTCACACAAGAACATTTCTGTCTGAAACCATGCTGGCTATCATTTATCAAACAGTTACTTTCTAAATGATGTTCGATAGCATCTCTGATGATAGTTTCCATTATTTTTTCTACGATTGAAGTAAAGCTTATAGGCCTGTAGTTATTTGGTTTCTTTTTGTCACCTTTTTTTAATATGGGAGTAACGTTAGCTAGCTTCCATTCTCTTGGGACATCTCCAGATATGATGGATTTCTTGAAAATAATTTTTAATGGAACAACAATCTCATTTTTCATTTCCTTTAAGATTCTTGGATGCCAACCATCAGGCCCTGGTGTTTTATGAACTTTGAGTTTGTCTATACACCTTTTAATTTTTTCTTTTGTTATATTTACCATAGTGAGTAAGCTTACCCTAGACTTTTCACAGGTTTCAGTTTGGAGTTCACTTTGAGGTGTTTTGTTTATGAATACTGAGCTAAAATAATTGTTTAAAATATTACACATTCCTTCATTTGAATATTCAAGTTGACCATCAGCAGATAATAGGGGACCAATGTGATTCCTAACCTTTTATCTCTAATGTAACCATAGAATTCTTTGGGGTTCTCTTTGAATTAATCAGCGATAGTCATTTGATGCACCTGAGCACTTATATTTCTTGTAAGCCTGTCTCTTTTTAGCAATACTTTTTTCAGTTTCTTTGTCGAGCCATTTCGTAACTATCCTTTTTAAGTTTCTTTTTGTGTCCTCTGGTTTTTCTTTTATCCCACTTTAATAAGTCATCTCTATCAAGGACTTCTAACCCTTTCATAATTCTGTATATGATTAGCAGGTCTCTTTCTCTTCTTTGTTCCAGGGTAGATAGGGTACGCGTACCAATGGAGACGCATTTTTTCATATTTTTATCTTTTTAATTCTTTACAGCATGCATATACAAGATTAGACATTGAGGGTAGGGGGGATCAATAGCAAAAGACTTGTATTTTCACATGCCATCATTGTTTTTATTCTATCTGTAACTGTGTGATATATACGACAAAAACCAGGTGCGTCTTGTTAAGGCAGGCAAAACCCTAACGAGATGCACCTTGCCCTAAAGAGATGCATTTATGTTCTTTTTTTTTTTTAAATCATACAAATTCCTCACCTTATGCATATTGAAAAAATTAATGTACTTTTCAAAACTTAAGATTGCAAATTCTAGGCTATCTAGCAAAGCTTTGTAGATATTATATAACAAAAAAGATCATTGTATCAATCCAAAGAACTTCTTAAAATTAAGACTAGAATAAGCTAATTTCCTTCATTAGTATTTTCATGACAATAATAGGTGCATTAGGCCTACATTACTTTTGAAAGTAGGAGGCAATGGAAGACTTAATAGCTGAAGGGAATACAAATCCATTCAAACAATTCATCACTTTAGGAAGAGGATCATCTAGAACTACAACTTCATCCTTGTGAACTGGATATGAACTGTCCTCTACATCTGGGAATAGAAGGTTTCATTTTTTTGCTTTAGGAAAGAGACAGTCAGGCCTTCATCATCACTGTCAATCACCTTCCCAATGTATATTTCAAAGGAAGGTTGGCCTGAATTTACCTAGTTGTATTTTGCGGGAAGGGGAGCTATGCTCGTGGTGTCCCGCCATTGTATCTCACAGTGTCTAGTTTGCTTTTAAACTCATAAATGGTTTTTGCACATACTATTTCATTATCCAGTTTGTTCCAAGTGTCCAAAACTCTATGTGGAAAACTGTTTTTCTTCAGTTCTCTTCTATAGCTATGTTTTTTTATTTTCTTTCCATGTCCTCTTGTGTTTCTCTTGTCCCAGTTAAGTAAGTCCTCTCTATCAAGTATCTCTGTGCCTTTCATGATTCTGTAGATGGTCAGTAGGTCACCTCTCTCTCTTCTTTGCTCCAGTGTCGGTAACTCCAGTTTAGCCAATCTCTCCTCATATGATAGGTTTGCAAATGCAGGTGCCATTTTTGTAGTTGCTCTTTGGATTCTTTCTATTTTCTTTATATTCTTTTTGGTACTGGGGGACCACAATGTCGCCGCATACTCTAGTCTAGGCCTTATCAATGTAACCAATATTTTTTTTATCATGTCTTCTTCGAAGTATGCAAATGCCACTTTTATTGATCTTAGCAAGTTGCAAGTCTCCCTGACAATTTTGTTAATCTGTTTATCATAGGACAAGTCGTTCATGATAATTACTCCCAAATCTTTTTCGGATCCTACTTTCTTTACTTTCTTGGTTCCAATTGTATATTTTCCTGATATTCTGTTTTTGCTTTTTCCAAACTCCATTATGCTACACTTAGTATTAAAGTCCACTTCCCATTTCTGACTCCAGTTCCATACCCTATTTAGGTCTTCTTGCAGTGCTTCACAGTCCTTATCAGTTTCTACTTTCCTTAACAGTTTGGCGTCGTCAGCAAAGAAGCTCATGTAACAGTTCACGTCCTCATCCATGTCATTCATATAGATAGCAAACATTATTGGTGCCAGTACAGATCCTTGCGGTACGCCACTGATTACCTCTTTCCAATCTGAATATTTTTCTCTGAGCACTACTCTCATCTTTCTACCAGTCAGGAAGTCCTCCATCCATTTTAGTAGGTTCCCTTGTACTCCTCCTGTGTTTTTTTTTTTTTTTTTTGTAATTTTCTGTGTGGTACTTTGTCAAAGGCTTTTTGCAAGTCTAGGAATGCACAATCAGCCCATCCATTTCTTTCTTGCACTATGTCTATTAGCCTTGAGTAGATAATATTAAGTTTAATATTAATATTAAGTTTGTGGTGCATGATCTTCCTTGTCTGAACCCAAATTGTCTTGGGTTTAATATGTTGTTGTCTTCCAGATGTTTTACCCATCTATTCTTGATGATTTTCTCACAAATTTTGGCTATAGTGCTTGATAATGATACTGGCCTATAGTTGGTGGGTTCTTCCTTGTTTCCTCCTTTATATATTGGTACAATGTTAGCATTTTTCCAGTCATTAGGTATCTTTCCTTCTTTGAGTGAGCTATTTATTATGATGTGTATTTTGTCCGTTAGTTCTTCTTTGCATTCCTTTAGAATCCAATTTGCAATACCATCCGGGCAATGTGATTTTCTGACATCCAGTTTTGATAGATGTTCTGATATTTCTTTTTGTGATGTAAACTCACTCATGTGGGGAGATTGCTTGTTATTATCTACGTCCCAATTTTGTATTTTCTTTCTGGTGGTTGTTTATGACTTTGGCCATCTCTAATTCTTCTGTGTATTCTATATTTCCTGGGCGTAGTTTCACCATTTCCTGTTTGGTTTTAAGTTTACCATTCACATACCGATAGAATAGCTTGGGTTGATCTTTGCATTTATCTATAATATCCTTCTCATGGTTCCTTTTTTCCTCTCTTCTCACATTAACATACTCATTTCTACAGTTTATATAAATTTGCCATTTGCTTTGTTTTTTGTCTTTTCTCCACCTTTTCCAAGCTTTGTCCCTTCTGTCTTTTGCCTCACTGCATCTTTTGTTGAACCAACATTTAATGTACTCTCTCGCTTTTGTCTTGGTACATGCCTGTTTACCCCTTCATTGGGGTAAACAGGCATGTACCAAGACAAAAGCGAGAGAGTGAGGTCGGCCTGATGTTGATGCATGAGACCTCTCAACTTTGACCCCAACCCATGAATCTATAAAAGGTTCTTGTAATGGTAACTTCTTAGGGCAGAGGTACCCCCTTGGTCAAAAGGACATATCTCCATACACGATGAAGGAAACTGGCCCTTATCTATACTGAACATAGAAAAGAGTTGGGCTTTTCATCAGTGTTGTTTAGGACCTTCTAATATCAATTTGAAAAAGTGCGTCTCCATAGGAAATACCCCATTTCCCATGCCCTATGGGGACGCACCCTCTCTCCCCTTCCATGCATGCAATGGGAAGCAGTTTCTGATGCACAAGTGTACATAAAGCCATGCACAAGCCACCTGCAAAAAATGTAATAAAAATCTGTTAACAGTAAAAAAAAAAAATCTAAAAGAAAAAAAAAAAAAAAATCTTAGGTTTTCGTAAGGATTCTTTCAAAAACAGTACTTTTTTTTTTATTTCATCTCCTGCAGTCACATACCTATTTGGATTAGGAAGGTAAGACTATGTCACATTATGAGGGGATAGTCAAGTGATTTTTTGAGCCTATAATTATGCTCCTATCTATTCACCATCGGTAGGTAGAATTTTTTTTGTGTCAAATGCGTCTGCATAGGGCAAGTGCATCTCCATTGGTATGCGTACCCTAGTTCGAGTTTATCCAATTTTTGTTTGTATGTCAAATGAGTGTGTTGGTGCCATCTTTGTGATTACTCTTTGAATTCTAATTTCTTTGTTTTTTTTAGTACTAGGTGTCCATAGTGTCGCAGCGTACTACAATTTTGGTCTTATCAATGTAACTAATATATTCTTTACCATTTCTTCATACATATAGTCAAAAGCCACTTTCATTGATCTTAATAAAGTGAAAGTTTCTCCGAATAATTTGTTGATGTCTGTCTAGTGTCATGTCATTGGTAATAGTTACTCCTAGGTCCCATTCCAAGTTGATTTTTTAAATTTCCTTTGTACCAATTTTGTAATGTCCTGATATTCTGCTTTTGCTTTTTCCAAATTCCATTATACTACATTTCTTGATGTTGATAATTCACTTCATTCTTCCGACTCCATTTCCAGATTTTGTCCTGGTCTTCTTGAAATGATTTGCAATCTTCTTCTGTACTTACTCCCTTTAGTAGTTTTGCATAGTCTGCAACGTTCATATAACATTCCACTGGGTGTCACTATGGTCACCCAGTACAATAAAAAAACAAATAAACTAGAAAGGATTCAAAGAGTATTAACAAAGATGGCACCAACACTTATCAACAAAGATTGGACAAACTAAACTTATAAACTCTGGAATAAAGAAGAGAAAGAGGCTATTTGATAACCATCTACAGAATTATGAAAGGGATGAAAATCCTTGATAGGGATGACCTACTTAAATGGGACAGAAGAAATACAAGAGGACATGAGAAGAAACTTAAGAAGGACAGTTACAGACAAGATTTGAAAAAGAACAGCTTTCCACACAGAGTAATAGATACATGGAATAAATTGAAAGAGAAAACAGTGAGTGCTAAAACTATACATGATTTTAAGAAAGAACTGGATGCGGAAAGATACAACTGCAGGTCACTATGAGTATAGCTCTTCTACTGCAAAATACAACTAGGTAAATACCTTCATCCATGTCATTTATATACATGGCAAACATTATCAGAGCCAATACAGAGCCTTGTGGGACTCCTCTTATTATTTCTTCCCTATTTGAGTTCTTGTCTCTGAGTACCACTCTCATTTTTCTCCCGTTCAAGAAATCTTTCATCCATGCTAATTACTTTGCTTGTATTCAACCTATCGTTTAAATTTTTCTTAGCAGCTGTTTGTGTGGTACTTTGTCAAATGCCTTTTGTAAATCTAAAAATGTATTTACCTCGTATTTTACGGGAAGGGGAGCTATGCTCATGGTGTCCCGTCTTCATATCTCATTTTATCTAGACTGTTTTTAAATTCATGTATCGTTTTTGCACACACCACATTCTTATCTAACTTGTTCCAAACGTCTATTACCCTGTGGGGAAAGCTGTTCTCTTTTAGTTCTCTTCTATAACTTTCTTGATTTTCTTTCTGTGTCCTCTTGTATCTCTACCATCCCATTTTATTAGATCCTCTCTATCAATAGTTTCTATGCCTTTCATGATTCCATAAATAGTTATCAAGTCTCCTCTCTCTCTTCTTTGCTCTAATGTCTGTAGCTCAAGTTTTGCTAGTCTCTCTTCATATGATAGTTCTGAGAGTGTTGGTGGCAATTTGAGATGAAATGTCTGAGATGAAATGTCTGAAAAGTATGGTAGGGATTACAAGGTCGGATAGAGCGAGAAACAAGGTGAGAAGTAGAGCAGGGGTGGAAAAGGAGATAGGAGATGGAGTTGATGAAAGAGTATTTGGATGATTTGGACACAGGAAAAATGAGTGAAGAAAGATTAGTTATTTGGAAATTTGTTAACAAAAGTGCATAATGAAAAGGATCTCTGTATAATTATCAGTAACGATCTCAAATCATGTAAGCAGTACATTTCAGCCTCTGAGAAAGCAAATGGACTGATTGCATGATCTTTTGACTTCAAAAGTACATCACTCATTAACAAGCAATATGAATTGTTAGTTCATCCACATTTGGAATATGCTGTTTCGGTATAGTTACCAAATCTAATTAAATATATTGACAGATTAGAAAAAGTGCAATGGTGAACCACAAAACTGATTCCAAACATCAAATATAAAATCATACAAAAGTCAACTACATATGAATCTGTTTTCCATAAAAAAAAGCATAGAATTAGAGGTGACTTGATACAGGTCTTTAAGATTCTAAAGGGAATTAACATCAAAAGTGACAAAATTTTCACCCAATGAGAATTAGACAAGAAATAATGGTCTCAAACTATCACGAAATAGCTTTAATTTGGAAGCGAGTAGAAACAACTTTGCCAACGGTTCATTAATGACTGGAATAAACTTCCTGCAGAGGCAGTGCAACATAGTTTAATTCAAAGCTTTAAGATTTGTTTACATAAACACCTAAGCAAGATACTGTAATACCTGCTATTTATTTTATATTATTATTGTCTGTTTATTTGCTTATCATTTATTATTATTTACTATTTACCTGTTTAAGTTTACCTATTCATTTTATATATCATTATAATTTTTTTTTATTTATCATTATTATTTTTATCTATTTAATTTAATTTTATTGTTTTTGGCATCCAACCTAGTTATGGATCAAAAGGTCTCCTGTTGGCATGCTCCTTTGTAATTCTTTGTGTGGAAGGCAGAGGTGGATGGAGTGAACATCAATGTGGGCACCTAGCAAGAAATTAGAAAGAATCCAAAGAGCGGCGACTAAGATAGCACCTACACTATAAAATTTGACATATGAACAAAGATTGGAGAAATTACAACTGACAATGTTAGAGCAGAGAAGGGAGAGAGGCAATTTGTTGACCATTTTCAGAATTTTGAAAGGAATGGAAGTTCTTGGTAGAGATGATCTATTAAAATGGGACCAAAGAGAAACAAGAGGACACGCAAAGAAACTAAAGAAAGACAGCTACAGAAGAGATCTGAAAAAGAACAGTTTCCCACACAGAGTGATTGATGTCTGGAACAAATTGAACAGTGAAACAGTTAATGACAGAACTATACACGAATTCAAAAGCAAACTGGATATGGAGAGATACAAAAACGGGTCAAAATGAGCATAGCTCTAGTCCCGTAAAATACAACTAGGTAAATGAGATGGATGGATGGGGTGAAAAGGGCGTTGAGAAAGGGGGGGATGTCTATTGAGGGAGAAGGTAGAAAATTGGGGTGAGTAGAGGATAGCTATGTATGGATGATACTATGATGAATGGAAGGAAGTGGGTGAAGGAGTGGTTATGTGTGAATGACATTTTGACACAGCCCAAAGGGATTCCCAGTCTTATTTTCTATATGAGAAGATGTAGGGGTGTAGGGTGGTGGCTAATTAAATGAAGTGGCTTTGCTGTAAATATGCTGTGTCTTGCTGCATTGCTTCTGACCCAGGGCAATGGGCAAGATGCATGGATGACCCGTTATTCATGAGGAGCCAAGATGGGAGGGAGTGAGGGTGGTGGATTGGAGTGGAATGGGTGGGGATGAAATGAGTATTTACCTAGTTGTATTATACAGGAAGGGAGCTATGCTCATAGTGACCCTTCTTTGTATCTTTTAGCATCAAGTGTTTTCTTAAAATAATGAATAGTGTTTTCAAACACTTTTCCTGTCTAATTTATTCCAGGTATCCACCACTATGTGGGAAGCTATTCTTTTTTCAGATATCTTCTAGAATTATTCTTTTTGAGTTTTTCATGTCCTCTTGTTTTTCTGTTGTCCCATTTTAATAAATCATCTCTATCTAGGATTTCCATTCTTTTCATGATTCTATAGTCAGTAGATCTCCTCTTTCTCTTTGTTTCAGAGTTGGTAGTTCCAATTTGGACAATCTTTGTTAATATGTTAATTTGGAGAGAGTTGGTGCCCTCTTTGTCATTGCTCTTTGTATTCTTTCTATTTTCTTTATATTCTTTTTAGTACTGGGTGTCCATAGTGTTGCTGTGTACTCCAGTTTTGGTCTTATTAGTGTAACTAGTATTTTTTAAATCATTTCCTCATTCAAATAGTCAAATGCCTCTTTCATTGATCTTAATAGGTTGAAGGTTTCTCCAACTATTCTATTGATATGCTTGTCTGGTGACATGTCTTTGCTGATAATTACTCCAAGGTCTCTTTCCGAGTTCACATTTTTGACTTCAGCAATTTTATAATTTCTTGATATTCTATTTTTACATTTTCCAAACTCCATTATACTACACTTCTTGATATTGAAGTTTACTTCCCACTCTTGACTCCATTTCCAGATTTTGTCTAGGTCTATCTGTAATGATTCACAATCTTCTGTACTTATTTTCTTTAGAAGAAGAGAGAAGGAGTTTGAATGTGTTTGAGATGAGGTGTCTGAGAAGTATGGTGGGTGTTACTAGGCTGGATAGAGTGAGAAATGAGGAGGTGAGGAGGAGAACAGGGGTGAAAAAGGATTTGGGAGATAGGGTTGATGAAAGAATATTAGGATGGTTTGGACACATGGAAAGAATGAGTGAAGAAAGACTAGTAAAAGAGGTATGGAAGGCAGATGTGGAGGGAGTGAACATGAGGGGACGTCCTAGGATGAGGTGAAGGGGGCTTTGGGGAAGAGGGGAATGTCTGTTGAGGAAGGAAGGGAGAGGACGGAAGACAGAGGTGAGTGGAGAATGGTTGTATATGGATGATGTTGTGACTGCATGAGGAGGAATGGGCAGGGGGTGGGGGGTGGGGTAGTATGTGTGAGTAAATTTTGACGCAGCCCGAAGGGATTTCTCCCCGTCCTCGCCTTATATGCAAAGGGGGACGGAGAGGGGGGGGTCGCCGATTAAATGAAGCGGCCTTGCTGTGGATGTACTGTGTCTTGCGACACTGCTTCTGACCCAGGGTGCAGGGATGACCCGTCATCCAGGAGGTGCTCAGATGAGAGGAAGGGTGGGAGGGGTGTGGAGTGTATTTAGGGATGAAATGGGTGGGAGTGTTTTTATGCCTTTCCCTTTTTGGCTACCTCCCTTGGAAGGGGGAAAAAGCCTTGGTATATGTATGTATTTCTGCGAAGAAGTTCGTATAACATTCCACTCTTTCATCCATGTCATTTATATATATTGGAAAAATGATTGGAGCCAATACTGAACCTTGTGGGACACCACTTATCATTTCTTCCCAGGTCAAGTATTTGTCTCTAATTACTACCCTCATTTTCCTCCCAGTCAAGAAGTCCTCCATCCATTCTATAATTTTCCTTCAATGCCACCTATTCTATTTTTCTTATTAGTTCTTTTGTGTGGTACTTTATCGAATGCTTTTTGTAGTCTAAAAATGCACAGTCCACCCATCCATCCCTTGTATTATTTCTATTAGTCTCAAATAGAAGCAGATCAGGTTTGTTGTACATGATCTTCCTTGTCTAAATCCAAATTGATTTGGATTTAATATATTTTTTCTTCCAGATGTTTAACCCATCTACCTTTGATAACTTGTTCACATATTTTTGCTATTGTGCTTGTAAGGGAGACCAGTCTGTAGTTGGTTGGATTTTCCTTGTTCCCTCTTATATATAGATACAATATTTGGATTTTTCCAGTCCTGTGGTACCTTTCCTTGAGTACAGTACTTAATTATCTTGTATATTTTCTCTGTCAACCCTCTATGCAGTCTTTCAACATCCATTTTGCAATTCCATCTGGACTGTGTGATTTTCTGACGTCAAGGTTTTTTATTTGGTCTCTGATTTCCTTCTGTGTCACAGTTTTGTGAACTTTCAATTGTGAATACTGATTTGAAATGATTGTTCATAATTTCACCCATTTCTACTTCCTCTTTACATTCTTAATTCCCTTGGCACAGTCTTGGGAGTGGAATTATGCCTATTGACTTTGGCTACCTCCCTGGTAAGAAAGAGCCCTTGGTGTGTGTGTGTATATATATATATATATATATATGTATATACATATATATATATATTTTTTTTACCATAAATTCTTACATATATAAGTAATCTTCATTTTCATCTTATGAATTTCAGTTCTTTAAAAACCATATCCAGAAGAACTTTATTTCAGATACTGTGTAAATGTCCTAATCCTGCCTCTCATAAGCATTATCCTTAGATTTCTTCACCAGAAACTTTGGTTTCCTTCCATGACAGGTAAATGTGATATCCATACAAACATTTTGCTCTCATGGTTACCAAAACTTGCTTCTCTTTAAGTTTAAATTAGGTAGGCTTGTATTACATTCTTCCTTTAGGTGGCTCTAAGATGTTGTACTGAAATGTAATGTTTAAAATTTCAGGACTAGCAACTTGTGAGCCTGGGCAGAAGGGTGTAAAGAATGATAAAAACAAGGATTGAATTAAACACCTGAGGACATTCACTTCCCAGAAAAAATAATCCATTCATATATAATTTTTCTATTCCCAGGCTTCTGGGTACTTTATACCACATCTATTATCCATGTATCATTCAACCTCATGCACATTCAATTCCAATTTTCATCAATGTCATCTCATCTTTCCGGGTCTTCATTTTCAAGCAAGTCATAATATATCATTGTTATTGACATCTTCCCATTTCATTGCACTAAGCATTTCATTACATCTAGATTATTCTAATTATTTGTATGCTGTCCTCATCATTAAGGGGACCGGCTGATCAAAAGATGAAAATCTTTATTAATTGGGTTATTGCACAGAAATTTATGCCAGGAGTTAAGGACACCATATACATCTTTCCTAACCCAAAAAAAACTAATCTGCAACCCTTTCATTTTTTGCCCCCCCATCTCCCTTTCAAAAAAATTGATAATTTTGAAATGACTACTCCTCCTATAATAATTGCTCTACATGAATGAAATTAATATGGTGGAAGGACCTTATCCAGACCTTCAAACTAATAGAGAGAAATTTTAGTTAAAGTAATTAGTTTGTGGAATTTTAATTTTTATATCTTTTCCCACCCCGTCCCCCTTCAAATAGGGAAAAAAAATTTTTTTGGCAAAAAGTAACCCTTTCAGATATTAAAAAAAAATGTTCCATTTCATCAATCAGGCAGATTTAGACATATTATGTGTGAATTTTCATTGAAATTGATTAAGAAGTTATGGAGGAGTAGAAGTTTGAAGGTATAAAACTTAGGTTTTGAGATACGGGCCGTCAAAGTTTTCACTAACTTTGAACCCCTACATACTAATATAAATAAGGGATATCATGGCATTTCCTTATTTAGCTTTTTAGGCTTGAATGTTGATGATATTTAGAATAAAATTTATTCATATTCAGTCATATATGTTGATGTCCAGTCATATAATCCTCTGTCTTCTGGCTCCTGGTCCCCACCTGCATTTTAGGCTGGTTATTACATTAGGGTGTCATAGCTTGCTTACTTTGTAATTCTTGCCTTTTCCTAGCTTCCTGAAGGTGTTTGGTTTGCTTGCGAGGAAATGGCATCTCAAAAATAGTATAACAGCTTGTCAAATGACAAAAGGATTGATGGTGGCTTGCAGTGGAGCGTATCACTCAATTTTTGTCTACTGTTTATCGCTTTCTGAGGCATCTACCCATTCTGGGGTCTATACCTCTGTACCTCTGGTACAGAGACAGAGTTGCCAGAAGTCACTAGGAATAGCACTCAATCATTACAAATTATTGTTATTTATTGCAATAATATATATATTGTAGTGACCAATACGTATCATAGGGCCGAGATGGGGTCGAGTTGGGGGTTTATTTGCCATAACTACGAAAATAAGGCGAATTTTGATTAAATACTCCACATACAGACTGTCGATTGCCATACGCAGATGTAGAATTTTTTCCCCAGTTTTTCATTTTTTCCCCAATTTTCATCGATTCTTGACCAGCCGGTCCCCTTAACTAAACACATGCTGTGGCAGAGACCAACACATGTCCTGTGGTAAGTTTAGACACTGGGTTCCTCCATCTGGTGAAAATTTGTATTGCTAAGACCCATTTGAGGAGTGGGTCCCATGACATTCCTATAATGCAATAACAGTCAACCTAGCCCAACAGATATATCATTCTATTTATGACTATTTTACTCCTTCAATAGGGTCTGATGTATACAAATGAGCTTGGTCTCCAAGAACCTGGGGTCTTAGAATTCACTGTGGGTAACAATAATGCTTTACCATTGAGTATCACAAGCGCTACATTGTCATTCAATTTATCATATAAATCATAACTATCACCTATGCACTGGTCCCTAACAGTGACCACAAACAGGATTGCATAAAAAAAAGTCATGCCACCCCTTCAGAATTCCATTATGTAAATACTTCCTATATTGAAGCAATTATCCCATAAGGACTTTAAGAAATTGTTCCAGGAGCTCCCCAAATAACCCTAAATAAGTACTAGACAAGATAATAAAGCTCTTAAATCTACAATTGTAATGTCAATAAAGATATATGAACTTCAAACTGGTGTTTACTCAATATTTATGTACAAAGTTTTTCATACTAATTGATGCATATGCCTTTCATATAGCAAAAACTATCCTTGCATCACAGCAAGGGTAATTCAGGAGGTTGACATAAATTCTATCTTTCATCAGGCTGGACAAGAGGTGGGGATGGGTAGCTCCCCCCTGGGGCTGGATGTCTATGGGGCCTGAGAAGATTAAGAATGCAACCAGGGTTTTATATAGCTGGATCTGCCCCCCCCCCCCCTAAAGCTGTCTACATGGATTAGCCATTTCTTCTTGTCTTTTCTCTAGCTTCTCCATCATCAGTAGTTCTTACAATATGTCATCAATGGTGTCATTTCTGTTTACTCTAGATGTATATAATGTTTTGCCAACTGAAGTGGACTCCCTGCTCACTGCCCCAGGGCCTGCAATGGCCCTTGATGACCCTTTCTTTCACTCTTCTAAACCAGTGTTACACTACATCCTGTCACTGTAGCAAGACTACTCGATTACATTTTCATTAACCATGCACACCATCAACCAAACATCAATTAATCCATTACCCAGGCCTCTTGCCATAGGTTTCTTGCGAGACCTGGGACAACAGAATGATAGATTTGAATTCTGTCTTTCACAATCCTCTCCCACAATTTAGCTCTCTTGTTGGCACTGGTCTATAATTCAGTCTTCTTCCTCCTTTATGAATTGGTACCACATTAGCCCTCTTCTATTCCTGAAGCACTATCCCTTTTTCTAGTGAACACACAATTGACTTATGAATCCTGCCTGTTAGTTGTTCCCAACACTCATGAAGTACAATTTAGCCTCGGATAACGAATGCCTCATTTCATGAAGAAATCGGTTAACAAACAAGTTTTAAGAGCAGTTTTTCTGTTAACCCCTTCCATACGGTGACGCCTACATAGGCGTCATGAGGAGCAAGTGGGCACGCGAGGATATTGACGTCAGCGTCTTGATTATATTTATTGTAGTTGTACCTGCGTGACCCCCATACTCTGTAAATTGGCTTCATCATATTTTCTATGGTTATCAAAATTCACGGGTGAAAGAGAAAACAATTAATACAGCAGTGACTTTATTTTTTATAATGCGAGTATTATGATGCAACATCGCACGTCTGGCAGCTAATGCTGCCCGCGAGATTTTGGCCCGGAGTGAAGGGGTTAATGAATGATACTTCAGGGTACAAACATACACATATGCCTGCACACTAGCAAATAGTGAAAATCTCAAAAATGTATGGATAAAGAAATGAGTGAAGAAGAAAAGGAAAAAGAAAAAGAACTTAGAAGTGAAGCGAAAGAAAGGAACGAAAATAGAACCGAGAACGTAAAGATTTTTTTTTTTTTTTTGAAAATAGCGGACCTAAAGTTGAGAAAATGGTATATCACAAAGTAGGAAACAAAACAGACAGAAGAAATGAAAGAAAAAAATTAAAATTAGCATATACCAACATTGACAGAATGATCTCAGGAATGAATGAACTGAATGATTACCTGGCATCAGAAAAGCCAGACATAATGGGAATAGTAGAAACGAAATTGAAAGGGAATCTACCACCTAACGCAGTGGGACAAGGTCTATGTAACTGCTGGATGAAGAATAGAAAGGAAAAACAAAGAGGGGGAGTACTAATTCTGACCAAGAAAGCCTTAAATGTGAAAAAGATAACAGAAGGAAGAAATAATGTAGAGTCAATCATGATAAAGATAGAAAACAACCACATGAAAAGTAGAAAATTTGTAGTAGTGTATGTGCCCCCTAAAACACAGGCCTGGACAGCACATGATCATTCCAAATTGTTAGAAGATACAAAACATGAACTAACTGATATACTGAAAGAGGAAATACAGTAGTTATGGGTGATATCAATTCCAAAGAAATATGTTGGGAAGAATTGACAGTGAGGGGTGGAGAGGACACATGGGGCAGCATGCTACTTGATATGACCATTGAATACACATTGACCCAATGGATAAAGGAAAATACCAGATACAGAAACAATGAGGAACCTTCAAGACTGGATTTAGTACACACAATGGAGCCTGAAATTGTAGACAGAATAGAATATAAAACACCATTAGGAAAGAGTGACCATGTACTAATAGAATTCAAATTAAAAGAGCAAATGGACCTAATAAGAAATGAGAAACATAGAATAGGAAGACCAATGTATAGCAAAACAAATTTTGAGAAACTTATAGAATTTTTTCAAAATGCAAACTGGGAAAAATTCCTTAGTGAGGAAACAAAGATGGAAGAGAAATGGAATATACTAAAGGAAATTTATGAGGGTGTCATCAAATATGAAATGATTATGTAAAAATACGCAGGGAGGAAAAGAGAAATTATGAAAAGGAAATTATAGAAAAATGCAAGGATCAGCCGAAGCTATTTTACAGATATGTGAATGGTAAACTGAAAAACAAACAAGAAATAGAAAAACTACACCAAGGAAGTCATGAATACACAAAAGAACAAGAAATGGCAGAAATTATGAGTAACCACTTCAAATTGGTTTTCACAATTGAGATACTGTGAAGGAATAGAAAAACAGAATTCCCCCCAAATGAAGGAAAAACTTTAACAAAACAGGAAATCAGTGCCCAAATAAAAAACCTAGATGTTAGAAAATTGCATGGTCCGGATGGAATTGCAAATTGTATACTGAAGGAATGCATGGAGGAACTAACAGATAAAATACATATACAACCAAAGGTTTTTTCCCCCTTACACATGGGTCGCCAAAAAGAAAAAGACATAGAAAACACTCCCACCCATTTCATTTCCCATATATTCCACTCCCCTCCACCCACCTCCCTCCCTCCTATCTTGGCACCTCCTGGATGACGGGTCATCCCTGCATCCTGTCCACTGCCCTGGGTCAGAAGCAGTGTCGCAAGACACAGCACATCCACAGCAAGGCTGCTTCATAAATTTGGCAACCCCCCCCTCTCCGTCCCCTCATGCAGAAAAGGAGAAGACAGGGAGAAATCCCTTTGGGCTGCATCAAATTTTTTCTCATACATACTTCCTCACCCTCCATCCCCCACCCACTCCCCCTCATGCATCACAGCCTCATCTATACACAACCCTTCTCCATACACCCCTATCTTCTGTCATCTCCCGTCCTTCCTCTCTTTTGTAAAGCCCCTTTCACCCCATCCATCCATCTCATCCTACAACGCCCCCATATTCACTCCTTCCACCTCCGCCTTCCACACTTTTTACTAATCTTTCTTCACTCATTCTTTCCATGTGTCCAAACCATCTTCATACTCTTTCATCAACCCTATCTCCCAGCTCCCTTTCCACCCCTGTTCTCACCTCCTCATTTCTCACTCTATCTAGCCTAGTAACGCCTATCATACTTCTCAGACATTTCATCTCAAACACATTCAAACTCCTTCTCTCTTCCTCTTTCATGTTCCATGTTTCTGCCCCGTACATTGCTGTTGGCACAATCACTCTTTCATATAACCTCCTCTTAGCATCCATTCCCAAATGTCTATTTCTCATTACACTTTTAATCCACCAAGGCATTTACTCGCTTCTCTCAATCTACATTCTACCTACACCCCCACTCCTCCCTTTCCTGTCACATTTGCACCCTAGTATCTGAGACTATCCACTTCCTCCAGTTTCTCAC
This sequence comes from Oratosquilla oratoria, assembly GCF_046742065.1. Classification (NCBI taxonomy): domain Eukaryota; kingdom Metazoa; phylum Arthropoda; class Malacostraca; order Stomatopoda; family Squillidae; genus Oratosquilla; species Oratosquilla oratoria. The sequence goes on along the minus strand of NC_134789.1, from coordinate 20,402,169 downwards.
CCTTAATACTCACTTCCTTACTGTCACTCTCTCCCCTTGTACATCTCATCACCTTACTTTTGCCCACATTTATCTTCAGCTTCCTTCTTTCACACAACTTTTCAAACTCTGTCACTAACTTCCCCAATCCCTCCTCTGATCCTGCTACAAGCACAGTGTCGTCAGCAAACAACAACTGGCTCACCTCCCACTTTTCTCCATTTTCTTTAATCATCTCCAACCCCGATCCACTACTCTTGCATTCACCTCTCGCACCACCCCATCCATGTAAAGATTGAACAGCCAGGGCGACATAACACACCCCTGACGAAGTCCCACCTTTACCTCAAACCATTCACTCTCTCCATTTCTAATCCTAATGCAAGCTCTACTACTCTCGTAAAAACTCTTGACTGCTCTTAACAGCTTTCCTCCTATCCCATATATCTGCAGTACTTCCCACAGTGCCTTCCTGTCTACCCTGTCGTAAGCCTTTTCCAGATCCATAAAAGCCTAAAAAACATCCTTACCTTTTCCTATAACTTTCTCACATATCTGCCTTACCACAAAAATCTGATTTACACATCCCCTACCTGTCCTACAACCACACTGTTCCTCACCAATTACTCCCTCTGTTCCTCTCCTAATCCTCTCAATCAAGACACACTATAATAAAATACTCGCTCAAAGAAGGAAAAGTACCACAAGACTGGAAAAATGCAAACATTGTACCAATATATAAAGGAGGAAGTAAGGAAGATCCAACTAACTACAGACCAGTCTCCCTTACAAGCACAGTAGCTAAAATATGTGAAAAAGTGATTAAAAGTAGATGAGTTAAACATTTGGAAGAAAAATCTATACTAAACCCAAGCCAATTTGGATTTAGACAAGGAAGATCATGTACAACAAATCTAATCTCCTTCTATTCAAGAATAATAGATATAATAGATGAGAGATGGATGGGCAGACTGTGCCTATCTAGATCTACAAAAGGCATTTGACAAAGTACTGCACAAAAAATTAATAGGAAAATTAGAATCAATAGGTGGCATTGCAGGTAATTTATTAAAATGGATGGAAGACTTCCTGACTGGGAGAAAAATGAGGGTGATAATTAGAGACAAATACTCGAAATGAGAAGAAATGATAAGTGGTGTTCCACAAGGGTTAGTACTGGCTCCAACCATGTTTGCCATATACGTAAACAACATGGACGAAGGAGTTGAATGTTATATGAATTTCTTCGCAGATGACGCAAAAATATTAAAGTATCAACAAATGAGGACTGTGACTCATTACAATCAGACCTGGACACAATCTGGAAATGGACTCAAAAGTGGGAGGTGAACTTTAATATCAAGAAATGTAGCATAATGGAGTTTGGTAAAAGCAAAAACAGAATTTCAAAAAATTATATAATTGGTGAAAATGAAATAAAAAAAAGTGCAATCGGAAAGGGACCTTTGAGTGATAACACTGTACAACAAATTTCAGGATTAAGAAAAAAACATAGTTCTCATGTGCGTTTTATTATGAAGTTCAGTGTGCTGAATTCAAATTTGATAACAAAAATTTCATGCCACGTCACAATTTTTTGTAAATCGCTGTTTTAATAATTATGCAATTAATAGAGATTTCCAAGGTTCCATAAATGTATTTTGCTCCCAAAGTCAGATTAAATGTCTTCATTGTATTTATTTAATTAATATATAATGAATCGGCATGTTTGTTAGCTTTATATGATGTATTAACCTACAATCTATTATTTACTTCTTCTTTTATAAGACGTCTCAGGCGTGTCACGCTTCAGGTTCCAACAGAAGTCAGCCAGCATAGCAGGGCTCCATTTTCCCTTGTACCTGTTTTCCATTGACGCTATATTTTGATGGAACCTCTCTCCATGTTCATCACTCACATCTGCTGCATTCTCTGGGAAGAAGGACAGATGAGAATGAAGAAAGTGTATCTTCAGTGACATATTGCATCCGAGATCTTGGTAGCATTTGATTAGCCTCTCCACTTTACGCTCTCGCTGGGACTCTTGGTGCTTTCCCAGAAGCCCTTTGCATACATCTTTGAATGCATGCCAGGCCGCTAGCTCAGGTTCATCCATTGTCGCCTCAAAGTCCTCATCATTTATAAGCTTGCGAATCTGAGGGCCTACAAATATACCCTCTTTAATCTTGGCATCACTAATTTTAGGGAAGATCCCTTTGAGATACTGGAAACATGGCTTGTTATGTTGCAGTGCTTTGGTAAATTGCTTCATTAGGCCTAGTTTTATATGCAGTGGTGGCAAAATGATTTTCTCCTTCTTAACTAGTGGATCATGAATTACATTATGGCATCCAAGCGTCATAGATTCCCGAGATGGCCATTCTGAGCGTATATAATGTTCTGATCTGGCCCTACTGTCCCACTTGCAAAGAAAGCACATAAATTTGGTGTATCCAGTTTGTAGCCCATTAAGTATGGCTACTACTTTCAAGTCTGCACAAATTAACCACTCATGCTCTTTGTAACTTACGCGGTCTAGAATAAAAGCAAGGTTCTTGTCTCTCTTAAAATGACTGAGTAAGCAACTAGAACTGAAGGCATGGTGTTCCCAATGTGCAACAGAACTGCTTTTATGCTGTAAAGGGATCCATCTATGAATAGCCTCCACTCATTGGGTTCATAGGACAGCTCAAGGGCACTGAATAGGCCTCTGATATCATTACAATAAGTCAAGTTGTTTTCCAAAGTGAAGAAATCCTGTAGATTTGCAGAACGCTTCCTAAATACTGTAATTCGAGCTTCTTCATCCAACAGGTGCCATTGTTGCAAACGTGAGGCCAGGAGTTCACTCTGTTGCTTAGTAAGTGTTAGATCACGAACTAGATCATTGAGTTCTGGTTGGGTGATGAGGTGTGGTTTCTTATCAGATTCAAGTTGTGTCGTATACGTTGCATCTTGAGATTCTGAATCGTCTGAGTTGCTCGTGTCATCGCTTGGTAGTTCAGAGGGCGGCTGTGGTACAGGAATATCACTTGAATGTAGAACTGGGCGAATAGCAGACTGAAGATCTGGATACACGATAGATTTCTTGCCTTTTCTGTTGCGACCTGCAGGAAAATAAAATAAAATCAGACTAAAAATGGATACTATTGGTTGTGATCACGTGCAAAAATAGTGGAAGTGCAACTTATTATGTATTTCGATCTTTTTTATTGATACATCTCTTGAAAATATATATAAAAACAGTAAAAAATAAACACTGAACACCCACCTTTAATATCCGTTAAGCAGAAGTAGCAATCTGTTGAGTGGTCCTTTGGCTCCCTCCAGACCATTGGTACGCCAAACATGAGGCCAGTCCCTTTGCCTTTCACCCAGGCAGAAAGGGAACTTGTACACCTGACACAACATATGTGAGGTGCCCAGCTTTTGTCCTGGTCACCCACTTTACATCCAAAGTACAGCTCATAAAGTTTCTTTACACGTTGAGTCAACTGTCTCTTGTATTGCCTTAATGTAACTGATCCACATATATAACAAAACTTGTCTGGCGAATTCTTGCATTCTCTAGGCATCTTAACTCTGTATCCTGTTAAGAAAAAAAACACATAGCTATGTGAAAAATTATATAAATGGTAAAAGCAACAAAAAATACCGTTCAGATAGACATTGCGGGCACTGCTATTTACGAAGAACTGGAGGGTCACAGAAAGAAACGGATGTTATATTCGTGATCTACGCAAAAAATAACTTTAGAAAAGGATAGTCTCATTTCCGTTTTTTTTTCATTGTTATACAGTGTAATCAGCAATGACATGACACCAGACATATAAACAAAATAGTAGGTGAAACATACAACCTACTAAGGTCATTGAAAGTGGCATTTGAATACTTGGATGAAGAAATGATAAAAAAAAAAAATTAGTCACATTGATTAGACCAAAACTAGAATATGCAGCGATGCTATGGATACCCAGTACTAAAAAGAATATAAGGAAACTAGAAAGAATACAGAGAGCAAGAACAAAGTTGGCATCAGCTCTTTCCAAATTGACATACAAACAAAAATTATCGAAGCTAGAACTACCAACACTAGAGCAAAGAAGAGAAAGAGGTGCTTTACTGACTATATATAGAATCGTGAAAGGAATGGAAATCCTTGACTTGATTTACTAAAAAATGACAATGGAAAAACAAGAGGTCACGAAAAGAAACTCAAAAAGTACAACTATAGAAGAGATAGGAAAAAGAATAGCTTCCCACACAGAATGCTGGATATATGGAATAACTTAGATGAAAAAACAGTGTGTGCAAATACTATTCATGATTTTAAGAATAAACTTGATGCTGAAAGATACAAAGACGGGTCACCACGAGCATAGCTCCCTTCCCGTATAATTCAACTAGGTAATACACAATCCCACCAGTTCAGTAGTGCTTTGGCACAATTGCCATAATTATTTTGGTTTAAGAAGTCACAGAACAGATTAAGTTTATGACCCAAGGTTCCACTGTATCTAATTTGAGATCACATCAGCCCTTGGAGTTTTCCTCATGTCTTTAATGTTTCCAAATGTTTATATACTTCCTTCATTTTAATATCTTTTAACTCAACATTCCTATTCTCTTTTTCTAAACAGTATTCCTTAATGGAAATTGAGAATTTCTTTTGATTATTTCAGCCTGAGTTCATGCAACTTCATAGACTTCCAATTTGAGGTTAACAAATTCCTAGTTTGACAATAAAAATTGAAGTGGGGGGGGGGGGATATACATGTGAACTCATAGAATAACTGGAATGATGATGCCCAAGCTGGAACCATAAACAAAACTAAAACTGATAAATGTAAAATAAAAGACAGGATCCCATGAGCTTAGTTCTTTTCCTGTATAGTATAATTACGTAAATACTTCATCTTCTGTAATTCAATAGCACTACATTACTCAATACAGGTACTCCTCGTTTAACGACGACAATTGGGACCAGCGCGCCGCGATTAACTGAATTGGTCGTTAAGCGAAAGTGTACAGTGGCCGCGAAAAGTTTGGGCACGTAATTAACGAGACACAAATGTAAACACTTGTGACATTTAAATAGTCATTTAAAGACCTATAAATGGCTTATTACATACCTTATTTACCAAGCGATTTTCCTTTAAGCTTTATGACCTCCAAACGTGCCGGGATGCATCTTGCCAGGTTTTGTACATGTTGAGGAATAATATTATCCCAAATATCCTGTATTTCTGTTTTTAGCTTAGCTACAGTGGAGACGTCACGATCTTGAAGCTGTTTTTTAATTATATGCCATACGTGCTCAATGGGATTTAGGTCTGGAGAATTTCCAGGCCATTTTTTGAAGTAATCAACACCACAGTCTTCTAACCATTGGGTAACAGACCGAGCTGTGTGAGCAGGAGCTCCGTCCTGCATAAACCAACTAGCATTGCACTTTTCAAAACTTTCAGGCAGGTTATCACACAATAACTCGAAATAAGTGTGCTGATTTACACTCGCATTTTGTGCAAGAAACACTAAATTGCCAACTCCACCAAATGCAAAGCATCCCCACACCATAACACTTGCAGCATGTTTCACTACTTTAGCTGTATAGCGAGGGTCATTAGGGTCAGATCCCCTGGGACGCCTCACACGCTTCGACCTGCAGCCTGACGACACCACAAACGTTGACTCATCACTCCACAATACTTGTTCCCAGTCTTCTAAGGACCAGTCCTTATATTTCTTGCAAAATGCTATGCGATCACATATGTTTTTTGCACTTAGGAGGGGAAGAACTTTAGCACAGCAACTACAGTATTGTAAATCTTTGGCTAAATGATCAGAAATACATCTTACAGACACATCATGCAGCAGTGCAGGGTTATTTTCTTGCAGTTTTCGAGCTGTGAGCGTTGGATCTTTAACTGCCTCCTAATAACCGTAGAAGTACGATTTGATATCTTCTTTGGCCGACCAGAGCGATGCTTTGGAGTAGGAATGATGTCACTTCCTCCGTCTCGAAATTTCTTGGTCCACTTTTGCACTTGATGCACTCCAATTCCCACACGAGTAGCAATATCTTTACACTTATAACCCTCCTTATAGAGGGTTATGATTGTAACAACTGTCTCTTTCCATCTCTTTACCACTTCCCATTACGGAGATATCAAGGCACAAAAACAGAGACCACCGCAAAAAAAAAAGACTACTCCCCATGAGAGATGTTTAGAAACTGACTCCACGTGACATCGAGTGCGCCTAAATAGAGTTGCCAAGTAGTGCGTATTGTCTCGGCTAAATACGGGTACAAACGCTAGCATTGAAAAATAGCGAAAAGTTTGGGCGGAAAGTTGTATTTTTCGCATGTTTTGAGTTTAGCGGAAAGTTTGGCTGCCTATAATTTTGCGCCCAAACTTTTTGCGGCCACTGTATACATATACGTACATGTACTGTATGTACAATGTCCAGCAATACATGTATCTTTATTTTCGTGTATTTTCCCTCTTTTATACAGTACATTAAAGCTTTATTTACTGTTTATTTACGGTGGTTAGGTTCCTGAAATTACCGTATATGACCAAATCCGCGTATGCTGACATTCCATATTGAATACCGGGGTATTTTTTTAGTTTTGACCATGGACGCAATATAGCAATAGAAATTTAATTATTAATTTTGTAAATTAAAATGTGTCAACGTAATATGCAATTTTGTGGGCGGAAATGAAAGTAAAAAATACCATGCTACAAGAAAATATGCTAATGAACGAAGTCGGTAGCATAGGCTCGGGATGTCATCTTGTCGTCTGCCAACTTCTCTCACGAGGACGAGCCGGATGACATTTAATTTGCAGATAATGATTTATCAAACACAGGTTAGGTTAGTTTAGTTTAGGTTAGACGGATTTATCATCCTTTCATTTCTTCGACATCGGCATCTATCATAACAAACATGGTGTACCATTCGTCCGACATGACTTCGTTACTTACGAAATTTGTTTTAGCACCTTTTTTTCCACTCACAAAATTGCATATTACGTTGATACATTATAATTTACAAAATTAATAATTAATTTTCTATTGCTATATTGCGCCCTTGGTCGAAACTAAAAATTTACCACTACCGGTATATACTGTACCCCAGGTAGTTTTTTCAGCTTGCAGGATGGTAATGTAGACCTAAGCTTCACAACACTTTACCTCACAGGTAATATCCACCGTACAAGTTCATTTATAACATCATACAAATTTGCCTCAGCCAACTTATCGTACACGACGTCATAACTTCGGGAGATTTACGTTAAACGAATGTCATAAAGCCCGTTGTTACTCCGAGTTGTCGTTAACCGAGTAGGTCGTTAAACGAGGAGTACCTGTAGTTTGTAATCAATTCTCACTGCTGCTACACCTTCAACACTGCCATATTTCAAACATAATTTTCTGTTGTGGTATTTCTTCATGATTCCTAGTCCAGTTTCATTTCTACTCTTCATTACCAGAGAACTATTTCTCCATTTTACTGCTAGCCATTTCCTAGCACCTCCCACCCCATATAGGGTACTGATTGCATGTATTATGCAGTGAATCAGAGGTGACTTGATACAGGTCTTTAAGATTCTAAAGGGAATTGACATCAAAAGTGACAAAATTTCCACACTGAATGAGAATCTGACAAGAAATAATGGTCTCAAACTGTCAGGAAATAGATTTAATTTGGAGTGTGTAGAAACAACTTCACCATCTGTGTAGTAAATGAATGGAACAAACTTCCTGCAGAGGCAGTACAATGTAGTTCACTTCAAAGCTTTAAGATTCATTTAGATGAACACTTAAGCAAGATGCTGGAATGACTGCCATTTATTTTATATTGTTTGTTTATTATCATTTGCCTGATTTTTATTTATTAATATAGTTATCTGTCAATTTACTATTTATCTTTTTTGTTTATTATTTAAGTACACCTATGCATTTATTTTATTTATTATTTATATTATTATAATTTTTATTTATTTTTCTTTAATTCATTTATCACTATTACATTTTCCCCCCGCATCCAACCTAGTTATGTACCAAAAGGTCCCCTGTCAGCATGCTCCACCTTTGTAATGACTAGTGACATTCCTATGAACAAATCGCTCAGTAGTTTGAGATTATTAATTTCACTCCAAAAAGTAACAATCACCACTTTACCATTCCTCCAGTCTGCTACCCTTCTTCAATATCTCCTTGACCAATTCCACAACTCCATCTCTTCAATACCCCAATAGAAGCACTATCTATTGCTAACAATATACTAATACTAGCACCTCAACATTCTCATTTTCTCTTCTATTTCTTTCCATATACCTTACCACCTCTTCCTCTCCATTTCACTTTTAATCTGGCCTGATATGTTGAGACTTCTTTGACAACAGGTCAGGGTAAAGACCCTGTCACACAGGGATTCTGCATGAAAACTGAATGCTTACCGCACAAAAATGGCTTGATCGTGGAGAGATTGGGCAGAAAGGGGGTGAAATAAATAGCGTATGCTTAACTAACAGTTTCCGTATGCATTACTACTGTTCCGAGAACACTTCCCGTATATCCCCAACCACGTCAAATTTGGCCCAATTGCCTGAATGTTTCATGAATTAAACTACCAAAGCATGTATGCTCCCCATCTGGTCCCCTAATGTTCCACTAGCGGCCTGATGATAAACATGAAGCGGTGGTGTATTGTTCGTGATTTAGTAGTGTTCTTAATGAGATTGTGCGGTATTTATACATCAAATACGGAAATCAAACTCGGAATGAACGGCGTAGACATTAAACAGATGGTTTACAATAGCAATACAGAAGTTAAACGTTCGTTGAATAGTCAACGGTACTCGGGAAACGATTGTAAAATTACCGATTTCTCCGTCAACTCCACGATTAAAACGAACACTTCCTGACCAATTACGTATGCTCTCTATCAATTCTCTGTACGATTACCGCATGGTACGTGTCAGATACGTGAACATTTGGTTGTGCTAAATTTTTTAACCGTTTAAAGACCGCTCTGCGTCCAAAATTCCTCAGCCGCACGCTCCACGAACTCCCCGACCGAAAAACGATTACTTTACTATTGCTTCATGTACAATTCACGAATACAAAATATTTGTGCGGTAAGCATTCGGTTTTCATGTGGAATCCCTGTGTGACAGGGGTTTAACATTCTAGTTTGTCTACATTTGCATGAATATGATGTGTGCAGTACATATTTTGGTATAGTAAATAAAACACATAGGTCTACATGCACATCTATGTGTTCTTATGCAAACCTGCAACACAGTTTATTCACATTCAACTGCACACAGAGACAGGACCTCATGAGTACGAGTCATTTCTTGTATATTATAATTAGGCAAATATGCAGGAACACAGGTGATATAGATACACAGTGACAATCCACAATGGCTAACAGCATCACAATCATCAATGTTTATGTTATCATGAGTGACCATCATGATAAATTTGCGCTTTAGTGGTCTTGTTTTTCATATATAAATGCCAAACATTAATTCATCAACTGGAGTGACCAGAAAATTAATGTTGTTTAGGATCTATCCTCCAATTTGGCTAAATCCAACATTAGAATTCCAAATGCTGTATACTTCTCAGACCCTTCACTACAAACTCTGGTCCACAGCCTTTAGCTCAAATAATTCATAAGCATCATGGGACCTCAATGTGGCTGAGCAGATGCAAACAAAATAGACCTTGAGTGCAGCAGTAAATTTGGTTATCCATCTCAAGTACATGCACAATATGGGAAGTAATACATACACTACTAAATGCATGCATCATCATACACATATGATATGGGAAGTAGTGCACACACTACTAATTAAATGCATCATCATACAAATGTGCTGTGTTCTCTTTTGAATATCACTATACCAATTTCCCTCAACCAAGCAATTGTCACCACTTCTCCCATATGCCATGCCAGCATCTGCAGCCATCGAATATATCATGTCTGCTTCAAGTAGCCAGGAATTGATATGTAATGCCACCACATCATGTTTACACATCCAATCATACATACATCTTGCTGCCAAGCAGTTTTTGTATCAGATACATATCTATACATTTCCCAATGATGATCCATAGAGGCCAAACAGAATGAATGCATCTAAGTATGACATGTTATTAGATTATGCAAGGAAGTCTCTACAAAATACCTTACCAGAAGACCCTGCAAATACCTCTGGGTCATCTGGCACGTGCTTAGATACCAATGTTTATTCAATCATCCCAAATAAGCAAATCAGCCTGTTTCTACATTTTACATTAAATGTATCATACCCAATAGGCATTTAATATTACATTACATTACACTGCTTGTAATGGGTAACAGACTAGTTATCCATGTGCCATACCAACCACCACCACCCATGTGCCATACCAACCAACCACCACCCAACCATGCACATCACCATTTGAACTACAACTTACATATACATGCAAGTACCCATATGTAACACCCTTTCAAGCATGTGCAGCTCAACTCTTGCATGCACTGCCCCACTATTCATGTACAACTGTCTATCCAGAGAACTGGTCTGTTGAAAAACAGCATGCCTCCCTGATTTAAGTTCTTAACCATGTATCATCCATCATTTTCATTGTCATACAATAAAACAGTTCCAAATGTAACTGTTATTCATTTGTCCAACTTATACCACTGTTAATACCACCAACTTTATACCAAATCAGAGAGGATATATTGTACTCCCAATATCATACCTTTGAACCAGGACTGAAAAATATCACATCAAGATATGTGAACTTCAAATCCTTTAAAAAAAAATTAAAACCATTCATATAACACGAATACAAAAAAATCAAATAAAAAGTAAGTTTCAAGAAAGTATTACTTATCTTTTCTAACACATTAATAAGACAACAAAATAAAGGCAAGCTCAAAACATTATAACTTCAAGTTTTTCAACTTCCTATTTATATCAAATAAAAAGTAAGTTTCAAGAAAGTATTACTTATCTTTTCTACCACATTTATAAGACAACAAAATAAAGGCAAGCTCAAAACATTATAACTTCAAGTTTTTCAACTTCCTATTTATATAAATATTCTATACCCTTCAATATGAATTGAACAAAACCTGGAAAAAAGACTGTTAGACCTCCCAAATCTATTTCAACAAGGGTATGAGATGTATTTAGAAAGGGAGTTCATGTTCGTGAACACAGCATTTAAGAACAGAGAGAAACATAAGTATACATGGGACAGGAGGGTGGTCAAGAGGGGATTAATGAACTATGTAGTAGTACCTAAAGGGAGGACTGGAAGAGCTGAATGTATATGTATTCAAGAGAAAGAACAGAGAATTGTCAGGTCATTATTTAGTAGGTTTTATGAGTAGAGAAAAGGAAAACTTGAACTGAGATGTGGTGGAGAACAAATAAAATGAAACTGATAAAGGATACAAAAAAGTGAGAGAAATATGGGAAGTAGTAATGGATAAAAGAGAAACTGGAGTTGAGGGAAAATAGGGATCTTTCAAGGAAGAATTATTAAGTACTAAAGTGCATTTGAGGAAGTACAGTACTAAGATGTACAAAAATAAACAATGCTATGTGGAATGAAGAGGATGGAAGGGAACAGGAGAGGCACCAAACAGTGGGATGAAGAGGTGAAGGTAGAAGAAGAAATGATACCAGCATATGAAGATTGGTTGCAAAGTAGAAGCAAAATGCAAGGTGTAGGAGGCAAAGACCAGATGTAAAGTGGGGTAGGTGTCTGACATTTTTTTTTTCTAAAAGACTGGAGAGAAGTTCTAGGTTAAAAGAGTGGGGAGTCAAGAAGAGGCAAAGGTATAGGATACTGACAATGTTGACAAAAGATATGGCAGCAAGGGGAAGATAGGTAGTATATTTCAGGGATTTGTTGAATGTGGAAGAAGTTCAGTAGGGTTTCAAGGCAGCAGGAGATGCCAAAATGACTGTGATTAGATATGAGATTGATAGAGCTATAGGAAATACATAAAGGGCAGATATAGTCTGCAAAACTTGTATCCTAATTATCCTAATCAACATTTGTATACCTATAGGTGGTGTATTTGCATGAACTAATTTACTAATTTGATTAGGTATGTAACATTCTTTTACAGCATCATTTATACAGCTGTTAGCTATATATATATATATATATATAATAAAATTTCATACAATATCATAAAATAAATCAAATCACCACTGACTACAATTATTTTCCTTTTGTTATAAAATAAACATGTCATCTCTTATCCTCATTCTTATATTTTCTTTTCCTCACACTGTACCAAATATTTAATCATAGTACATATATTGCACTAAATGTTGTACTACCCCTATTCCAGTTTCATTCTACTGCTGTATTGTGTTCTAACAATAAGCAATTTGAAATACAGGAGAATCTTGACATAACAGAATAATTCAGACAATCCCTTCTCTGTTACAATTAATTTTCTGGTAAATCAAATACCCATAATATATATACACATATATATATAAATATTAAGGAGGAGTACAAGAAGAAGCTGAGAGAGGAGTGGGAGGAAGTGGAGGAGGAATGGGGATGGTTCAAGGAGGGAGTCACAAAGTGTGCAAAGATGGTGTGTGGGACAGAAGGAAATAGAAGGAAGGGTAGTGAATGGTGAGATGAGGAAACAAAGAAGGTTGTAGAAGAGAAGAAGCGAGCTTTTACAGATTGGTTACAAAATAGGACGAGGGAGTCACATGAGAGGTACAAAGAAAAGAGAAGTAAAGCACAGGGTAAAGGAGGCAAAGAGGAGAGCAGATGTGAAATGGGGTACGAGTATGACACAAAATTTTGAAAGTAATAAAAAGATGTTTTGGAAAGAAATTAATAAGAGAGGAAGAGGAGGCAAATCAAGTAGAGAAGAAAAGGTAAAACGTGCAGATGGAGAGATAATAATGGAAGAGAAGGCAGTAAGGGAAGATGGGCAGAATATTTGGAGAGTTGCTAAATGTGAAGGAGGATAGGGACGGAAAGATAGTTGCAGTGGGAAATGCTAAGAAAATGACTGTGATGAGTGAGGAAAATGGAGGAGAAATAAGGAAGGATGAGGTGAAGGCAGTTATTAAGATGATGAAAGCAGGTAAGGCACCTAGTCTGGATGGATGCCATGAAGAATGTCTAAAAAAAGGAAGTATAGTCATGGTGGACTGGCTGGTGAGGTTATTTAATGTTTGCTGGAGAGAGGGTAGAGTGCCGGAGGACTGGAGGAGTGCCTGTATAGTTCCACTTTACAAGGGAAAAGGGGACAAGTGTGAGTGTAGTCATTTCAGAGGGATTAGCTTAAGTGTAGTTGGAAAGGCTTACAGAGGATCTTGATTGAGAGGATTAGGAGAGGAACAGTGTGGATTTAGGATGGGTAGAGGTTGTGTAGATCAGAGTTTTGTGGCAAGACAGATATGTGAGAAAGCTATAGGAAAAGGTAAGGATGTTTTTTGGGGCTTTTATGGATATGGAAAAGTCTTATGACAGGGTAGACAGGAAGGTACTGTGGGAGGTTTTGCGGATGTACGGGATAGGAGGAAAGCATCTAGGAGCTGTCAAGAGTTTTTATGAGAGTAGTAGAGCATGTGTCAGGATTAGAAATGGAGAGACTGAGTGGTTCGAGGTAAAGGTGGGACTTCGTCAGGGATGTGTTATGTCGCCCTGGCTATTCAACTTGCACATGGATGGGGGTGGTGTGAGAGGTAAATGCAAG
>NC_134789.1:20198426-20380926 GCF_046742065.1 Oratosquilla oratoria | reverse complement strand
AGAATTAAAGAGGAATAATAAAGAGAATAAAGAGTCCATAGCAAAAGAAGTACAGGGTTGGAAAAAAGTCCAAGAGAATAACAAAATTGTATTTAAGGATATAGTGGCACAACAGATGAAAGATCAAACTAAAGACACAATTATTAAAGTGATGAGGAAGAGAATATAGTGAGAGACTTACCGGATAAAAAGAAATGTATAATTATATTGAGGATGGAAGAGAAGTATAATACAAATTGGACAAAAATAAAGGAGGAGAAAGTAAATAAGATATTGGAAGTAGTTCAAGAAGATGGAACAGAAACAGGGAAAGAAATAGAAGAAATATATAGACTAGGGAAATACAATACAGATAAGACCAGACTAATTAAGATCAAATTCAGGTTACAAACTACAGCAGAGAATATCTTATAAAAAACAGGGAAACTAGCAAAGAGTGAACAATTTAAACAATATGCATAAAAAGAGAAATGAATAAATAGGAAAGAGAGGATGAGAAAGCAAAAAGACAAGAAGCTAAGGAAAAAAACGAGAAAAAAACAGAGACAGAAAAAGAGAAATTCTATTGGATAGTGACTATGAAAGTGAGAAAATGGTAAATAGCAGAGAAAAACGGAAGGGGAACAGAAAACACGATGGAAGTAGCAGAAAATTGAAAATGTCTTACACAAATATAGATGACTTAATAACAGGCTTGAACGAACTGAATGATTACCTGAAAGAAAAAGAACAGATATAATGGGAATTGTGGAGACAAAATTGAAAGGTCCACTACCACCCAACAGTGTAGGACATGATGCATATAATTGTTGGATTAGAAACAGGGGGGTAAAACAAGGGGGTAGAGTTATGTTCCTGACTAAGGATATAAATGTGAGGAATGTCACATATGAAAAAAATAGAGATGATTATAATGGAAGTGGAAGACAAAGATAGAAAGAGCAGAAAGGTTGTAATAAATTATGTGCCTCCTAAAACAGCCTCATGGGAAGAGAGAGAACATAAAAGTATGTTAGAAGACAAAAGGATAATATTAAATAAGATAATGGAAGATGGAGGAAAAATAGTTATGATGGGTGACTTTAATTGTAAAGAAGTTTTCTGGGAAGAGATGACAGTAAAGGGTGGAGACGACTCATGGGGAAATGTACTACTAGATATGATTATTGACCATATGATGACACAATGGATTCAAGAGAAGAACCATCAAGACTGGACCTAATAATCACATCAGAACCTGAAATAATGAAAAAGATTGAATATAAGACACCAATAAGTAAAAGTGACCACATATTGGTTGAAATGGAACTAAATGAGGATAAATACATAAAAAGAAATGAAAAATATAGAAAGGGAAGATTGATGTATGATTATCTTTTTTATTTTTAAGAGAATTCTTTCAAAAAGAAGACTGGGAAAGAATATACAAAGAGGAAACAACAGTGGAAGAGAAATGGAATATTTTGACAAGAATTTATAAAGGAGTGGAAAAGTATGTCCCAAGACAAAAACAAGAAAAAGAATATGTAAAGTGCTGGTACAACAAAAGTTGTAGGGAGTTAAAAGACAAAAGAGATAAAGCTTGGACAAAATTTAAAAAGGACAAAAGGCCTGAAAAATGGAAAATATATACTAGCTAAAGAAATTAATATGTACAAGTGTGCAGAGAAGAAAAAAGAAAAAAGAAAATACGAAAAAGATGTCATACAAAAATGTAAAGATAACCAAAACTATTTTACAGATTTGTAAATAACAAAGTAAGAAACAAACAAGATTTAGAGAAACTACAACAAGGAGTTGAATACACAGAGGAAATAGAAATGGCAGAAATTATGAACAAGCATTTTAAATCAGTGTTTACAAGAGAGAACATAAAAACCTAGTGATATCGAATGGAAGGAGAAAGTCCCCCCTATGAAAGAAATAGAAGTAACAAGGAATGAAATAATGAAACACTTGAGTAATCTTGATGTCAGAAAATCGCATGGACCAGATGAAATAGCAAACTGGATTTTGAGAGAATGCAGGAATGAACTGGCAGACAAAATACATAGCCTAATAAACAGTTCATTGAAAGAAGGAAAAGTTCCAAAAGATTGGAGAAGAGCAAATATAGTACCTATATATAAAGGGGGAAACAAAGAAGACCCTACAAACTATAGACCAGTCTCTCTAACAAGCATGATAGCAAAAATTTGTGAAAGAATTATCAAAAGTAGATGGGTAAGGCATTTAGAAAAAAATGTACTAAATCCAAGACAATTTGGATTCAGACAAGGACGATCATGCGTCACAAACTTAATATGTTTCTATTCAAGGCTAATAGATATAATACAAGAAAGAGATGGATGGGCTGATTGTGCATTTCTAGACCTAAAAAAAGCTTTTGACAAGGTGCCACATAAGAAGTTGCTTAAGAAATTAGAAACTACAGGAGTAAACTGTAGTAATACAGGGTAAACAGGAGTAATACAGGGTAAACTGCTGAAATGGATGGAAGACTTTTTGCAAGAAAGAAAAATGAGAGTGGTGATAAGAGACAAACACTCTAACTGGGATGAAGTGATAAGTGGTGTTCCACAAGGAACAGTGCTGGCCCCAATAATGTTTGCTATATATATTAATGATATGGATGAAGGAATTGAAAGTTATATGAGCTTCTTTGCGGATGATGCAAAACTGTTGAAAAAAGTGAACACTGAAGAAGATTGTGAATCACTATAGAGTGATCTCAATAAAGTATGGGAATGGAGTAGGAAGTGGGAGATGGAGTTCAATATTAAGAAGTGTAGTACAATGGAATTTGGAAAAAGCAAAAACAGAATAACAGGAGGATATAAATTGGGAGAAGGAATAAAAAAAGTAGAAAATGAGAAAGACCTGGGAGTCATTATTATAAATAATATGTCACCTGAGAAACATATAAACAAGATTTTTGGAGAAACTTATAATTTAATAAGAACAATCAAAGTGGCATTTACATACCTGGATGAAGAAATAGTGAAGAAAATACTAATCACTTTGATAAGACCAAGATTGGAATATGCAGCAACGATGTGGTCACCAAGTACAAAAAAAATGTATAACAAAACTTGAAAGAATACAAAGAGCAATTACAAAATTGGCACCAACACTCTCAAAACTATCATATGAAGAGAGACTAGCAAAACTTGAACTAGAGACATTAGAGCAACGAAGAGAGAGAGGAGATTTGATAACTATTTATAGAATCATGAAAGGCATAAAAACTATTGATAAGAGGATCTAATAAAATGGGATGGTAGAAATACAAGAGGACACGGAAAGAAAACCAAGACAGTTATAGAAGAGATCTGAAAAGGAACAACTTTCCCCACAGAGTAATAGACATTTGGAACAAGTTAGATGAAAAAGTGGTGTGTGCAAAAACAATACATGAATTTAAACAGTTTAGACAAAATGAAATATGAAGACGGGACACCAGGAGCATAGCTCCCCTTCTCGTAAAACACAACTAGGTAAATACACACATTCTTCCAGAATGCAAACTGGGAAAAATTTTACATGGAAGAGACAAAAGTGGAAGAGAAATGGGATATCTTGATGGATAATTACAATGAAGGGGTGAATAGGCACGTGCCAAGACAGAAGCTAGAGATAGTGTACATTAAATGCTGGTTCAACAAAAGATGCAGTGAGGCAAAAGATAGAAGGGACAGAGCTTGGAAAAGGTGGAGAAAAGATAAAAAACCTGGAAATGGCAAGTCTAAACTATAGAAATGAGTATGCTAAAGTGAGAAGAGAGGAAAAAAGGAACAATTAAAAGGATATTATAGATAAATGCAAAGAGCAACCCAAACTATTCTATTAAAAACAAGCAAGAAATGATGAAACTATGCCAAGGAAATATAGAATACACAGAAGATTTAGAAATGGCCGAAGTCATGAAAAATTACTTTAATTCTGTCTTCATTAGAGAGAAAATACAATATTGGAACAAAGGTAATGAAAGGCGATCTCCCTCCATGAGCAACATAACAATAGCACAAAAAGAAATATTAGAACACCTATCAAACCTTGACATAAGGAAATCACATGGCCTGGATGGAATTGCAAATTGGATTCTAAAAGAATGCAAAGAAGAACTAACGGACAAAATACATAAATTTCTCACTCAAAGAAGGAAAAATACCAAAAAGACTGGAAAAACGCTAACATTGTACCAATATATAAAGGAGGAAACAAGGAAGGACCAACTAACTATAGGCCAGTCTCACTAACAAGCACTATAGCCAAAATTTGTGAGAAAATCATCAAGAATAGATGGGAAAAAACACCTGGAAGACAACAATATAATAAACACAAGAAAATTTGGGTTCAGACAAGGAAGATCATGCACCACAAACTTAATATGCTTCTACTCAAGATTAATAGACATAGTGCAAGAAAGGAATGGAAGGGCTGACTGTGCCTTCCTGGACTTACAAAATGCTTTTGACAAAGTACCACACAAAAAAATATCAAAGAAACTCAAACATATACGAGGGATACAAGGGAACCTACTAAAATGGATGGAGGACTTCCTGATTGGTAGAAAGATGAGAGTAGTGCTCAGAGAAAAATATTCAGATTGGAAGGATCTGTACCAGTGCCAATAATGTTTGCTATTTATGTGAATGACATGGATGAGGATGTGAAATGTTACACGAGTTTCTTTGCTGCTGATGATGCCAAACTGTTAATGAAAGTAAAAACTGAAGAGGATTGTGAATCACTGCAGGAAGACCTGAATAAAGTATGGAACTGGAGTCAGAAATGGGAAGTGGACTTCAATATTAAGAAGTGTAGCATAATGGAGTTTGGTAAAAGCAAAAACAGAATATCAGGACAATATAAAATTGGAACCAAGGAGGTAAAGAAGGAGGGATCCGAAAAAGATCTGGGTGTAATCATCTCAAACGACTTGTCATATGACAAACAGATAAACAAAATTGCTGGAGAATCCTACAACTTGTTAAGATCAATAAAAGTGGCTTTTACATATTTGGATGAAGAAATGATTAAAAAAATATTGGTCACACTGATAAGGCCTAGACAAGTATATGCGGTGACATTGTGGTCATCCAGTACCAAAAAGAATATAAAGAGAATAGAAAGAATCCAGAGAGCAGCAACAAAAATGGCACCTGCACTCGCAAACTTGTCATATGAGGAGAGATTGAATAAACTAGATTTACTGACTCTGGAGCAAAGAAGAGAGAGAGGTGACTACTGACCATCTACAGAATCATGAAAGGCACAGAGATACTTGATAGAGAGGACTTGTTAAACTGGGGCAGGAGAAGCACAAGAGGAGATGGAGAGAAAATCAAAATACATAGCTACAGAAGAGATCTGAAGAAAAACAGTTTTCCACAGAGTGGTAAACAGTTGGAACAAACTGGACAAGGAAATAGTGTGCACAAAAACCATTCATGAGTTTAAAAGCAAACTAGACACTGTGAGATACAAAGGCGGGACACCACGAGCGTAGCTCCCCTTCCCGCAAAATACAACTAGGTAAATACACACACACACACACATATATATATATATATATATATGAAAAGGTATTGTGCCAGTTTTTTCAAGACATGAACCTTACACATAGAATGCACTGCATTGCTAAGCTACACACAGGTACTACATATCTGTGGGAAAGAATGAAGGAGGACACCATATGTGTATGCCTATACATGGGTACTTGTACATTTGTTTAACAGAAGAACTTACTTGATTTGCAGTTTGTAATGGGAGAAAGCCTTTTCACTACATCAAGGTTCTGCTAAATCAATTCCTGTTATATCATGATTCTACTGGATTGAAAGCTGTGTTGGGCCAAATTTATCAATCATCATCTTTTTCACAGTAAACTATCTTGCAGTCATCCTTTTTTGACTTATTTTCATCTTCTTTAGAAGATGACTCCTTTCCTTTTATATCACCAACTAGTTCAGTTTTAGCATAACTATCTTCTACTTTCACTTCTGTTTTTACTGTCTTGTAACAATGAATTGGTATTTCTTCATAAATATTTCCATGTTCTAAATCATCACTCATTTTCAGTTGGCACTTCATTTCCATTTCTTTCCTTTTCACCTTTTTTTCCTTTTTCATTTCTGTACTATACTCAAACTTTTCTGGCATGTCTTCCATTCCAACCCTGTCTTGGACATGTTTCCCTTCCTTTGAAGTTTTCTTTTCTACTTTATGCTCTTCCTTCATTTCCTGATGACTATGAGTAATTCCTGTTTTAGAAAAATTTGACCTGTGATGAACCTCTACTGTTATTTGATGACTATTATTAAAATCATGCTTATCATTGCTTTCTAATGGCCTTATGTTCTTTACATGATGAGGATATACCTTACCTTCATTAACTGAATTTTTCAGCTGAAAGTCTGTAATGTCCTGTACAGGATAAATGCACTTTCTCAGATTTTCTGTAGGTTTGTTCTTTACAGCAATGCTTTCCTTTCCATCTTGAATTACCAAGGTGCCACTTCCTGATGCTTGGCCAATAATTCTGCTATCCTTTTCATTATCAAAATCTTTATGCCACTGGTGACTCAAATCTCCTACATCACAAGCTGTTTTCTGTATGAATAAATAAACAAGAGCACAGATAAATATATCAGAGTATTTACCCATGTTCACCTAATCATATTTCTACATGACTGACATTTGTTACTCAAAGAGTATCTTCTGCATTTAACCTCTTCAACACAAGTGAAATATTCACATGCACATCAGGCTGCCTGATGTACAATGATGCATCACAATTGATGCATAAATATATATATATATATATATATATATATATATATAATAATTTACTGCTGTTATACTCATTCTCTTTTACCCTGAATAAATATAATGTCAGAGAAAACATGATCAAGCCTGATGCCAATATACTTGTAAAACCCACTCATGGCTCCTCATGATACATACATAGGTGTCATTGTATTCAAGAGGATAAGTATATAATAGGTTGCCATCTTCAATTAGTTAAAGATATAATAAAGTTCAAGAACACCTCTGATTAACAATATGTGAAAGAGACCAACAGTGGGTAGTGGTGGTCATGCAAGACAGATGTTTAAGAGAATAATTTTCCTACTATTCAACTACCCAACCACACACAAAAACCCTCACCTCCATCTGAAGCTGTTGTCATTAACAAAGCAAGAAATACTACAGGCACAACCACCAACCCTTGTGGGACTTTATTGGTCACTGCCCTCCATCCTGACATCTCATCCTTTACTACTGTTCTCATGTAGACTTAGAGCCAACAAAAGTGGTGTCACCTTGCCTGGAAAGGTGGCTGTACTAAATGAGGTAACTGATGCCTGCCATGGTTGGACTTCCTATTGAGGTCATTCACTGGTAATGCAGAATTACAATCCAACTTGTTTAATGTGTGAAGATTAATCATTATCCCTACAATAATTATAATGTAAAATTGGACTGTATTGTTACATGTATAATAATTAAATGCATCCAATTGTATTGTTCACCATGTTCAAAATAAGAATTAGCAAGTAAATGAACTGACTAAATGAACCAAGTGATAAAATAATTACAAATCTTGTACTATAATTTGATATTCAGAAATTTCTTCTTGGCAAAAAGAACATTATCTTTGCAAGATATTTCCACTTTACAAGGGGAAAAGGGGACAAGTGTGATTGTAGTAGTTTCAGAGGGATCAGCTTGTTAAGTGTAGTTGGGAAGGCTTATGGGAGGGTCTTGATTGAGAGGATTAGGAGAGGAACAGAGGGAGTAATTGGTGAGGAACAATGTGGGTTTAGGACAGGTAGGGGTTGTGTAGATCAGATTTTTGTGGTAAGACAGGCATGTGAGAAAGCTATAGGAAAAGGTAAGGATGTTTTTTGGGCCTTTTATGGATTTGGAAAAGGCTTATGACAATAGACAGGCAGGCAATGTGGGAGGTAGTGCAGATATATGGGATAGGAGGAAAGCTTTTAGCTGTCAAGAGTCTTTACAAGAGTAGTAGAGTGTGTCAGGATTAGAAATGGAGAGAGTGAGCGGTTTGAGGTAAAGGTGAGACTTTGTCAGGGATGTGTTATGTTGCCCTGACTGTTCAATTTATCCATGGATGGGGTGGTGCGAGAGGTAAATGCAAAGATATTGGGCCAGGGACTCGAGATGGCTAAAGAAAACGGAGAAAAGTGGGAGATAAGCCAGCTGTTGTTTGCAGACAACACTGCGCTTGTAGCAGGATCAGAGAAGGGATTGAGGAAGTTAGTGACAGAGTTTGGGGAAGGTGTGCAAAAGATGGAAGTTGAAGATAAATTTGGATAAAAGTAAGGTGATGAGATGTACAAGAGAAAGTGGCAGCAGACTGGAGGTGAGTATTAAGGGAGAGAGACTGGAGGAAGTGGATAATTTCAGATACTTGGGTGTGAATGTGGCAGGAAAGGGAGGAGTGGAGGAGGTAAAATGTAGACTAAGAGAAGCAAGTGTTGTATTATTGCTATTGCTTTGTACTATCATTACCATTGCTATTGCGCATGTCGACGCTCACGCCTATGTTGACTGATCTTACATAACAATAAACAAGTGTTACGAGCTTCACACGCGTATCATTCACCCGACATGGTGGCAGCGGGTGGTTTTTCGACTATTTACGCAATTAATAGTCGAATACCGAGAAACCACGTCTCGTAAGACACGCTATAAACTTCAGTGAACATCCTCAATTGGGAAAATCACGAAGGAAAATAGCCGTTGTGGACAGAAAATCGTGTGAAAATCGTGCCCTACTATCAAGTTCGGAGCAAGTGCGAGCAAGTGGTTTTTCGACTATTTACGCGATTAATAGTCGAATACCGAGAAACCACGTCTCGAGAGATATGCTCTAAACTTCAGTGAACATCCTCAATTGGGAAAATCACGAAGAAAAACTACCATAGTGGACTAGAAGTGCGTGTGTAACTTGTACCAGACTACCGAGTTCGGTGAAGGAGCGTGCCCTTCCCTCAGTGTTACATAAGTTTCCCCTCTTGCTTACGTAAACGCCCACGACGGACGATCGCAAATCGTTCGTATCGGTACTACTGACAGTGTTACGCTACTCCAGACTAATCGTGAACAGTGTAGGCATATTTCCTACTACTGACGACGAAAGTTCGGACACAGTGAATGCCATATTTTCTTAATTTAACTTCCGAAACCGTAGAGAGTTCCGCCCTGGCGTTTGACGGCGTAGACGACATCCATAGCAGTGACCGTCTTCCTCTTGACGTGTTCCGTGTAGGTGACAGCGTCGCGGATAACGTTCTCGAGGAAGACTAGTCTACGATGTCTGCATACCAGATTCCAGCACCCCCACCCATGTCTCTGAAAGGGGACGTGGTGGAGAACTGGAAGGATTTTGAGAACTCGTGGCATTACTATACTATTGCCACCGATCTGCAGTTGAAATTGAAAAACGATGATGGAACAGATAACACTAAGGGAATGGAGAAAGTCGCTGCAACGCTTTGTACTGTCATGGGACCTGAGTGCAAAAAAGTTATGAATTCTCTTCCTTCGCTGACTGAACAAGACAAGAAGAATCCTGCTAGAATCATTGAAGAGTTGCAGAAGCAGTTCGTGCCCCAGAGACACGTTCTGTATGAACGGTTTCTCTTCCACTCCGCCACGCAGAGGAGCAACGAATCAGTGGATGAGTATGTGCTCCGTCTTCGTCAGTTGAGTGAGTCATGTGAACTCGGCGCAGTGAAAGACTCACTCATCCGTGACAGACTCGTCGTAGGGACCACGGATGAAGCAGGGAGAGAAAGACTACTCCGTGAACGGCCTGTCCCAGACCTCAACAGAGTGATCGAAAGCCTCAAAGCAGCAGAAATCTCCAGAACACATAAACAAGTAATTACAGGTAAGGTGCAAGCCGCAGTTGAGTACACAAACAAGCGGAAAGGTGCCAATACATCTTCAACGAGGAAACTTGTGCACCAAAGACACCTCAAAGAAGATGTATGGAAACCACCGAAACCGAAACAGACAGGAAAGAAGAGAGGTGAATCTCCTTTCAAAGCATCTGGGCTTAGCCCGCCCAGGTGTAGATGGTGTGGGAACACAGATAGACATTTCAGAAAAAACTGCCCAGCCAGAAATTCCAAATGTCACATATGCGCACGTGTTGGCCATTATGCTTCGGCTTGCATAAGGTCAACATCAATCCAAGAGATTGAAGAAGATGATTGTGATGAAGTAGATAATTCTTTTATGTTAGGGGAAGTCAAATCTGCTAGTGAGAATTTTTGGTCAGTTGATGTGACAATTGTTAGTGACAAAACACCTTGGCTTAAGAAGTGTAACCTCGCAAAAGCAGATAGTGACTTCCGAGGACCAGGGGAAGTCAATCTCAATCACCTTATTAAAGGGAAAATTGTAGATGCTGTACTTGAATTAGGTGGTAGGAGACATATAGAAAATGTGTATGTTATGACAGGTCAGAGTAATAATCTTTTGTCGAAATCAGCTATAGAAGCTCTCAAACTGCTGAAACCTGCTAAAGAGGTGTATAACATAGACAAGGCAGTGAACTTCAAGGAAGAATTTCCCAAGCTTTTCGGCGGACTAGGGTTACTCAAATCTACATACAGAATTTCTTTGCACAAAGATGCTATTCCTCATTGCCTGTATACCCCAAGACGGGTACCCCATCCTCTGCTACCAAAAGTAAAGAAACTACAGTCCATGGTCCACCAAAAAGTCATTTCCCCTGTAACTGTACCTACAGAGTGGTGCTCAGGGATGGTTAACGTTGTTAAACCCAATGGTGATATGAGAATTTGTGTGGATCTGACACCTCTGAATAAAGCCGTGAAGAGGGAAGTACACCCTATGGCCAGTGTAGACGAGAATCTTGCCAAGTTAAGAGGTAGTAAAGTTTTTACAAAACTTGATGCCAACTCTGGATTCTGGCAGATACCACTTGATGAAGAATCAAGGTTGCTGACAACCTTTGTGACTCCATTTGGGCGCTATTGCTTCAATCGTTTGCCTTTCGGCATTAGCTCCGCCCCAGAAATCTTCCAAAGGACCATGTCTACCATACTGGAAGGTTTAGAAGGAGTTGTTTGCCACATGGATGATATCCTCATCCATGGGCCCACACGCTCATCGAAGCAACACCGCTCGTCGTCGCGCGACCAAGAAGAAGAGGATTTACGACGAAAAAGGAAAACCTGGTTTGTACTGTAGGGGTGGGGAGTGAACGTGAGTGCCCGAAATGGTATCTATGCAGTGCTAGTTAATTGTGTTAACTCGAAATTAGCAAAAATGAATGAAAACGACTCGAAAGCCAGTTGCGAATCAGAGCCATCTGGCGGCAATCCACTGAACCGCGATGTAAACAATCAACAAAGCACGTGTTATGACAATGATTTCTTAGGGTTTGGTAAGTACGAAAGAAAGAACTTAAGTAGATTATTAGAGATAGAGAGAGAGATGAGCAAAAATAGGACTCGGTGGGAAAATGAAATCATGGACTTAAGAAAAGAGGTCATTGGTTTAATTGATTGTTTATCTAAGACTAACCATGAAATTTCTGACCTGAGAAAAGCTAACTTGGATCTTACAAACGAAATTAAAGAAATGAAAAGAGACATAAATGAACTGAAGAATGATAATGAAAAGAAGAAAACTAATGATAATAACAATAGCGAAAATCTAAAGCAGGAAGTGAACAACAAATTACAAGAATTGACACAAAAGATCGAAGAAAACTTAGGTGGGGACAGTATCCAGGAAATTAAGAAGTGGAAAGAAAATATTGAAAATAAAGAAATTGCTTTCAAAGAAATAGTCAAGCAGCAAATGCAAGATAATGCAAAAGACACAATCATTCAAGTGATTAACAAAAAAGCAAATTGGGTCAGGGACACAGTAGATAGGAAGAAATGTATTGTGGTTTATGGGCTTAAAGAAAAACAAGGACTGGCGAGGTACATGAGAGAAAAAGAAGAAAAAGAGACAGCAGTAGAAATCCTTAATGAAATTCAGGGGGGAGACAGTGATTCAGGCACAGACTTAGAAGAGACTTACAGAATTGGTCGCTATACTAAGGATAGGAATCGACCTCTAAAGATAAAACTAAGGTCACAATTGGTAGTAGAAGACATATTTGAAAAAGTAGGTAACTTGGCAAAGAGTGAAAAATACAATAAGATATGGATAAAAAGAGAAATGAGTACTGAGGAATTAGAAAAAGAAAGGGCACTAAGAGAAGAAGCAAAGGAAAAAAACTTGAAAAGATCGGAGACAGAATGCAAAGAATTCCAGTGGAGAGTAATAGACTTGAGATTAAGACAATGGCGCTTCAAAACGAACAAAACAAGGGAAGAAGAAACCAGGGAGAAGGAAGAAAATTAAAAGTGGCCTATACCAACATTGACGGACTAATTTCGGGACTGAACGAACTCAATGATTATCTGTTAGAAGCAAAACCAGACATAATGGGAATTGTAGAGACTAAACTAAGAGGTGAAATACCATCCACTGTTATCGGACAAGGTTTATACAACTACTGGATAAAAAACAGGGACAAGAAACAGGGAGGGGGAATCATGTTCTTGGCCAAGAAAGACCTAAAGGTGACAAAAATTGCAGAGGGCAAAGGTAATGCTGAATTGATCATGATAAAAGTCGAAGGCAAGAATATGAAAAGTAGAAAGTTTGTGGTGACTTATGTGCCTCCAAAAACAAGCGCTTGGAAAGAAATCGAACATACAAAAATGCTAGATGACACAAGAAAATCACTCAATGAGATACTAATGGGTAAGGGTAATCTGGTAGTTATGGGGGACTTCAATTGCAAAGAAATTTGTTGGGACAGCATGACAGTGCAAGGAGGAGATGACACGTGGGGCAATGTACTGCTAGATATGACCATGGAGTACACAATGACCCAATGGGTCCGTGAAAACACAAGGTACAGAAATAATGAAGAGCCATCGAAACTAGATCTAATATTTACAACAGAGCCTGAAATAGTGCATAAAGTCCAGTATGAGACACCAATTGGAAAGAGTGACCATGTACTCATTGAAACTATACTAAAGGAAGAAATAGACATAGAGAGGAACGAAAAGCATAGGAAAGGAAGACTGAGGTACAACAAAACAGACTTTACAAAACTAAAGACATTCTTCCGGAATGCAAACTGGGAAATATTTTACAGGGAAGAAACAGCAGTGGAAGAGAAATGGAATATATTGATGGAAAACTACAATGAAGGGGTAAACAGGCATGTACCAAGACAAAAGCGAGAGAGAGAGTACATTAAATGTTGGTTCAACAAAAGATGCAGTGAGGCAAAAGACAGAAGGGACAAAGCTTGGAAAAAGTGGAGAAAAGACAAAAAACAAAGCAAATGGCAAATTTATGTTAACTATAGAAATGAGTATGTTAATGTGAGAAGAGAGGAGAAAAGGAACCATGAGAAGGATATTATAGACAAATGCAAAGAGCAACCCAAACTATTCTATCGGTATGTGAATGGTAAACTTAAAAACAAACAGGAATTGGTGAAACTATGCCAAGGAAACATAGAATACACGGAAGATTTAGAGATGGCCGAAGTCATGAACAATCACTTTAAATCTGTTTTCACCAGAGAGAAAATACCAAATTGTGACATAGACAAAAACAAGAAATCTCCCCTCATGAATGAGTTTACAGCATCACTAAAGGAAATATCAGAACATTTATCAAGGCTGGATGTCAGAAAATCACATGGCCCGGACGGTATTGCAAATTGGATTCTAAAGGAGTGCAAAGAAGAACTAACAGACAAAATACACATCTTGATAAACAGCTCACTCAAAGAAGGAAAGATACCCGAGGACTGGAAAAACGCTAACATTGTACCAATACACAAAGGAGGAAACAAAGAAGAACCCACCAACTATAGGCCAGTATCACTAACAAGCACCATAGCCAAAATTTGTGAGAAAATAATCAAGAATAGATGGGTAAAACATCTGGAAGACAATGACATATTAAACCCAAGACAATTCGGATTCAGACAAGGAAGATCATGCTCCACAAACTTAATATGCTTTTACTCAAGACTAATAGACATAGTGCAAGAAAGAAATGGATGGGCTGATTGTGCATTCCTAGACTTGCAAAAAGCCTTTGACAAAGTACCACACAGAAAACTACTAAAAAAACTGGAACACAGAGGAGGAATACAGGGAAACCTACTAAAATGGATAGAGGACTTTCTGACTGGTAGAAAGATGAGAGTAGTGCTCAGAGAAAAATATTCAGACTGGAAAGAGGTGATCAGTGGAGTACCGCAAGGATCTGTGCTGGCACCAATAATGTTTGCTATCTATATGAATGACATGGATGAGGACGTGAACTGCTACATGAGCTTCTTTGCCGATGACGCCAAACTGCTAAGGAAAATAGAAACTGATGAGGACTGTGAAGCACTGCAAGCAGACCTAAATAGGGTATGGAACTGGAGTCAGAAATGGGAAGTGGACTTTAATACGAAGAAGTGTAGCATAATGGAGTTTGGAAAAAGCAAAAACAGAATATCAGGAAAATATACAATTGGAACCAAAGAAGTAAAGAAAGTAGGATCCGAAAAAGATTTGGGAGTAATTATCACGAACGACTTGTCCTATGATATACAGATTAACAAAATTGTCGGGGAGACTTACAACTTGCTAAGATCAATAAAAGTGGCGTTTACATACTTGGACGAAGACATGATGAAAAAAATATTGGTTACATTGATAAGGCCTAGATTAGAGTATGCAGCGACATTGTGGTCCCCCAGTACCAAAAAGAATATAAAGAAAATAGAAAGAATCCAAAGAGCAGCTACAAAAATGGCACCTGCACTTGCAAACCTATCATACGAAGAGAGATTGGCTAAACTGGAGTTACCGACACTGGAGCAAAGAAGAGAGAGAGGTGACCTATTGACCATCTACAGAATCATGAAAGGCACAGAGGTACTCGATAGTGAGAACTTACTTAACTGGGACAAAAGAAACACAAGAGGACATGGAAAGAAAATAAAAAAACATAGCTATAGAAGAGAACTGAAGAAAAACAGTTTTCCTCATAGAGTTTTGGACACTTGGAACAAACTGGACAATGGAATAGTATGCGCAAAAACCATTCATGAGTTTAAAAACAAACTAGACACTGCAAGATACAAAGGCGGGACATCACGAGCATAGCTCCCCTTCCCGCAAAATACAACTAGGTAAATACAACTAGGTAAAATACAGGAGATTCATGACAATCGAGTTCGAGAAGTGTTATGTCGACTACAGGGAGCAGGAATCACCCTAAACGACAAATGTGAGTTTTCAAAAGGACACATGAAATTCCTGGGCCACATCATTTCAGAGAAAGGCATTGAAGCAGATCCAGGAAAAACCAAAGCTGTCCAAGATTTCCCAAGACCCAAAAACGTAACTGAACTGCAAAGGTTCAACGGTATGGTAAATCAGCTCGCCAAGTTCATTCCTGACCTAGCCGATGTAAATGAACCACTTCGCCAGCTTCTAAGGAAGAGTCAACAATGGTTCTGGGACCAACCACAAGAAACTGCATTTCAAACTATCAAACAGAAACTTGTGTCCACAGAGATCCTAGCCCATTACGACCCAAACAAGAAATGCATTATTGCTGCAGATGCTTGTCAAGATGGTCTTGGCGCTGTTCTTATACAAATGGATGACACAGGGCACCGTCGTCCTATTGCTTATGCTTCAAGATCACTCAGTGACACTGAGAAGAGGTATGCAGTTATTGAAAAAGAAGCTTTAGCAGCTACTTGGGCTTGTGAAAAGTTTAGGGACTACGTTTTAGGAACAGTCTTCAAGCTTGAAACAGATCACCGCCCTTTAGTGCCTTTGCTCTCAAGTACTGATTTGTCAAAACTTCCATCTAGAATTCTTCGCTTCCGTCTCCGACTAGCAAGATATTCACCAGAAGTGACATATGTACAAGGCGTTCATCAGAAAACAGCTGATGCTCTATCGCGAGCTCCTACAAGTCTTCCTACAAAAGCTGATCTAGAGCTTATAGAAGAAGTGGAAGAAAGTCAAGAAGGTAATTTTAAAATTATCCCAGCTACAGAACGACGCCTGGGAGAGATCAAAGCAGCTCAACAAGCAGATGCCATCTGCAAACAAGTACAAGCTTATTGTCTAGATGGGTGGCCTTCAATAATGCCTTCTCAGCCACTCTTGAAACCATACTGGGAGAAGAAACAGCATTTGACAGTCAACCAAGGACTACTAATGTTTAACAACCGCATTGTTGTTCCAACCTCCCTACAGCTGGATATTCTCAATGCTTTACATGAAGGTCATTTAGGAATTACTAAGTGCCAAGGAAGAGCAAGTTACTCAGTTTGGTGGCCTCTCATCACAAAGCAGATAGAATCTATGGTTAACAAGTGCCATATTTGCGCTAAGCTACGACCTGAACCAAAGGAATCTCTCTTACCGATGTCCTTTCCAGACAAACCTTGGAGCCGAATCGGTACAGATCTTTTTGAATTAGAGGGTAAGTCATACATCATTGCAGTTGATTATTCCAGTAGATGGTTTGAGTTCAGAGAACTGAAGAATACCACAACTATTGCAGTCACAACAGCTCTTGCAGATATTTTCTCCATACATGGAATTCCTGAAACTGTTGTATCTGATAATGGACCTCAGTACTCCAGCCAAGAGTTCAAAGAATTTGCTAAGTGTTGGGGGTTTACCCATGTTACCTCATCACCCCTACACCCACAAGCAAATGGGGAGGCAGAACGGGCAGTCCAGACAGCTAAAAACATCCTTAAAAAGAACGCTAACCCTTATTTAGGACTACTTGCCTATCGTTCAGCTCCACTTAGAAATGGTTTGACCCCAAGTGAAATACTGATGAGTAGAAAACTAAGAACAAAATTGCCAGTACTCCCTGATACGTTGAGACCAAAGGGATATGACCAAGATGACCTACTAGAAAAAGAGGAACTCTATAGAGAGAAATACTCTAAGAACTACAACAACCACCATCGTATCCAGACATTGCCAGCTCTTCAAGCAGGCGATAAGGTATACATACGAGACCAAGAAGGTTATGGAGAAGTAACACAGAGACTGACTCAACCGAGATCATACAAAGTCCTGACTGATGCAGGTTCCACAATAAGAAGAAACAGACACTCTCTCATACACACAGGTGAACACAGTAAATTGCCTAACACTGAACCCAAAGAAGGGACTCCCACCCTGCTCGGTTCTTCTGATAATTCCATCCATGTCAGTGATATTCCTAAAGGTGCATCTACTTCTGTTGTTTGTCCTAGCACTAAACCTAGTGTACCTAGCCCATCACAAATTGAAGTTAGAAGGTCCGGCAGAGTGCCTAAACCCAATGTACAACCAGAAATGGTTTACTACTAAGTGTATGTTATGTATCACAAATAATAGTATCTAATTTTGTACTTAATTCTAAAGGTTTACTCTAGTTGATATGTCATCACTATGCTTTCTTTTGCAGCCCTTTGGGGAATTACTAACTGTTACTTACTGATAAGTTTATTTTGAGATTTTGTAAACTTGAAGGGGGATGTTGTATTATTGCTATTGCTTTGTACTATCATTACCATTGCTATTGCGCATGTCGACGCTCACGCCTATGTTGACTGATCTTACATAACAATAAACAAGTGTACGAGCTTCACACGCGTATCATTCACCCGACAACAAGTAAATGCCTTGGTGGATTAAAAAGTGTAATGAGAAATAGACATTTGGGAATGGATGTTAATAGGAGATTATATTTACCTAGTTGTATTTTGCAGGAAGGGGAGCTATGCTCGTGGTGTCCTGCATTGTATCTTGCAGTGTCTAGTTTTCTCTTAAACTCATGAATGGTTTTTGCGCACACTATTTCAATGTCCAGTTTGTTCCAAGTGTCCACCACTCTGTGGAAAACAGTTTTTCTTCAGATCTCTTCTGTAGTTATGTTTTTTATTTTCTTTCCATGTCCTCTTTTGCTTCTCTTGTCCCAGTTCAACAAGTCCTCTCTATCGAGTATTTCTGTGCCTTTCATGATTCTGTAGATGGTCAGTAGGTCACCTCTGTCTCTTCTTTGCTCCAGAGTCAGTAACTCCAGTTTAGCCAATCTCTACTCATATGACAAGTTTGCAAGTGGTGCCATTTTTGTTGCTGCTCTCTGGATTTTCTATTTTCTTTATATTCTTTTTGGTACTGGCCACAATGTCACCACATATTCTAGTCTAGGCCTTATCAGTGTGACCAATATTTTTTTCAATAATTTCTTCATCCAAATATGTAAATGCCACTTTTATTGATCTTTGTGGTAAGACAGATATGTGAGAAAGCTATAGGAAAGGGGAAGGATGTTTTTTGGGCTTTTATGGATCTGGAAAAAGCTTATGATAGGGTAGACAGAAAGGCACTGTGGGAGGTTATGCAGATTTATGGAATAGGAGGAAAGCTTTTGGGAGCTGTCAAGAGTTTTTATAATAGTAGTAGAGCATGTGTTAGGATTAGAAATGGAGAGAGTGAGTGGTTTGAAGTAAAGGTGGGACTTCGTCAAGGATGCGTTGTCGCCCTGGCTGTTCAACTTATACATGGATGGAGTGGTGCGAGAGGTGAATGCTAGGGTAGTGAGTCAGGGATTGGAGATGGTTAAAGAAAATGGAGAAAAGTGGGAGGTGAGCCAGCTGTTGTTTGCGGACGACACTGCGCTTGTGGCAGGGTCAGAGGAGGGATTGAGGAAGCTGGTGGCAGAGTTTGGGAGAGTATGTGATAGAAGAAAGCTAAAGATAAATGTGGGTAAAAGTAAGGTGATGAGATGTACAAGGGGTGAAAGTGGCAGTAGACTGGAAGTGAACATTAAGGGAGAGCGACTGGAGGAAGTGGATAGTTTTAGATACTTGGGTGCAAGTGTAGCAGGAAAAGGTGGAGTGAAGGTGGAGGTAGAATGTAGATTGAGAGAAGCGAGTAAATGCCTTGGTGGTTTAAAGAGTGTAATGAGGAATAGACATTTGGGAATGGATGCGAAGAGGAGACTGTATGAAGGAGTGATTGTGCCAACAGCACTGTATGGGGCAGAAACGTGGAACATAAGAGAAGAAGAGAGAAGGAGTTTGAATGTGTTTGAGATGAGGTGTCTGAGAAGTATGGTGGGGGTTACTAGGCTGGATAGAGTGAGAAATGAGGTGAGGAGGAGAACAGGGGTAAAAAAGGATTTGGGAGATAGGGTTGATGAAAGAATATTAGGATGGTTTGGACACATGGAAAGAATGAGTGAAGAAAGACTAGTAAAAGAGGTTTGGAAGGCAGATGTGGAGGGAGTGAACATGAGGGGACGTCCTAGGATGAGGTGGATGGATGGGGTGAAGGGGGCTTTGGGGAAGAGGGGAATGTCTGTTGAGGAAGGAAGGGAGAGGACGGAAGACAGAGGTGAGTGGAGAATGGTTGTATATGGATGATGTGACTGCATGAGGAGGAATGGGTGGGGTGGTGGGGGTATGTAGTATGTGTGAGTAAATTTTGACGCAGCCCGAAGGGATTTCTCCCTGTCCTCTCCTTATATGCAAAGGGGGACGGAGAGGGGGGGACGGAGAGGGGGGGTCGCCGATTAAATGAAGCGGCCTTGCTGTGGATGTACTGTGTCTTGCGACACTGCTTCTGACCCAGGGCGGTGGGCAGGGTGCAGGGATGACCCGTCATCCAGGAGGTGCTCAGATGAGAGGAAGGGTGGGAGGGGTGTGGAGGGTATTTAGGGATGAAATGGGTGGGAGTGTTTTTATGCCTTTCCCTTTTTGGCTACCTCCCTTGGAAGGGGGAAAAAGCCTTGGTATATGTATGTATGTATGTAGCAAGTTGTAGGATTCTCCAACAATTTTGTTTATCTGTTTATCATAGGACAAGTTGTTTGAGGTAATTACACCCAAATCTTTTTCGGATCTCTCCTTTACCTCCTTGGTTCCAATTTTATATTGTCCTGATATTCTATTTTTGCTTTTACCAAAGTCCACTTCCCATTTCTGACTCCAGTTCCATACCTTATTCAGGTCTTCCTGCAGTGATTCGCAATCCTTTCCTCAACACTTTGGCATTGTCTGCAAAGAAGCTCATGTATTTCACATCATCATCCATGTCATTCACATAAATAGCAAACATTATTGGAGCTGGTACAGATCCTTGCGGTACTCCACTGATCACCTCTTTCCAATCTGAATATTTTTCTCTGAGCACTACTCTCATCTTTCTACCAATCAGGAAGTCCTCCATCCAGTATTAGGTTCCCTTGTATCCCTCCTATATATTCCAGTTTTTTTTTTTTTTGTTTTTTTTTGTGGTACTGTGTCAAAAGCTTTTTGTAAGTCCAGGAAGGTACAATCAGCTAATCCATTCCTTTTTTGCACTATGTCTACTAATCTTGTGGTACATGATCTTCCTTGTCTGAACCCAAATTGTCTTGGGTTTATTATATTATTATCTTCCAGGTGTTTTACCTATCGATTCTTGATGATTTTCTCACAAATTTTGGCTATAGTGCTTGTTAGTGAGACTGGCCCATAGTTAGTTGGTTCTTCTTTGTTTCCTCCCTCCTTTATATATTGGTACAATGTTAGCATTTATCCAGTCTTTTGGTATTTTTCCTTATTTAAGTGAGCAACTTATGTATTTTGTCTGTTAGTTCTTCTTTGCATTCTTTTAGAATACAATTTGCAATTCCATCCAGGCCATGTGATTTCCTTATGTCAAGGTTTGATAGATGTTCCAATATTTCTTTTTGTGTTATTGTTACCTCGCCCATGGGGGGAGATCACCTTTCATTACCTTCGTCCCAATATTGTGCTTTATCTCTCGTGAAAACAGATTTGAAGCGATTATTTATGACTTTGGCCATTTCTAATTCTTTTGTGCATTCTATATTCCCTTGGCCTTGTTTCACCATTTCCTGTTTGTTTTTAAGTTTACCATTCATGTATCAATAGCTTGGGTTACTCTTTGCATTTATCTATATTATCCTTTTCATGGTTCCTTTTTTCCTCTCTTCTCACTTTAACATACTCATTTCTATAGTTTAAACTTGCCATTTTCCAGGTTTTTCATCTTTTCTCCATCTTTTCCAAGCTCTGTTCCTTCTATCTTTTGCCTCACTGCATCTTTTGTTGAACCTGCATTTAATGTACACTCTCTCTAGCTTCTGTCTTGGTACATGCCTATTCACCCCTTCATTGTAATCATCCATCAAGATAT
Organism: Oratosquilla oratoria; assembly: GCF_046742065.1. Taxonomy (NCBI): domain Eukaryota; kingdom Metazoa; phylum Arthropoda; class Malacostraca; order Stomatopoda; family Squillidae; genus Oratosquilla; species Oratosquilla oratoria. The sequence goes on along the minus strand of NC_134789.1, from coordinate 20,359,600 downwards.
CCCATTTCTCTTCCACTTTTGTCTCTTCCATGTAAAAATTTTCCCAGTTTGCATTCTGGAAGAATTTCTTTAGTTTTCCAAAGTCCATTTTGTTGTACATCAATCTTCCTTTCCTATGCTTTTCATTTCTCTCCATGTATATTTCTCCCTTTAGTTCAGTCTCAATGAGTCTCTTTCCGATTGGTGTCTTGTATTAGATTTTATTCACAATTTCAGATTCAGTTGTAAATATTAAATCTAGTTTCGATGGCTCCTAGTTATTTCTGTATCTGGTGTTTTCACTGACCTACTGAGTCATTGTATATTCCATGGTCATGTTTAGTAGTACATTACCCCACAAGTCTTCTCTCACTTTCATGTTCTCCCAAAAAATTTCTTTGCAATTGAAGTCCCCCATAATCACCAGATTACCTCTGCCCATTAGTATCTCATTTAATGATTGCCTTGTATCTTCTAGCATTTTTGTGTGCTCGTTCTCTTTCTAAGTGTTTGTTTTTGGGGGCACATAAGTCACCACAAACTTTCTACTTTTCATGTTCTTGTCTTCGACTTTTATTATTATCAGTTCTACATTACCTTTGCCCTCCGCAATTTTTGTCACATCCAAGTTTTTCTTGGCCAAGAACATGATTCCTCCCCCGTTTCTTGTCTCTGTTTTTAATCCAGTAATTGTATTGTCCATGTCCAATATTGATGGATGGTTTTCACCCCTTAGTTTAGTCTCCACAATTCCCATTATGTCTGGTTTTTCTTCTAGCAGGTAATCATTAAGTTCATTCAGTCCTGAAATTAATCCGTCGATGTTGGTATAGGCCACTTTCAATTTTCTTTTTTCTCCATTTTTTTTTTTTTTCTGTCTTTGGTTCATCCATTCTGATATACCATTTCCTCAGTCTCATGTCAATTACTCTCTAATAGAATTCCTTGCTTTTGGTTTCCGTTCTCATCACGCTTTTTTCCTTTGCTTCATCTCTCAGTGTCTTTTCTTTTTCTAATTCCTTAATACTCAAATACTCATTTCTCTTTTTATCCATATCTTATTGTACTTTTCACTCCTTGCCAAGTTGCCTACTTTTTCAAATATGTCTTCTATTACCATTTGAGATCTTAGTTTTATCTTTAGGGGTCGATTTCTATCCTTAGAATAGTGACCAATTCTATATGCATTGTCTATGCCTTTCCTTGCATCTTGGGCTCCATCCTGAATTTCTTTTAGGATTGCTATTGCTCTTTTTCTTCTTTTTCTTTTATGTACCTTGCCAGCCCATGTTTTTCTTCTAGTCCATATACCACAATACATTTTTTCCTATCACTGTGTCTCTGACCCAATTTGCTTTTTCATTAATTACGGATAATTGTGTCTTTTGCATTTTCCTGCAGTTGTTGTTGGACTATTTGTTTGAAAACAATTTCTTTATTTTCAATTTTTTCCTTCCATTTCTTAATCTTTTGGATACTTTACTCAAAGTTCTTTGATTTTTTCAGTCATTTCTTATATTCAATTGACAGACACCAGCTAGCGAATACCTGTGAAATTAATATCTCCGAATAGTGTTAAGTGATTGTGTTGTGTTTTTGTAATTGTATACCTATAGCACTATACAGTTACAGATATAAGATAAAGTGTAGTATTCTATTTAAATTCAAAACGGTATTCCGTTACTGTACTCCAGAGGTAGGAGAAATAGTATAAAGTGAGCAGAGTAAGCTTCGTGAATTATTTTATTAGAGACCGCTTTGTTTTTTGTTGTTTTGTATTTTCTCTTTGCCGTTTATATTGCTAAAGGAGGAGCAAAATGCCTTGTGAAGGTTGTGTGAACCTGGAGGTCCGTCTCAGGATGTGTGAGGAGGAAATTCGTCTTCTCAGGAGTGCGCTCAGTGAGAAGAGTGAACCCTCCCCACAACCCAATGAGCATTCCAACTTCTTCCCCTTCTGTCACTGTCGTGAGCGAGTGGCCCTCCATGGGGTCCCGTTTGTCGAGCCCGCATTCGGTAGACGTGTGCCCTGTGGAGCAACCACTGGCTCTAGCCAATCGTTTTGCTCTACTGGAGGATGAAGTGGCTGAAAACCAGGAGTTCTTGGTGGTGGGGGACTCCATGGTGCAAGGCTATGACGACATCCTGCAGCGGAAGACTAAGCGACGTTGCAAGCTTGTATGTCAACCAGGCTGTGGGATCGCTGATTGTACCCAGTCCATCAGGGAGCAAGGACGGAAGAACACGGTTATGATTGTTCATACAGGAAGCAACAATGTAGGTAGGGTGAGATCAGAGGAAGTTGTTCAGAATTACAAGGACCTCCTTCAGGAGATGAAGGAACGTGGGAGCCATCACATAGTCTGTGGGATCTGTGGCAACACGCCACATCTGCTGCAGTGTCCCCTAAGTGTACATAGCATCAACTGTACATAATATTGTTAACCCTAGATTGGTGGAGGTGGCGCGCGCTGGCGATTCCCGTGACCACTGTATCCAAAAAGATACACAGAATAAAAAATTAAAATAAAATATATGCGTGTGTTTTTTGTCCATTTAAAGTTACTATAATATAAATATAGGGTTCGTAGAGTCCTGCTAATACAAAATTAACGTAATTCCAAAATAAAAAATGACAACTATGAACAATTGAAAAAAACTTTGACAGAAAATCAAAGGATTGAGATTACGTGTTCCTGAGCCTAATATAAGAGGAACTTGGTAAAAAAAACATTATAACAATGACCTACATATGTCCATTCATCTCATACAAAACCTTTAAAACCTCAATTGTACAAAAAAAACTTCGTCATGACTAAATGAATATGGGTGATTTTGGAAATGAATTTTTATGTGTAATGTGTAAAAATAATGCATGTACTTATTTTTCTTTTATGAAATTGTGTTTCTATGTGAAACATATATTCTTTGTATGAAATTGCACTTACATAGAGACGGAAGTGGAGTGTGAGAGGGGGAGGGGGGGGATTGGTGCGTAGGCCTATGCACTGAGGGAGAGGAGGTAACCGGATGTGGAATTTAGAGGGGGAGGGGAAGACAGGATGTAATGACAGCACTCAAATCCCTATGAGGACCTTCTAAGCATTCAATAAATGTCTCTGGCGACGCAAAAAATATAAATAGGTGATATTGCGAGCACTGTGCCACCTTGGCCCTCTGTCCTAGAACCCTCATTTAGTCACGATGGTTATATTATTACTTTCATTTATTGTCACCGACGTATTATCACAACCATGTTGAAACTCATGAGAGTTTACATGCTGTGCTAACTCATCTTCAGTGTAGTATATAGTACGTTTCATTTTTGGTTTCGACAACCTAAAATGAAATTGAAAAAACTATATAATGACAATTCCTTCTCTATTATAGAGTTGTGTATACAATTATAGTATTTTTTTCTACCTATACAATACAAAATTTTTGTTTCTAAGCTACCATGTGAAGATATATAATGATTTGACTTTTCCCATCTGACGTCCACAAGCGTAGCATATCCGGTAGGAACTGGACCAATCGGATACACACTACCTTATAGGGGCTATATTATGTATCCAGATGGGGTAAAAACACCCTTAAAAGAAAAAATATAATAATTACTGATAACTCAAACAATAAAAGTTACCACATAGGCATTATTGTGGACAAAAAAGCCCGCGAAAATTTAAGCGCGAAAAGTGTGTATCCAATTGGCCCCGCTCCACCAATCTAGGGTTAAGGGGATCGTCCATCAGAAAATCACGAAAAAATAAAAATTAAAAAATACGAAATTCTGAAAATATTTCCTCTAAAAGTGTTGCTCATAAGCTATCTCGTGGCTGAGTATGGAAGCTGTATCTTAATTTTTACTATCTAAAAAAATATATAATTCAGTAGCCCCCACCCTACTGTGGCTGGGTTGTGTGCGCTGAGTACTGCATATTACGTTTTCTGTTGTTACATATATTTGCTAACAAAAGAAGCTGTGTATTTTGCACAATATTTATGCTTTTGTATGATAATTAATAGCACACGAGCTAATATGTTGACAGATGCTGTGACAGTTGACACAGTATTATGAGAAGGCAATACGTGATTGTGTGAATACTGACGTTCAGACAATGCGTAAAGCTATCATGGCCTCCTACCTGCATTCTGTCAGCACAGATGAGAAGCCATTGCATTCTTACTGTCCTACGGGAGAAGACTCGAGGTGTTTTTTTTCCAGAGAGCACTAGCCAGGCAAGAGGAACCCGAGTCTCACAGAGTCAAGAAGCCATTCCTGGCAAAGATTCCCACTGAGAAGCGGAAATCTATCCTGGCAATATATCAAGACCTCACCTCTACAGAGCTTTTAGAGAAATGCCTCAAGGGAAGGACACAAAACCAAAATGAAAGCTTCCATGCAAAGATCTGGGCTTTGAGTTCAGAGGAAGTTTGCATCAGCAGCTAGAGTTCAATTCTGTGCTCAAGTTGCAGTTCTGAACCACATCTTTGGTTATGAACTTGCATATATGCCATCAGCAAGAGGGACAACAACCAGTGATGCCATAAAACAGCTTAGGATGGCAGATAAAGATTGTCTGTCGCCAAAGATGCATTGTGCCAAGAAAAGGAAAAGTGCAATATAACCCTGGTGCTAACTGGATTCATCACATAAACCTGTAATTAATCAAAAGCTGGCAACAAAGAGTAGGGTTGTGCCTATGATACCCTTTCAACACCATAACACCCTAAATGATGAAAGGGGACCAGTAACCATGAACAAAAAAACTATGACGCTCATTCCTGAAAAACTTGATTTTTGCACATTTAACTTGATTCATATCCAAAATGCCTTCACTGATTTTTAACTGCAAATCCTTTTCGGATTCAGCATAATTGGGAGAACATTTGGAGGCAGATTTATGTCCTGTCAAGGACTAGTAGGATTTTTTCATATATACCTTTTTTTTTTTTTATCAACTTACTTTGGATTTTTTTTTTCTCATAACAGACTGATCAGAACATCATAATTCTGCCTCCATTTCTTCATCTATCTTAGCCCATTATAAAGACAAAAAATAATCAATATCCCAGTCAAAGATCTATCCTCTGAATCAATTTAATTTTTTTTCAAAAATTACCCCTCGGGAAAAAAAAAAAAAAAAAGGAAAAAAAAAAAAAAGTATAAGCATAAATGACTTGAAAATTCGGTGGTATCTTCTCTGAGACAAGTCAGTTACTAGGAAAAAATCTCAGCCACTTTCACCCCAAACTAAAAAAGTTCGAATTTTTAATGGACGATCCCCTTAATCTTCATCAAATCATTGTACAGGTAGTCGTCGACTTACGACCTATGCGACTTACGACTGATCGACTTTACAACCACGAGATAGTACAATAATATTTAACATTTAGCCACTTCAGTACGGGACTTAAATCTCGCGGGCAGCAGCCAATGCCAGCCGTATGACGTAACGTAATAATATTCGCATCATAAAATATAGTCGCCGCTTATATCGATCGTTCTCTCTTTCACCCGCGAATTTTGAAAACCACAGAGAATGGGATTCAGGGCGCATTTGGGAGAATGTAAAAACACAGGGGCGACTACAATAAATATAATCAAGACGCCGATATGGCAACGTCGCGAATCCACTTGCTCCTCATGATGCCTACGTGTGTGGCACCGTATGGAAGGGGTTAATAGAGTAATAGAATTGCAATGTTATGCCTGGCAGTGCAGTACAATTCCTTTGCACTCAGGGAGACGCGAGTACGATAGTTTTGGCAGGTTACCGGCAGCGTCAGCTTCCCTCTCATTCAGGAGCATGTGGTATTTCTGACTTCATTCATGACAAGGATTATATCTTTAAATTTTTTGTGTTTCAAACCCCCATGAGGATGTCTAAAAGAAAATAATCTTTCGATATTTCCAAGCCTGCCAAGAAACAAAGAAAGGTTATTGATCTTGACACGAAAATGAAAGTGATAAAACATTATGAAGGAGGGAAGAAAGTTAATGTGATAGCACGTGAACTTCAGTTATCACATTCTACAGTGTCGATAATTTTAAAAGACAAAGAGAGGATCTCAATTTTGCCTTGGATTTTATATTTCAATATGTTTTGTAATTAATAAAATGTAACAGTAAAACTTTTTTATGCCTAGTCTGTTGTCGATAACAATATGTTCGGTACAGCATTTTGTATTTTTATGTTTTGGAATATTTTCGGTACAGTACGTAAACGAAAAGAATGTTTTGAAATATTTTTCCTAATTTTGCCTTGCATTATGTATTTTTATGTTTTGCAATTAATAAAATGTAACAGTAAACTTTGTTTAAGCCTAGTCTGTTGTTGTTGTTGTTGTCGTTCCCTAGACTGTCTGTCCGAGCAGTCCCGTCTCCCCAAGGAAGGCCACAGCCGAAACTGGGTTTTCCCACAAATCCTTTATAGAGTGTATGTTGTGTTGTTTGCGTGCATGATTGTGTATAATGCAGTCTTCCATTATGTGTTGTATGGTATGGGGTGAAGTGTTACATCCTGGGCAGCTGTTCACAACACGGTCGTCCAGCCTCTTCTGGTAGCTTAGAAGTGCTGGGTGGTGACCGCATCGCAGTCTGGCCAAGTGGACTCTGTCCTTTCGTGGGAGAGAGGATTCAGAAGGGTGGATATCAGGGGGTCTGGCATGCAGCAGTGTGTTGTCTTTCAGTGTGTTAATGGAGCGGTGAGTGATATGATTATGAATATGTTTCCGGAGGCTGGTATTTGGTGGTTGTGGAGGAAGAGAAGAGAGTATCTGTGCGTAATAAAGGTCTTTGGGTGTAGTTTTAATGTTTCTTGGTGTGTGTGGGTGTTCTGCTATGTAGTGTAGCGGGTGTGATGTGTTTGTGGTGGCTGCAGCAAGTGTTTGTGTGCCTCTCATGTCGAGGTGGTCCTTGACTTTGAGGACTTTTGTTTCATGGTGTAAATGGTCTGTAGGTGATGTATTTGTGCAGCCTGTAATTGTTTTTAGGGCTTTGTTTTGTATGATTTGAAGGGTGTTGTGGTGTGTCTCACTGAGATTAGGAGCCCATGCAGGACTCGCATAATTCATCACTGAGCGTATGCATTGTTTGTATATTGTTATGTTAGTTTCTTTGTTTTGTCCAAATGTTGTTCCAGTGATTGACTTAAGTGCATTAAGTCTAGGTGTGCATTTGTTTTTTATGTTTGTGAGGTGTTGTTTGAAAGACATGGATGTATCGTATGTTACACCAAGAATTTTCGGTGTGTTTGTGTGTGGTATTAGAGTGTTGTTGATGTAGAGATGAGGTATGTATTTGTGTTCTTTTGTCCAGTTGGTGAGAAGTGTTGCTGTAGATTTGGTTGGAGCTATTTTGAGTCTGTTTGTGATGAACCATGTGTTGAGTGTGTCAAGGTAAGGCTGGATTATTTCTGCAGCTTTGTCTGTGTTACGATGTGTGCATGTGATTGTTATGTCGTCTGCGTAGGAAGAGATTTGTATTTCTGAGGTGTCTGGCGTGGGTAAGTCATGCATGTATAGATTAAATAATGTGGGGGATAGAACTGAGCCCTGTGGTACATTCTTTTCGTTTACGTACTGTACCGAAAATATTGTTATTGACAACAGACTCAGCTCTACGCAGATAGCCTAGTCTGTTGTCAATAACAATATTTTCGGTACAGTACGTAAACGAAAAGAATGTTTTGAAATAAATGTTTTCCTAATTTTGCCTTGCATTTAGTATTTTTAATGTTGCAATTAATAAGATGTAAACTATACAGTACAATGATTTTAATTTAACTAACAAAAAAGTATTTGTAGGTCAAAGATGACAGGACTTTATTCAGTATGCGTAGGCCTAGGCTACGTTTCCTAACGACAATTATAAAAATAATGAATATTAAACAACGTAGCTCAAAGATGATAAGATTTTATTCAGTATGCATACGTTTCCTAAAGAAAGTCTGATGATAGAATAATAAAAAATTTAAAAAATACAGTATTAAATATCATAGGTCAAAGATGATAGGATTTTATTCAGTATACTACGTTTCTCAAAGAAAATCAGATGAAATTATAAAAAAGGTTTAAAAAATACTATACAACATAGTTCAAAGATGCTAAGATTATTTCAGTATGCTAAATATAATATAGAATATACATGTATACAGTAACAAAAATAATATTTAAAGGGTAATATATACTGTATATAAAGTCCGACTTGCGTCCAGATCAACTTATGACCTGTCTGTCGGAACCGAACTCGGTCGTAAGTCGACGACTACCTGTATACATCCATTATAATCAATACAGTATATTGTAAATATTTTACCACATCCAAGGATTACCATCATATAGTAGAATCTATTTGTATATAACATTAATTGCATACTTCGTACAGAACATTTACGTTTTCACCATGTATTATGTCATGGCGGATGGCCAAATCAAATACAAATCCCAAACAGTATTAAAGTTTGAGTTACTCCTTCCTACAACTGGGACGATAACCATCATCTACCAAGATGAGGTAACCATTCTCATCAGATGCAGGCTCGTGTTGGAACAGTAGAGCCATATGGATTAATGATAGGGTATCGCAGTTGTGCACACAATTGGGATACCACTTTCTTGATCCTTGGTATCTCTTTTCTAGGTGCCATGACCTTTACGCTTCTGATGGGATCCACCTCACCCGCAGAGGCAAAGATGTTCTTACAAACCTCATTGTGGGAGTTTGTAATGAACTAGCTCCTTTTTTGGGGTAGAAGCCCAAAGGGAAGGGGAAATAGAATGTACTTGGGAAAAGTGTAGAGTATAGTATTAATGTAGAACAATGTGCCAGTATAGGACAAAATATAATTTTAGGATATAATGTCGGTAGATGATGAAATGTTACATTAGGATGTAATATCAAAGGACAAAATGTCACGATGGGATGTAATGACAGTGGAGGACAAAAAATCACGATGGGAAGTAATGATAGTGGAATTGAATTGAATTGAATAATTGGGATTTATCTAGTGTCGCAACATCAGTGGTCATTCACGCCGTAGTATTTATGATTAAGAAAAGGAAGTGGTAAAAAGCTTAAGAAATAAATAAAATAAAAAAAGATTGAAATCTAAAGATCATTGAGAAGATCAATAGCACTAAGAAAATCAAAAATAGAATTTATATTGCAGTTACATCCCAGAACATTTCGAAGGGACAGATCTTCATCTCTGTGTTTTGACAAATATTGTTGTCTTTCTTCATCATAACTGGGGCATTCCACCATAATGTGTCTAATGGTCATAGGAACAAGGCAATCATTACAAAATGGAGGAGGACTGCCCTCCATAAGAAAGCCATGGGATAATCTAGAGTGACCAATCCTCAACCGGCAAAGGGTTACTTCCTGTTTTCTATTCTGCAATGTATAAGACCAAGGATGAATAGTATCAGTAATCTCTCTCATCTTGTTACCAGCCTCAAGATCCCATTGGAAATGCCAAAGAGATGAGATCTCAGCTTTGATTAGAGGGATATAATCTTCATAAGGTATAGGCTGTAAGCGAGGTAAGGGTGAGAGAGCGGCTTCCTTGGCCAATTTATCGGCCTGTTCATTTCCTGGTACTCCAACATGTGCTGGAACCCAGCAGAAGTTTATCTCATTACCTCGACTCTCGATTAAAAAAAGCCATTCTAAGATCTTTAAAACTATTGGGTGCCTTGGGTCGAATTGTTCTAGAGACTGCAAGACACTCTTTGAGTCACTAAAAATTGTAAAACATTTGGCTCTCTTTTTCATGGAGGATATAATCTCCATGGCGGACAGTATTCCCGTCAGTTCGGCAGTGAAATTAGATGTTGTATCAGGCAAGGTACCCTTACAATTAAAATCCTTTGAGAATATTCCAAAACCAACGCCAGCGCTAGTTTTGGAGCCATCAGTAAAAACAAACATAGAGGGTTGGTGACTAAAAGAATGTTCTAAAAAAGCATTGCGTAGTTCATAATCCTTGAAATCACGCTTACAACCGTTAAAATATTTACAGAAAGATACTGTGGGCAGTCTCCATGGGGGAACAACCGAATATTTAAAAGGGAGGATGGGAATCTTGGGAAGATTCATGTCCTCTAAGATCCTTTTCATCCGGTATCCAAAAGGCTTTGGAAGTCTGGGGTGATTGTTGAAACAAGTGCTGTTAAAATCTGCTTGAGCTGTTCTAAAAGCGAGAGTTGGGAAGCCTCTGCAATCTATGCCAGTATCTAATAGATGAGGTCTGGCGAATAAGATCTAACAACATTTCCCCTGCATCAACTAATAAACTTGGTATTGGGGAAGACTTGAAAGCACCTGTGGCCAAACGAACTCCACTGTGGTGTATCGTATCTAAACTTTTTAGTCTGGATGAAGTGGTCGATGAGTAAAACTCGCATCCATACGACAATTTCGATAAAATAAGGGAATGATGTAACCGTAAAATTGTTCTGCGGTCAGCGCCCCATGAGTCGGCAGAAATGTACGACGACAGTTTTGCTGGGTGAAAATTTAAAACCATTATTATCGGCCCATGAAACTATTTTATTGATGCAGAGTTGTAGTTTTCTTTCAGCTATTGCCATGTTACTAGCTCTAAAAGAAATGGAGAGGTCATCTACAAAAAGGGTGGCAAGTATATCAGGAGGAATCACAGATGTCACCCCATTTATAGCTAAACTAAAGAGAGTGACACTGAGAACACACCCCTGAGGTACACCTTCTTTCTGTTGTCTTATTTCAGATATGATGTTCCCAACTCTTACTCTAAAAACACGATTTGCTAAAAAGTTCTTGATGAAAAAGGCCATTTCTCCTCGAATGCCAATAGCATGTACAACCTTAAGAATACCATGCTTCCATGTGGTATCATATGCTTTCTCTAAGTAAAAGAAAACACTGATATGATGTTGCTTAGAGACAAAGGCTTTACAAATCAAAGATTTTAGTCGAAGTAAGGCATCAGCAGTGGAGTGCATGTGAAGGAAACCACATTGAATATCAGATATGATGTGGTTTCGTTCAAGATACCAGACTAGTCGTGCATTGACCATTTTTTCTAAAATTTTGCACGTGCAGCATGTGAGGGCAATAGGATGGTAATTTGATGGAATTGAACCATCTTTATTAGGCTTAAGAAAAGGTCAAATTATACCTATTTCCCAAACACTGGGAAACAAAGGTTCAAACCACATCCTATTAAGAAGTGCAAGAATAAAACCTTTAGTTACTGGAGATATATGTTTCAACATGGCATATGTAATGTCGTCAGGACCTGGAGAAGTATCACTGCAGGAGTTCAAAGCTGAATCATATTCCTTTTCAGTGAAAGGGAGGTTATAGGATTCTTCATGAGGGGCAGTGAAGTCAAGATTACGTTGTTGTTCTCTCATTCGGTATTGATATCCAGGAGAGCTGTTGTCTGGTTTAGATATATTAGCAAAATGATTTGCTAAGGCATTACTGACATCTTTAGGATCAAAGACCAAAGAGCCATCTAATCTTAAAACAGGTGGAGGGAAAATGGTGTATTTCCCCGATATTCTTCTCAAGTTTTTCCAAACGATCGATGCCGGTGTTCTATAGTTGAATGATGATACAAATTTAGCCCAAGACTGATGCTTTGCTCCTTTGATGGTACGTCGAAGTAATGCCCTGCTTTTATGATAAGCAACTAAATTCTCATCATTTCTATGGCGATGTAATCTAGTCAAAGCTCTTCGTGTTGCTCTATGTAGATTTCGTATGGTGTCAGACCACCATGGTACAGGGCGTCTCCTAAACTTTCCAGATGACTTTGGGATGGAATTAATACCAGCAGTGTAGAGTGTGTCATCTAAGTACTCCAGTGCAGCTTCTACTGAAGAAAAACTGTCAATACTGTTCTGGACAGTACTCAATTCTTCAAACTTGGTCCAGTCAGCTTTTTCAGTGCACCAGCGAGGAATACCATCTGTAGGAGCACCTTCCTGTGTATACAATACAGTGGGATAGTGATCACTGCTTTGTAAGTCATCAAGGACTTTCCATTCAAGGTCCAAAGCACAATTTGAGCTGCAGATTGATAAATCTATACATGATGTAGAGCCAGTCTGAATGTGATAATGAGTAGGTTCACCAGTATTTAAAACAGTAATGTCCTCCTGCTCCAAAATAGATGAAATTATATTTCCTTTCTGATTTGTGGTAACATCAGCCCATAATGGGTGATGAGCATTAAAGTCACCCATAATGACAAATGGCTGAGGTAACTGTTGAATAAGATTCAACAGACTATCTTTGGTTATATTAGTACTTGGTGGTAGATATAGGGAGCAGACTGTATATCTGCGATTCAAGCTGGCTTGTATCACGACAGCTTGCAATCGAGACTGAAGAGGGATGGGAACATGAGGTATATCTTTACGGATATACAACATGTTTCCCCCATGGATACCAATATCTGGATCATATGTAGTATGGTATGCTTTGAAGTCTTTAGGGCATGGGGTGAATGAGTCTAACATTATTTCTTGTAAGGAAATAATATTAGGTTGCTGGTCATGGATTAGCAGTTTCAATTCCTCATACTTGGCTCTTAGTCCCTGACAATTCCATTGGAGCAGAGTGAATTTATCTATGGTTCAGGGAATGTCGGGTGGTGTTGTTACCCGACTTCTTGGTCTTAGATTGTGGGACTGAATGGACCTCTGCTTTAATTGGAAGTTTTGGTGGTTTAGATGATTGAATTCCAGGTTTAATTTTAGTATGACCGTTTTTAGGTCTACCAGAGGTGGTAGAACTTCCCTGTGGCCCTACAGGTACAGGGGGAGGGACTACTTTCTCTATAGGTACAGAAGGATCTCCTGTTGATCCTTCTCGGTTGAGGGAAAGGTTTCCCACTCCCCTCTCAGGGTCCCACGAAGAGGGCCACTATCTGGGCCCTCGGGTGATGGTGTAGGGCCTCCCATGGCCCCAATATGGGAAGATTTGTTAGATGGCATTTTGGATACAGCTGTTGTAGAATCTCTATTCTGAATTTTGCCACTTGGGCAATCCAGAGTCTGAACTCCGTGTTCGCTTATTGCGAGTTAGTTGGTCAACTGATCGGTTGGTTGATTGTTTGCACTTTATCTGGTGTGACTGATCGGTCTCCATTTTATCCGTATTAGGTTGTGTTTTAGTGGTGAGGTGGCCTGTAGGCTGTAATTTGTTGCCAAGGGCTTCCGAGTATGTCTTAGTGTTAAGTTTTAATGGATCAATCACTTTTCTTCTTGCTTCAGAGTAGCTAATATGTTCTCTGACCTTTATATTTCGGATTTGTTTTTCTAGTATATATTTTTCACAAGATCTAGAGGAAGTTGGGTGCTCTTCATGACAATTAAAACATTTTGATGTTTTCGTACATTCTCCATGTTTGGTTTCACTGCAATTGACACAAATCGGTGGTGTTCCTGCTAATTTCTTGCGACATGTGGTGAATATATGACCGAACATTTGGCAGTGGTAACATCTTCTTGGTGAAAGTATATATGGTCTAACCTTCAGTTTATACCAAGCAGCAGATATTGATGATGGAAGATTAAGCAGGTCAAATGTTAAGATTATTAGAGGTTGGTCTACAAGAGTGCCATTTTCTTTTCGTTTCATCCGGCGAACACTTGAAACGTGCTGGGATTTTTCAACTCTGTTAAGAGCTTTTCTTCAGAAAACCTCAGCAGTTCCTTGGAGTAGACAACTCCTCTACACTGGTTGAGTGTCTTGTGGGGGGTACAATCTGCCTCATGCCCAGCAACTTTTCCAATGTTCTGCAATTTTGAGCTCTCTTCTGGAGAGTTAACCTCTATCAGAAGTGATCCACTACTTTGGGGGATGATTTTGGGTTCCCTGCCAATACATTGGATAATTTCTCTATGGACATAAAAAATGTCTAAAGAGTCAATGGGGTTGTCATTGGGCATGGATAAAGTTAAATATCTATTATAATGGGACTCAAAAATCCCAGGCAAAACTTCCAATTGTCCTCGTGGATTAGTTAGAGGGGGGAAAGACTTTTCTTTAATTTTATTTTTCCGCTGTGGTTTAGCGGAATAGGGTTCCAGTGTGATGAAAGACTGTGGACTTTCATCTCTAGAACCAGTAGAGGCCTTGCTCATATCCTTGGTCATGCATAGGTCGTCAGCGTTAGGAGAGTTTTCTCTTAAGGGACTGTGGGAAGTGCTTATAGGTGAACGTGTCATAAAAGTTGTTCAATTTCTTTGGTGAACTTATGTATACTTACTCTATCGGAAAGAGTATTATTGCATACTAAATTGTTTTAGTAACATGTATATATTACGTGTAGTTAATTTTTTTCTTTCTTTTTTTTATGATAGTATCTGTAATCATTGAAGTATCCACAGGCATAGGTAATCAGCCTACTATGTAGGAAATGAAAGATTAGAGTCTTGGAAACAACTTCATCAAGTTAGATTTTTTCCTACTCTCTTTTATTTTTTTTTTTATTTTTTTTATTTTGAATAGTAGAAACTTCAGTGAAAATCTGCTATGATAAATTAAACAAAAAAATTAAGTTACAGTTTCCTTTGTTTTTTTCTGATCAAATTAAAGAATTACTCTCTTTACAAATTCGAAAGAATGAATGAAATCGGACAAAAAGAAACAGAAATATGGCTATTTAAATATAAAAAACATAAACTTTTCAGGAGAGGCATTTAAAGTTTAAAGGAGCGCACCGGCATTTAAAATCCTCCGGCCGCGTACTCACTCGTGACAGTCTATTTTTTTACGTTTCCGTTTAAAACTTTAAACAAAACTGAACTGGCTATCGAAAATTTGACTTAATTTCAATATACAGAATGTTTTTTCATGCAATGGGGTTGCCAGATGTCGCCAATAATTTATCTATTTCATTTAATATATAAGAACAGAAACGGAATTGAGCTGTAATATTTGGTCGAAGTGTTACAGCCATCATAGAGAATCTTTTGAATACCTGTTGGTAGAAAAAAAGATAATACGATCACATGCATGACTGGTAGGCTAACAGATATGCGACAGGGCGACATCCTTTCTCCTTTAGCTTTGAAGAGATACTGAGATCCTTGTGGTGATTGACGATTAGTGTTGGGCAAGTTGCCAGATATCTCCATATATATTAATTATAGTAAACAAAACAGAACTGGGTATCAAAATTTTGACTTTATTTCAATATACAGAATGTTTTTTCATGCAATGGGGTTGCCAGAGGTTGCCAAAAATTTATCTATTTTATTTTATATATAAGAAAAGAAATGGAATTGAGCTGTAATATTTGGCTAAAGTGTTACCACCATCATAGAGAATCTTTTGAAATGTTTACCTAAAATTCGTTGATTTTCCAGAATTTTTCGTGTTTTCGCGCCCTACAGTCCCTTAAGGGTTTGTCTTGATCGCAGTGAGGGTGACCTTACTGGGGGCGGTTCCCCAGTCAGGTGGTTATGAGGCAAACTATGTTTGGAGCACCTTTTCTAGCCCCCTTCCCATGTGGGGTGAGCAGAGTGGATCCTGAGTAGGGCTGCTTAGTCATGTGGGTAGCTACCGAAGCGTGCTGTTGCCTCAGTCCCAATATGAGAGCGATTTATCTTGCCCACACCGCCTATGTGTAGTTCGTGACTAGAGGCTTCCAGAGATCACCTTCTCCTGCCCCCATCGTCACTAGCCATCGCCATAGGGCTTTCTTTTGCCGCTACTGAGAGGGGCGGCTGAAAATTAGGTCGGAGGGAGGGAACAGTAAGCGGAAGAGAAGAGAGGCATGGAAAAGGAAGTTTAAGAGGAAGCCCTGTGCAGGGAAACAAGAGTCCCGCCCGGGGATTGGCATTAGTCACCTCTTACGACACACAGCTGACGTGGCGGGGCTATATTCTATACTACACCCCCTAGCCCCAGGGGGCTAATAATAGTGGAGGACAAAATATCACGATAGGATGTAATGATAATGGAGGAGAAAATATCATGGTAGGATTTAATGTCAGTGGACCACAAAATATAATTTTAGGAAGGGATATCGGACAGAATGTCAATGAAGGCCAAAATATCATGATGGGATGTAATGACAGTGGAAGACAAAAGATCACAATGGGATGTAATTATTTTTTTTTTTTTTTTTTTTTTTTTTTACCAAGGCTTTTTCCCCCTTCCAAGGGAGGTAGCCACAAAAGGAAAGGCATAAAAACACTCCCACCCATTTCATCCCTAAATACACTCCACACCCCTCCCACCCTTCCTCTCATCTGAGCACCTCCTGGATGACGGGTCATCCCTGAACCCTGCCCACCGCCCTGGGTCAGAAGCAGTGTTGCAAGACACAGTACATCCACAGCAAGGCCGCTTCATTTAATCGGCGACCCCCCCCTCTCCGTCCCCCTTTGCATATAAGGAGAGGACGGGGAGAAATCCCTTCGGGCTGCGTCAAAATTTACTCACACATACTCCCTCACCCCCCACCCCCCCCCCCCGCCTATTCCTCCTCATGCAGTCACATCATCATCCATATACAACCATTCTCCACTCACCTCTGTCTTCCGTCCTCTCCCTTCCTTCCTCAACAGACATTCCCCTCTTCCCCAAAGCCCCCTTCACCCCATCCATCCACCTCATCCTAGGACGTCCCCTCATGTTCACTCCCTCCACATCTGCCTTCCATACCTCTTTTACTAGTAATTATAGGAGGAAAAAATATAATTTTAGAAAGGGATGCCGGACATAATGTCAATGAACGACGGGAGGCCGGCATGAATCACGGTGATGTAGGGGGACAAAGTGTACAAAAGAGATTGGATGACCGTGATCGACCAGATGTCCGTGATGGGGGAAATGTTAATTTTGATGGGAGAAATGTTAATGAGGCATTGAATGTCAATGACAGACCAAATAATAATATAGAGCAAGGTATAAATAAAAAACAAAATGATAATGTAAGACATGATATTGAAATTTAAAATGTGTCAAAAAGAAATAATCATGAGTTTCTTAAAACCATGTACTTTAATGCTCATAGTATTAGGAACAAATTTCAAGAAATACAGGCGTATGTCAAAAGCAAAAATCTCGATATGATAGGAATAACTGAGACATGGTTAAATGGTACAGAGATCGAAGCTGAATTTAATATTGCGGGATTTAAACAATTTCATCAGGATAGAAACCACATGAAAGGTGGGGGTGTTCTGTTGTACATTAAAAACAATGTTCATGCTTGTGTTTTAGAGAAAGTGAAACAGGATGCATATGATAGTTTGTGGGTTAACCCAAACAAATGGACAAAAAATGAATGTAGGTGTAATATATAGGCCAAAGACATTGTCATTAGCAGACGACAAACTGTTATTTCAAGAACTGTCTAGTTTCTGCAACCGGTATTTACTGATAATGGGTGATTTCAATTTTACTGACATTGATTGGATGACCCTTGCACATGGCTGTATAGGTAGTCGCTTGATTGATTTTCTTGGTGACAATTACTTAATTCAGCATGTAAAAGAGCCCACAAGATATGGAAACTTACTCGATCTATTGATCACTAGCAGCGAGCATCGTAACTGATGTACAAGTCGGTGAAACTGTTGCAAATAGCGATCACAACTTAGTTAGATTGAAACTCCTAAAAATGTTTAGAATACATACTTGTGTTTCTAAAATACCCAATTTCAGTAAAGTTCAGTTCATAGGACTACGTCAGGAGCTTCAGCTTACAGACTGGGAGGCAAAATTAAATGAACGACCTGTAGATCAGATGTGGGAAATATTTCAAAATACGCTCACTAAGATGATTCATACTTACATTCCTTTTAAGGACAGACGTCCCCCAAATCAGGCTCGCCCAAAGTGGCTCGACAAAGAAACTGAAAAAAGTATTGCTAAAAAGAGACAGACTTATAAGAAATATAAGGGCTCGGGTGCATCTATTTTTGGTCATTTCCCTCTATCTCTAAGATTCGACCTAAACTCCTTCTTTCGTACTTACCGAATCCAGGAAAAGCATTATTGTGATATTTCTGCGTGGCCACTGGTGTCTTGTAAAGTTTGTTTACATCGGGGTTCGGCATGACGTCACTAGATGGCTCTGATTCGCCGTTGTCGTTCGAGTCAGACTTTTCGTTATTTTCCTTCACTTTTAGCTAATTGCATCTATCTGCAGAGATATAATTTCAGACACCCACGATTTCTCCCCTCCCATACAATACAAACCAGGTTTCCTTTTTCGTTGTTTATCCTCTTCTTTGGGACCCAGCAACAAAGGTGTTAACAGTTCCATGGTCGGAGTATGTGATTGTGCTGACAGCACTGTACAGGGTAGAAACATGGAACATAAGAGAGAGAGAGAGAGAGAGAGGAGTTTGAATGTATTTACCTAGTTGTATTTACCTAGTTGTATTTTACGGGAAGGGGAGCTATGCTCGTGGGGTCCCGTCTTCATATCTCATTTTATCTAAACTATTTTTAAATTCATGTATTGTTTTTGCACACACCACTTTCTCATCTAACTTGTTCCAACTGTCTATTACTCTGTGAGGAAAGCTGTTCTTTTTCAAATGTGTTTGAGATGAGGTGTCTGAGAAGTATACTAGGGGTTACTAGGCTGTATAGAGTGAGAAATGAGGAGGTGAGGAGGAGAACGGGGGTGGAAAGGGAGTTGGGAGAGAGGGTTGATGAAAGAATATTGGGATGGTTTGGACACATGGAAAGAATGAGTGAAGAAAGACTAGTAAAAGAGGTGTGGAAGGCAGAGGTGGAAGGAGTGAATATGAGGGGTCGACCTAGGATGAGATTGGATGGGATAAAAGGGGCTTTGGGAAAGAGGGAAATGTCTGTTGAGGAAAGACAGGAGAGGACTGAAGATAGGGGTGAATGGAGAATGGTTGTATATGGATGCTGTGATGCATGAGATGGAGTGGGTGGAGGATGGGGGGTGAGGAGTATGTGTGAGAAATAATTTGATGCAGCCTGAAGGCATTTCTCTCAGTCTTCTTTTCTGCATGAGGGAATAGAGAGGGGGGGGGGTCGCCGTTTTAATGAAGCAGCCTTGCTGTGGATGTACTGCATCTTGTGACACTGCTTCTGACCCAGGGCAGTGGGCAAGATGCAGGGATGACCCGTCACCCAGGAGGTGCCAAGATAAGAGGGTGGAGGGGAGTGGAGTGGGTGGGAGTGGTTTTTGTGCCATTTTTTTTTGGCTACCTCTCTTATAAGGGGGGAAAAAGCCTTTGGTATATGTATGTACTTTGAAATTACTGATCCTCTGCCCAAACCATTGTCTGCTTCAGCCATTCCCATAAAATCTACCCAAGGCACCATCTACTTCACAAAAACATAGGTTGTGTTCATTCTTTATGAACTGTAATCATATTGAGTGCCACTAATGTCATATTCAGACTACAGGAATACCCCGATTACCAAAGGGGTGTACCTGAAAGACTATTCAAATAGCGAACCTTCAGATATTGAAGTAATTTTTCTCATAATAAAAGGAGACAATATGTTCCAAGCTATCTCCTGACTTCCATTAACTATCTACCTCCTCCTCCATGAAAACAATAACCTGTTAGACATTTTCTTCCAAAATAACCTGGTCTTGTCAATGTTGAAAACTTATCTTCGAGTGTAGCCACATTCATTGATGATTTTCTTCAGCAATTCAGGGTAAGCTGAGGCTGTCTCGGTACCAGCTGAAGCAGATTCGCCCTGAAGCTTTCCACTGTGCAGTGACATCCTTTTCCTAAACCAATCAAACCATCCCCTGCTTGCCTTGAATTCCTCCATCGGTAATCCAGGTATATCCAAAAGGGAATGCCAAATAGTGTGCTTTTCCTTGAATGATAGCTTGGCTCAGAGGTTGGTGTTTATGAACTTTATCCTCTATCCACGTGGCAATTAGGCATTCCATGCATTCCATCCTGGCATCCCTTGTTCTTGTCACCATCATTGACTGTGGATTGGCAACATTTATACTTTTCCTTTTCTTTGATGATCATAGTGACAATTGATACAGGCATCCCAAGCTCATGCCCAATCTTGGTAGGCCCAGCACCTGCCTCGTGTGTCACTTCATGACTTCCAATTTCATGGTCAGTGTTCCATTTGTGCTGCCTTTTCTGTTTTTGTTTTTTTTTTGTTTTGTTTTTCAGTAGAAATGGAAGGGGATGAACCACGCTTGGATGTTTTTCACTGGAAAAAAGTACAAATCACTGGGAAAAGGCCACAGATCCTCTCAGAAGGATGGAAGTCACACAAGTGAATTGAGCTGAGAACGGGAAAACAGATGCAAGGGAAACAAAACACACCCATGTGACCACGCACGCCACCTCATGACAAAACCAAATTCGGCACCAATTTCAAATTCGAATGAGCAAAGCAGAGTATTTGAATTGCAAAATTGTTCCCTAATTATTAATTTTTGAAAGAGTGAATCTTTGTTTTTTGCAATAGAAGGATCCAACTTATCCATACAAATTCCTTCATTATCCTCTGTACTCCAAAGTATGAACAATCATGAATTTTATCAAATAATAAATGGTACATCAAACTATGACTTTTATATGTAATTGTGTTACTTATAAAATATTATACCCCAAAAGATACGTTTTTACGGCGTAGAAAAAAATTCTACGCTAAAGTTTCAGCTTTCTTTTAGCGATAATGATAAAAAAAAAAAAAAAATTATATCTTACTGAATATGTTAGGGCATGGGGGCCTTATATACATTCAAAATAAAAAAACTAGAACCACCATTTTGTCAAAGTTTGACAAGTATATCTTGCTATGAAAGTCTGCACACGCCCGAGAAAAATGTATGCCCTGGTATGGCAACACTCCCATTCTACACGGCAGTGTAGAAAATGCGGCAACCCTGGCCGCCACCACTGTCCCGCGTGCATACCTTCCGATATTTACAGTGTACGTAATAAAAAATACAGTACAGTACACTGCATATACAGTACATTTACATGCCTGTATTACAGTTATTATTACAGAATTATTAGTATTATAGCATTATTATTACTGTGTTGTTATTATTACAGTGTTAGAGCATTATTCTTATGTGTTTCTATGCCATATCATACATTACCTATATGTATACCGCTATGAAAATCTACAGGTGTTAGGGCGATATTTTCGATGACTGGAAGTTTGGCATGACCGGACCACCCTTCCCCCCAATTAGTCCGGGCTTTCGAGGTTCGACTGTATATATATATATATATATATATATTGTATATTTAGGGCGCAGATTCTCACTAATACACACAGAGTTAAACACGACAGCATTTTGGCACTGGTTAATCTTCTTACTGAGATTTTCATTTGTGAAAAACTGAGATTTTCATTTGTGAAAAACAATCTGTCTGGCAATGGCGGCATATTATCGAGAACCAATGTCATTTATGAATATCGCTGTATAACTGGGGGCTGCGCACCTTGTAATTCTTCATACATTGGGTTCACGACATGCCAACTGAGTAGACGGTTGTCCCTACATTTACAACAAGGAGCAATTAAACAACACCACCTCCAATACCACCAGGCTTTAATCGATAGGAAGACAATCGTGGATAACACTAGGATAGTTGCACACTGTGCCAAAATTAAGGAACTAAAAATGCTTGAAGCCATCCACATTAGGGAGAGAGCTCCAATTATAAAATATTCAATGTAATATGATTTCTCCCATCCCGCTATTTAATTCTTCCACGAGATTTGGAGCCCAACAACAGCAACACCCACCTCCTTCCTCTCCCCCTCCCCCTCCTACACCTCACCAACCCCCACATGACCAGCGTGGTGACCCAGCGAGAAGACCTACCTTACCTGACTCCCCCCCTCTCCCTCCTCCTCCCCCTCCTCCTCCCCCTTCCCTTCCAAGACGTAGTGTCCGGCTACGTAACGCATCACGAACCATGCACCGTTCCCAAGCGGCCCATATTTAAACCCATGTTGTCTGTACACCATTGTCAATTGTGAATCATGTAGCTTTGAAAATTGTGACTTTTCTCTTGTAACCATTCTGAAGATGACTCCCTGAAGTCGAAACGTTAAATTAAATATGGAAGAATTTGGAAGGCTTGTATTTGCCCACCCTCCTGAAATGAGACCTACTGTGAGGAAAATTGAAAATCTCAGTAAGAAGATTAACCAGTGCCAAAATGCTGTCGTGTTTAACTCTGTGTGTATATATATATATATATATATATATATATAGGGCAGTGGACAAGGTGCAGGGATGACCCATCATCCAGGAGGTGCTAAGATGAGAGGGAGGGTGGAGGGGTGTGGAGTGTATTCAGGGATGGAATGGGTGGGAATGATTTTATGCCTTTTCCTTCTTGGCTACCTCCTTTGCATGGGGGAAAAAGCCTTGGTATATGTATGTATGTATGTATGTGTGTATATATATATATATATATATATATATATATATATATACACACACACACAGAAGACAGGGGTGAATGGAGAATGGTTGTATATGGATGATCTTGTGATCATGAGGTGGAATGGGTGGGGGGATGAGGGGTGAGGTAGTATGTGTGAGAACAATTTGACACAGCCCGAAGGGATTTATCCCATCTCCTTTTCTGCATGACGGGACAGAGAGGGGGTGTTGCCAATTTAATGAAGCGGCCTTGCTGTGGATGTGCTGTGTCTTGCAACACTGCCTCTGACCCAGGGCTGTGGACAAGATGCAGGGATGACCCGTCAAGATAAGAGGGAGTGTAGAGGTTGGAGGGGAGTGGAGTGTATTTAGGGATGGAATGGGTGGGAATGGTCTTTATGCCTTTTTCTTTTTGGCTACCTCCCTTGTAAGGCGGGAAAAAGCCTTTGGTATATGTATGTAGAAAGAATCCAGAGAGCAGCCACAAAAATGGCTCCTGCACTTTCAAACTTGTCATATGAGGAGAGACTGGCTAAACTGGAGTTACCGACTCTGGAGCAAAGAAGAGAGGTGACCTACTGACCATCTATACAATCATGAAGGGCACGGAAATACTCAATATAGAGGACTTGTTAAACTGGGACAAGAGAAACACATGAGGACATGGAAAGAAACTCAAAAAACATAGTTATAGAGGAGATCTGAAGAAGAACAGTTTTCCACATAGAGTGGTGGACACTTGGAACAAACTGGATGAAAAAATAGTGTGTGCAAAAACCATTCGTGAATTTAAGAGCAAATTAGACACTGAAATATACAAAGGTAGGACACCACGAGTGTAGCTCCCCTTCCTGTAAAATACAACTAGGTAAATACAGGACATAGAAATTTACTCGATCTATTGATCACTAGCCACAAAAGCATGATAACCAATGTAGAGTGAAACTATTGCAAATAGATTGATTTATGAAATTTTTGGCTCGAAGGCCAAGCGCCAGACCCGGTAGGCCATTCAGCGCATACTTATCTCATAGATAAAAATTCAAGTAAAACAGTAAAAACAATAAACATTCACAAAAACACATCACAACAACATACACTCACAAACACTCATATACACAATCTTAAATTTCATAAAATAAACCGATGTCTTCCAAAAACTTTACAACATTCTTCACATGAGCTTCCTCCCCTAAAATTTGTTTAAAAGATAAATTTGTTAAAAAATTTGCCCTGCGCTTATTAGAGAATGCAGGGCACTGAATTAAAATGTGTTTTATTGTAAAAACTACTTGGCAAGTGGGACATTGGGGGGCCAGCCTTTCTGCTCCACTTGCCATAAAAAATTTATGGTTAATGTAGGAATGGCCAATTCTCAATCTTGTTAGAACAATATTTGACCTTCTGTCCAAAGAAGGACACTTCCAAGGGTTCACCAAGGGGTGAATCTCTTTTAACTTGTAACTACTGTCCAGCCTTGTCCATTGTTCTTGCCACTTTTCCATTGTATAACGATGAATTACTTGTTTGAAGTCTGTATGTGGGATCTTTTGGTCTGTTATATGGCTGAGCCTAGTGGCGGCTTTGGCTGCAGCATCGGCCTGTTCATTTCCAGTGATACCCACATGGGACGGCACCCAGCAAAAGTTTACTTTTATTTTCTTTCTGTTGTTAATGAGAATCAACCAGTCCTGTATTTCTTGGATTAAAAAGTGATGAGGTAATAATGTATTTAGAGAGGATACAATGCTCATGGAGTCTGTGAAAATAACGTTCTTATTACATGGAATAGAATTAAAAACAAATTTGAGGGCGTTGCTGACTGCCAGCAGTTCAGCAGTAAAAACAGAGCTAAAATCAGGCAACTTTCTCTTTAAAACTGTGCTATCAGATACAACAGCACAACCAACACCATCTTGGGGTTTTGATCCATCTGTATAAATAAAAATTGAATCAGCATGTACTGATAAATGTTCTAAAAATTCGCTTTTTAGCTCTACAGCAGTTCTATTTTTCTTGTTTTTAAGAGGACATATTACAATGGGGCATCGGTTCCAAGGAGGGAATTTGGGAGGCGTGATCTCAGCAATTGTATTAGGAACAAGTCCTACCTTCTCTGTCCCAACTTCCCAATCTCACTTCTAAAGGTTTCGGCAGAGTACTTTTCCTTGGAGCTCTGTCTACTGGCTGCTTTACATATTTGAAGTTTGGATTCTGTTTTGATGTCAAGACACAAGATATATACAGACGCTCCTCAACTTATGTTTTAGTTACGTTCCGAACGGCCGAACGTAATGTATGACCGTTCATACTGTACTATACATCCGTAAATTCTATTACCATATCTTATAAAATACCCCTAAATCATTAATTCTACACATAACATTGTAAAATACGGTAAACTTCCACTTATCCGAACTCCAAGGGGGATTAGAAATGTCCGATTAACCGAAATGTTCGGTTAATCCTACTTTGTATGTTTCATTCCCGTGGAGTTTTATGCGGTAATGTCGGCTGCAATATTCGTACCTGTAAACTTAACATACACATGGAAATGCTTATAATAGTTCATAAACATATTCTATAAAGTATAAACAGACAATCGGGTGTAAACATGGAGTGTACTGCCACCGTGTGAGCACTTAGTGAAGCTCGCGGGTGGCGCGGGGGTGGCGGAAGAGGCGGCGGGGTGTTTGAATATTCAGTTGAGATCCAAATACGTTCGGTGAAGCGATGGCTCCTGTATTGAGAAAATGTTCGGTTAATGCGATTATTCGGTTAAAACGCGTTCAGATAAGCGCGAGTTTACTGTAACATTAATTTCAAATCAATTAAATTCAAGCAACATAAATTGAGATGGTGGAGGTGGAGGAGGAGGCAAGGCACGTTGAGTCTGTCGTTTGTGCCATGTAAACAATGGATGCAGCGTCATGCGTAAGTATCGTTTGAACTACGGAGAGCGCGCTAAACTAAAAAATTCACTCAAATTTTTTTTTTACCATTTTTTTTACAGTCAGTTCAAACGTAAAATCGAAAAAACATAAAACGAATTAATGTAAGTAGAGGAGCGTCTGTATCTAAGGCTTAATTCCTCCCTGCGAATATAGAGGGGAGGAACTCCTGCGTCCACATACAAGCACTGGAGATGTTCTATAGGCTCCCGAACAGATCCGCAAAGCCATATTGTGGACTATATCAAGCTTCTTTAATGAAGTTTTACATGCCGATCCATAAATTTGACATCCATAATCCATTTTGCTAAGGTACAATGTTTGGTAAAGCCTTATTAAAGTTATACGATCTGCTCCCCAGTTGAAACGAGACACTACCTTTAGTATATTAAGTCGCTGTTTAACAGTGTATACAACCTCGTTTATGTGATGAGTGAATGTCAACCTTTTGTCTAAAACCAGACCCAAGTATTTTACTTGATCTTCATATGGTAATATGACACCCTCTAAGAATAGTGATGGTATCTCTTCTTTTCGTCTTAGTCTGGAAAACCTTATGGTTTTGGTTTTTTCAGCAGAGAATCTGAAGCCTATGCTGTTGCTAAGTTCAATCTTGAATCTTGAATCTTTTGGCCTGTTTCTAATGTTGTCGATTTGCTGCACACAATAGCGAAGTCATCAGCATAAGCCAATCCATGAACTCCTGTAGGAACTTGTTCTAACAAACTATCAATGGCTATGCTGAAGAGTGTGGGACTCAGAACACTTCCTTGGGGAATCCCTTCCTCTTGAAGATATGCAAAAGAGAAAGAGGAGCCCACTCTGACTTTTAGATAATGGTCAGACAAGAAATCCTTAAAACAATTGAACATATTACCCCTGATACCCCACTCTGCAACTTGCTTCAGAATGCCTCCCTGCCAGGTAGTATCGTAGGCATTTTTCAAATAAAAAAACACAGCGATGCTTTAGTTCTGAATTGCAAAGGCATTCTGAATCTCACGAGTGATAAAAAGTAAGGGGTCCAGAGTGCACTTATTTCTTCTAAATCCAAACTGTCGGTTAGATAGGAGATTTTTAGATTCCAAAAACCAAACTAAATGCATATTAACCATTCTTTCATAGATCTTACAAATGCAGCTAGTGAGAGCAATAGGTCTGTAACTTTGTGGGTCATGAGAGTCTTTTCCTGCCTTTAAGATTCCTATGATAATTGAAGTCTTCCAAGATTTAGGAGAAGATCCAGAAGACCAAAATTTGTTCAGCACATTTAAAAGGAATTTCTTCGACGATATGGATAAGTGACCAACCATGGAATAAAGAATGTCATCCTCTCCAAGAGAGGTTAGGGAGGATAAAGATAAAGCATGATCCATTCCATCCAAGGTGAAAAGAAGATTATATGCCTCCAAGTTCGTATTGGTAGGAGGAATAATCGTGGTCTTGGCTCTAATTCTTCTGAAATCATCTGAATAATGTAGTGGACTTGAAATATCAGCATAATGTCTTCCAAAAGCCTCTGCTACTTCTCTTGTATCTGATATAAAAGAGTCATTTATCTTCAGAATGGGTAAAGGAGATGGAGTAAACTTTCCTTGTAATTTTCGAATCCTATTCCATACTAAGGTAGGGGAAGAGTCATATTTCAATTCGCTAATATATTTAATGAAGGATTTCCTCCTTGCTTTCTTGAAGATTTTCTTCTGCTTTGCTCGAGCTCTTCTGTACGTTATCTTATTGACTAAACAAGGGTATCTCCGATATCTCTCATAGCAAGTTCTTGTAATCTTTCTGCTTAAAGCACATTCATCGTTCCACCAGGGGACTACTGGGTGTTGAGGTTTACCAGCTGTCCTAGGAATGGAAGAGAAAGCACCAGAAAGTATGATGTCTACCAGATAATCATATGCATCAGAGTTACTACATAAATCACTAGTCTTATGATTAATCTCTGTGGATCTCCTAAATAATTCCCAATTAGCCTCTCCTGTCTTCCATTTAGGTAAGCAAGAGGAGGGAGTGTTCTTTAAATATTTGATATGGATAGGCCAGTGGTCGTTACCATGTAGATCTTCATCTATTGACCAACTGTAGTCTAATCTTAAGGATGATGAACAAATAGTTAGGTCTATAGCAGAACTTGAGTTGTGAAAGACATCAAACCTAGTTTTGGAACAGTCATTCATCAAAATGACATCGTTATTATCAATAAATTCTTCAATTATATTGCCCAGGGGTCACACCTTGATTCACCCCATAGAGGATGCTTGGCATTAAAGTCACCCATTAAAATAAAAGGCTCAGGGAGTTCCAGTTTGAGTTAAATGACCTACAATCTTTGGTTGACCAAACCAAAGATTGTGGGTCATTTAACTCAAACTGACGGGGGTGGTTATGTATGTCTAGGAGTCGATCTTCCAGTTCAGGTTCCAAATACAAATAACATAGTGATCCATTTAGTGGTAAAGATTTGTACTGCACAAGCCTGCAACACCGAATGTAGCTGGACACTTCTGTGGTTTACAGATTTCTTAACAATGATACCAGTACCTTCATGGGCATGGCCCCCAATCATAGGAGATCTGTAAAATATATAATTAAGTCCAACATTAGGGGATAAATCGCCAAGCATAGTTTCTTGGAGACAAATAGCAGACACATCATGTTCTTTAAAGAGAATCCGAACCTGCTCTCGATGAGAATTAAAACCTTGAATATTCCATAGAATTATGGGCATTATACTGTTTTCTTTTTCTTTTTTGGGTCTACTGGTCTGGAAAGAGAAGTCTGGGAGAGAGAGGGTCTACAAGATGGGTCCTTTTCTAATTTCTTTGCTTTCGCGGGTGGCATCCTCCTATCTGACAATGGTCCGACCGACGATGTAGTCTGGGTTATTAGTTCCTTTCTTAGATTGCTTATCACGATTTGGGGAAGAAGATAGAGATGAGGGTGGACTGTGGAGTCTTTTACTGCACACAGCTTCAGACTCCATAGCTTTGCTTCTGTGCACCTCAACTGAGTGAGGCACATCAGTCCGTGATCCCTTTATTGGGGAGCCCCCCCAAGTCTGGAAGGTTGACTGATTGAGAGGAGGCTTTATTAGAGGAACCCTGTGGGGTTTCAGCAATGGGACCTTTAGGTGCCCCTCTAGATGGGGCAGGAGACATTCCCTCAACTGGGGATGGGAGAACCTCCGCAGAGGAGGGTTGAGGAGTACTACAATTTCCAAATTGTGGAGCAGAACGATTACATCTAGTAGTGACTCTTTCACGTTGAGGCTTGGGTTCAGCATTTGGTTGATCCTCATTGCACCTCTACCGAGTGAGGCACACTAGTCAGCAATCCCTCTACTGGGGAGTCCCCCATGTCTGGAAGAGAGATTGCCAGAGGAGGCTTCATTAGGAGAAGCCTGTGAGGTTTCTACAATAGAAACCTTAGGTGCCCCTCCAGATGGGACAGGGGACACCCCTTCAACAAGGGGTGAGGAAACCTCCGCAGAGGTGGGTTCAGTGTTAACAGAAGAATTCATATTGGCATTATTATTTCTATTGGGTTCTACAGTTGGCTGATCCACTTTACTATTTGTTTTAACAACATCACTGTATCTTTTGGAATTACTTAATAGTCTTTTAGTATGTCCTACACTTATATGTTCTGCATGAGCTTTTAGTAGTATTTCCTGTTCCTTCTTATAAATTACACAGTTCTTATTTCTGGCATCATGCTCTTCTTTACAATTTATACAAACTGTTGGGTGGGAACAATCCCCATGTTCAGGCTGAGCACATATCAAACATAGTTTGTCCCTTGCACATCTGCGGGAAGGATGGCCAAAACCATAGCAGTTAAAGCGCTGAAGGGGACGGGGCTTAAATGCTTCACATAAACAACCTCTTTTTCTATCTCTACATAATGAGGTAGATCTTCACCACAAAAACTTAGGATAATCATAGAAGACAAGGGATTTTAGCAACCTTCCAAACATTAGTTGGGCACATTTCTAAAATTTCTTCTTCCTCAAAGTCATACAGATCTCTATCAAAAATTACCCCTTTGGCATAACTAAAGGTATAGTGGGGTTTAATTTCCTTAATGTCCGATTTCTGTTTCAAGTTAAGCACCATGGCAGCTTGTTCATAAAATTTTACATGAATTAAGAAGGAATTTCTTCCAAATCGTGATACCTGCGAGTTAGTCAAATTACCAGAGCCAAGGTGACTCTTCAAGAATCTTCTAAACTCGAACAAGTTAGCACGTTCCTTTGCAAGAGTGATAATAAGCCACTTAGCTGGATTGGGAGGCCTCTGCACACTTTCCTTCCTTTCCTCTACCGGGTTTTCTGGATAAAAGATATCCAGGTTAGATGGCACTCTAGCAACAAGTTGGGCCGAAGATTCATTTTCATTGCAATCATTATAATCCAAGCAGGCAGCAGCTGCATCCTGATTAGAAAGAAACGAGATCCAGACTAGCCAAGCTTTACAGTTGTCAGTTAGTTTAACCCTGATCTCTTTAATTTGTCCAAATTTACGGAACTTTTCATATAAGTCTGTATAACTCTTATCAAGAGACATATTTTAGATGTAAGATTCTATAACTATTAGGGGCAGTATTTGAGCTACAAAGAAAAGAAAAGAGAAGTAAAGCAAAAGGTAAAGGTTGCAAAGAGGAGAGCAGATGTGAAATGGGGTAAGAGTATGACAGAAAATTTTGAAAGTAATAAAAAGATGTTTTGGAAAGAAATTAAGAGAGGAAGAGGAGGCGAATCAAGTAGGGAAGAAAAGGTAAAAGGTGCAGATGGAGAGATGATAATGGAAGAGAAGGCAGTAAGGGGAAGATGGGCAGAATATTTTAGGGAGTTGCTAAATGTGAAGGAGGATAGGGAGGGAAAGATAGCTGCAGTGGGAAATGCGAAGAAAATGAGAGTGATGAGTGAGGAGAATGGAGGAGAAATAAGGAAGGATGAGGTGAAGGCAGTTGTTAAGATGATGAAAGCAGGTAAGGCACCTGGTCTGGATGGATGCCATGCAGAATGTCTGAAAAAGAGAGGTTCAGTGATGGTGGACTGGTTGGTGAGGTTATTCAATGTTTGCTGGAGAGAGGGTAGAGTACCGGAGGACTGGAGGAGTGCCTGTATAGTTCCTCTTTACAAGGGAAAAGGGGACAAGTGTGAATGTAGTAGTTTCAGAGGGATTAGCTTGTTAAGTGTAGTTGGGAAGGCTTATGGGAGGATCTTGATTGAGAGGATTAGGAGAGGAACAGAAGGAGTAATTGGTGAGGAACAGTGTGGATTTAGGACAGGTAGAGGTTGTGTAGATCAGATCTTTGTGGTAAGACAGATATGTGAGAAAGCTATAGGAGAGGGGAAGGATGTTTATTGGGCTTTTATGGATCTGGAAAAGGCTTATGATAGGGTAGACAGAAAGGCACTGTGGGAGGTTATGCAGATTTATGGGATAGGAGGAAAGCTTTTGGGAGCTGTCAAGAGTTTTTATGAGAGTAGTAGAGCTTGTGTCAGGATTGGAAATGGAGAGAGTGAGTGGTTTGAGGTAAAGGTGGGACTTCGTCAAGGATGCGTTATGTCGCCCTGGCTGTTCAACTTATACATGGATGGGGTGGTGCGAGAGTTGAATGTAAGGGTAGTGGGTCAGGGATTGGAGATGGTTAAAGAAAATGGAGAAAAGTGGGAGGTGAGCCAGCTGTTGTTTGTGGACGACACTGCACTTGTGGCAGGATCGGAGGAGGGATTGAGGAAGCTGGTGGCAGAGTTTGGGAGAGTATGTGATAGAAGAAAGCTAAAGATAAATGTGGGTAAAAGTAAGGTGATGAGATGTACAAGGGGTGAAAGTGGCAGTAGACTGGAAGTGAACATTAAGGGAGAGCGACTGGAGGAAGTGGATAGTTTTAGATACTTGGGTGCAAGTGTAGCAGGAAAAGGTGGAGTGAAAGTGGAGGTAGAATGTAGATTGAGAGAAGCGAGTAAATGCCTTGGTGGATTAACCCCTTCCATACGGTGCCGCACACGTAGGCGTCATGGACTTAGATCTCGGTGGCAGCAGCCGATGCCAGCCGTAATAATACTCGCATCATAAAATATAGTCACCGCTTATATCGATCGTTCTCTCTTCACCCGTGAATTTTGATAACCATAGAAAATGCGATTACAAAAGAATTAGAAAGAATGTCATCATGGAGGGGCGACTACAATAAATATAATCAAGACGCCGATATGGCAGCCTCGCGAATACACTCGCTCCCCATGACGCCTACGTGTGCGGCACCGTATGGAAGGGGTTAAAGAGTGTAATGAGGAATAGACATTTAGGAATGGATTCGAAGAGGAGACTGTATGAAGGAGTGATTGTGCCAACAGCACTGTATGGGGCAGAAACGTGGAACATAAGAGAAGAAGAGAGAAGGAGTTTGAATGTGTTTGAGATGAGGTGTCTGAGAAGTATGGTGGGGGTTACTAGGCAAGATAGAGTGAGAAATGAGGAGGTGAGGAGGAGAACAGGGGTGAAAAAGGAGCTGGGAGATAGGGTTGATGAAAGAATATTAGGATGGTTTGGACACATGGAAAGAATGAGTGAAGAAAGACTAGTAAAAGAGGTATGGAAGGCAGATGTGGAGGGAGTGAACATGAGGGGACGTCCTAGGATTAGGTGGATGGATGGGGTGAAGGGGGCTTTGGGGAGGAGGGGAATGTCTGTTGAGGAAGGAAGGGAGAGGACGGAAGACAGAGGTGAGTGGAGAATGGTTGTATATGGATGATGTTGTGATTGCATGAGGAGGAATGGGCAGGTGGTGGGGGGTGAGGTAGTATGTGAGAGCAAATTTTGATGCAGCCCGAAGGGATTTCTCCCCGTCCTCTCCTTATATGCAAGGGGGGACGGTGAGG
This sequence comes from Oratosquilla oratoria, assembly GCF_046742065.1. Classification (NCBI taxonomy): domain Eukaryota; kingdom Metazoa; phylum Arthropoda; class Malacostraca; order Stomatopoda; family Squillidae; genus Oratosquilla; species Oratosquilla oratoria. The sequence goes on along the minus strand of NC_134789.1, from coordinate 20,327,372 downwards.
GGGAGGTCGCCGATTAAATGAAGCGGCCTTGCTGTGGATGTGCTGTGTCTTGCGACACTGCTTCTGACCCAGGGCGGTGGGCAAGGTGCAGGGATGACCCGTCATCCAGGAGGTGCTCAGATGAGAGGGAGGGTGGGAGGGGTGTGGAGTGTATTTAGGGATGAAATGGGTGGGAGTGTTTTTATGCCTTTCCCTTTTTGGCTACCTCCCTTGAAAGGGGGAAAAAGCCTTGGTATATGTATGAAATTGAGCTATTTATTGGTTTCCGAGTATCTAAAGATGTTTTCATCACTTCAGAATCCATTCTAATCGTAAGTTTCTGGGCTACAGAATTATCTGTCAATGAAGTCTTAGTATTTTTACCAAAGTCCTTTTTCAAGCCGGAGTCATCAACTGGGGGTTCTACTTTTGCTGAGTCAATAGCATCAACATTAGGATTGGCAATATTAGGAGAGGGATTGGGGGGTTTAGGAGGAGAATCAGGTAATGGTGGAGGTTTAGAATATTCAGTTTGAACAGCCGCCATGATCGTGTATATTTATGAGGCCACACCATATATTAGGAAAAAGATAAATGCATAGAAGATACTGCAGTTGCCTGATGCCACAAGCAATAAAAGAAAAGTCTCTGCAGAGTCGGGAAGTTCCAGAAACGACTATTTCCACATGCAGGGCCTCGGAGGTGAGTTAGAGACTTTGTCAACCTGGGGTTTGTCCTCTTTTGTTTTGTCCCATTTAGGATGGGTCCGGTGTAGTCACTCTGCATGTGTACTGGATAGGGAGAAAGGAAGTCGGCAGCCTAGTACCTACCTCACGGTATACATCCCCACTTGACTGGGTCGAGACATGTAGCTTGGGAGGCACCAAGATACCAGAACCTTCCTTAACAAGTATTAGATAGGTACAGGCACAAAATTTTCATTTTTCTTTTAACCTTTAAATTATTGTTGCATATGAAAGGCAATTTTATTAGAAACAAAATGCTTTTTAGTTTTTTGAAATAGCTAAAAAAATAAGGGAGATACAATTTTTTTTAGTTATTTTTTAGCCTGCATTTTTGGCTGGACTTCACCATAGCAAAGTGTTAGAATTAAGGGTGGTCATTTGTAAAGATTTCGGTAAAGAAATACACATTAACTCTAAACCACTGGTCCAATTTTATTAAAATTCGGAATATATGGGTTTTAAGGATCAACAAATCACATGAGCATGTCAAAAACAATGTAAGACATCTCCATCATACCATATTTGCCTTTTCATGGCAACCATGAAGTTGTCAATTTTCAGATTATCATCAATAAAAACCAAACCCTTGGCCCAACTCACATGCAACTTGGCATTTCTAGGTTTTATGGGTCAATAAAACACCTGAGCATGTCAATAACATTGCAGGACCTTCTTCTGATACCATTCTTACTAACACCTATCACGTTGTCATGGCAACTGTTGTCAATTTAGACTCTCCTGAGCATGTCATTAACATTGCAGGGCCTTCTTATACCATTCTGTTGTCAATTTACTCTCCTGAGCATGTCATTAACATTGCAGGGCCTTCTTATACCATTCTTACTAACACCTATCATGTTACCATGGCAACTGTTGTCAAATTGGAAATAATGATAACATCCGAACCACAGGCCGAATTGACATGCAACTTGGCATGTGAAGATTTTTGGGTAAAAAAATCACCAACGATCTTGAGCTGCTCAAATATGAAAGAAAATAGGTTAAAAAACAACATTCTTACATTACAATAGTATGTTATTGATGTCTTACCTTAATATTTTCACTCGAAAAACTAATTTGACAAGATTGATAACGAAATTTGCGTTGGAATCGGTGAATATTTGTTTTCTTTGAAAGATTTGGGCATACACTTGTGTAATAACAAGATAATTTGAATACCCTGCGCATGCGATGAACGTTCAAAGCATTCAAACTAAGCGATACAAAATCAAATGGGTCGCAAAAGATGGCGTTGTAAATAATAACAGCGCGATAGTGACGTCACTCTTGTTTTTCGCGCGTACCTATATTAGAGAAAGATGGCAAAAAAGGAGAGTAGGGTAGCAAATATGAAAGGTAGGGATAGGGGAATTCACAAAGGAAAAGGGTGAGGGACCCCCTATCTATTCACTACCCCCCCCCCCCCAAAAAAAAAAAAAAAAAAAAAAAAAAAAATTGGCTCAGTTTTTGTCTGGTAGCTTAGGGCTGACCTCTCCAGTATGGTTGCACCTGGCTGGCACAGCTCAGCCGGTCCTTGCTACACGGAAACCCTCCCACTACATCAAAGTACTGGGCCTTGGGGGGGGGGGGGTATTGCAAATAGAGATCACAACTTGGATCCAAACTGCTAAAAAATTTTAGAAGGGATACTTGTGTTTCTAAAATACCTGATTTCAGTAAAGCTCAGTTCATAGGACTACGTCAGGAGCTTCAGCTTACAGATTGGGAGGCAAAATTAAGTGAAAGACCTGTAGATCAGATGTGGGAAATATTTCAAAATACACTAAGACGATTCATACTTGCATCCCATTTAAGGACAGACGCCCCCAAATCGGGCTCGCCCAAAATGACTTGACAATGAAACTGAAAAAAGTATTGTTAAAAAGAGAGAGGCTTATAAGAAATACAAGTGCTCGGGTGTACCTAATGACTATCAAAGTTATGTATTAATAAAGAGAGTTAAAAAAAATAATAAATAAATTAATTAATATTGCTGATAAATCCAAAAAGAATCCCAAAGAATTCTTAGTTACATTAGAGATAAAAAGGTTATTAGGAATCACAATGGCCCACTATTATCTGCTGACAGTCAACTAGAATATTCAAATGAAGTAATGTGTGATATTTTAAACAACTATTTTAGCTCATTATTTGTAAATGAAACATACCTCAAAGTGAACTCTAAACAGAAACCTGTGAAAAGTTTTGGGTAAACTTACTATGGTAGAGAGAAAAAAAAAAAAAAAAAAAAAAAATAATAATAATAATAATAATAATAAAATAAATAAAAAATAAAATAAATACATAAATAAACAAATAAAATAAAATGAAAGGTATATAGAAAAACTATAAGTTAATAAAACACCAGGGCCTGATGATTGGCATCCAAGATTCTTAAAGGAGATGAAAAATGAGATTGTTGTTCCATTAGAAATTATTTTCAAGAAATCCATCATATCCGGAGATGTCCCAAGAGAATGGAAGCTTGCTAACACTACTCCCATATTGAAAAAAGGTGACAAAAAGAAACCAAATAACTACAGGCCTATAACCTTGACTTCAATTGTAGGAAAAATTATGGAAACTATCATTAGAGATGCTATCAAACATCATTTAGAAAGTAATTGATAAAAGATAGCCAGCATGGATTCAGACGGAAACATTCTTGCATGACTAAAACTCGAATTCTACAACACCATCTCGAACTATGACAAAAGAAACAATATAGATTTAATATATCTAGACTTTGCAAAAGCTTTTGATACCATCCCCCATGAAAGACTACTTATCAAATTAGCTTCACATGGAATAAGTGGTAGCCTATTAAGTTGGCCTAATAATTGGTTGAATGATCGAAAACAGACTTGTTTTAAATGGAAAAACTTCTAGATAGAAAAATGTTATGAGCGGAGTTCCTCAGGATTCCATTTTTGGGCCACTTCTATTCATAGTATATATAAATGATATAGACCATGGACTAAAATCTATTGTTCCCAAATTTGCTGATGATACAAAACTGTGTGGAATGGCAAATGATCACTTAAATCAATTAGATATTCAAGAAGATTTAGATACATTACAGCAATGGTATGAAAAGTGGCTAATGAAATTAACACAAGTAAATGCAAGGTAATGCACATAGGTAAAAATAACAGTAGGTACGATTACAAGTTATTTGGAATTTCGTTAACAAAAGTGGATAGGGAAAAGGATTTTGGTGTAATTATCGGTAATGATCTCAAATCATCTAAGCAGTGTATTTCAGCCTCTGAAAGCAAATAAAATTCTAGGACTGATTGCATGATCTTCAAAACTCCATCTCTTGTTAACAAGCTATATAGTTAGTTCATCCACATTTGGAATAGGCTGTTTCCATATGATCACTGAATCTCATTAAAGACATTGACAGATTGGAAAAAGTACAACAGCAAGCCACAAAACTGATTCCAAATATCAAAAATAAATCATGAAAATCAACTAAAACATATGAATTTGTTTTTCCTTAAAAAGTGTAGACTCAGAGGTGACTTGATGCAGGTTTTTAAGATTCTAAAGGGAATTGACATCAAAAGTGACAAAATTTTCACAATGAGAATCAGACAAGAAACAATGGTCTCAAACTGTCAGGAAATAGATTTAATATGGAAGTGGGTAGAAACAAATTTGACAACCATGTAGTTAATGAATGGAATAAACTTCCTGCAGAGGCAATGCAATGTAGTTCAGTTCGAATCTTTAAGAATCATTTAAACACCTATGCAAGATGCTGTGATCACTGTTATTTATTTTGTATTATTTATTTGTTATCATTTGTCTGGTCATTATTATTTGCTCGATTCACAATTATTATTAGTTATATGTCAATTTATTATTATTTACTATTTACCGGTTTACTATTCAACTATACCTATGCATTTGTTTATTTTATTCATCATTATTTATATTATATTTTAATTTGTTTATCTAATTTTCATTTTTTTGCATCCAACCTAGTTATGGACCAAAAGGTCTCCTGTTGGCATGCTCCACCTTTGTAATCCTTTATATAATAAAGTAGCATAATTTTTTTCTGAATAGAGATTTCCTCTATCGTAGAAAAAATTATGTTTGGCTGTGGTCCATAAGGGTGCCCCATATAGACCCTAAAGCAGTGGTTCCCAACCAGTATGCCACAGCACCAGAGTGCCGTGAGATCAACTGAGGGTGCCGCCAAAATTCAGGGCAAAAATAATTTTCATATTACCGACTCTCTCTGTCATCTATTTTTGTTCATTAAAGCAGCATCAGTGTAAAGATGAGTATTTTCATATTATCCAGGGACCAAATTTTGTTACACCGATGTTGAATCAACAAAATACTGACAAACTAGAATTTAGATTTTCTAATAAGGGTGCCGGGGACTTTTGAAAGGCTTGGCAAGGGTGCCTCAAGCCAGAAAAGGTTGGGAACCACTGCCCTAAAGTATCAGTTCCATGCTACTGAGCCGCTTTTAACCCCACAATAATATGGAATCAATACCCTTGACTGGGTATTAGCAGCACTTCAAAACAGTCCCCTAAAGCATTGGCTGTATGCTACTGTACAATTCAAATGAATAAATTTATTAATCAATGAAACAATATGAGTATACTTACTTTGAAAATGTCGTGGCTGAGACACATTGTGGTTGAGGGTCTTTGCACACTTGGGTATGCCATCATATCTATAAGAAGATGTCTGCAATTCCTGCTTAACTTTTCATCAAGCATCATGTGAACATTTATTTTTGCCATGTCATGTACAGTCTTGATCGAGTCAAATGGTGAAAACCCATGGACCATGAAAAAACTAAAATAAAAAAAAATTACAAATCCATACAGTACACTATTCTAAAAAGTGAGGGAGCATGTGTGAATGATATTTTGATGCAGCCCAAGGGGATTTCTCCCTGTCTTCTCTTTTTCTGCATGAGAGGGCAGAGAGGAGGGGTTGCCAATTAAATGAAGCAGCCTTGTGTGGATGTGCTGTGCCTTGCTTCATTGCTTCTGACTCAGGGCAATGGGCAAGATGGAGGGATGACCTGTCATCCAGGATGAGCCAAGATGAGGAAGGAGGGATGGTGAATGAGAATGGAGTATGTGGGGATGAAATAGGTGGAAGCGGATTTATATATTTTTTATTTTGGCTACCTCCCTTGTAAGGGGGAAAAAGCAGTTGGTATATGTATATGTGTATTCTAAATTCAGAAAAACAAACTAGACTATAGTTCCGGGCAATGAAGGATAAATTTCTCATCATCAAAGTTGTGAGCATTATTATTCAAACAATCTGTTGCCCCTGGTCTCATGCAAAAGACCTGCAGCCTTCAGGTAGTATACACAGCTCTAAAATTTAATAAATTTATGGTCATACAGTGGTATTCAGAATTACTTGTGCAAAACACTTTCTTTCAAAGGGAAAACAATATGGTGATGTACTTACAAGGTTGCCCCTGTTGAAAAGATATCAACTGCATTGGTATGCTTCACACGCTGCAAGATCATCTCCGGAGCACGATATCCAATGGTGCCTACCCAAACCAAACAATGATTGTCTACATTGCGCTGAGCATACTCAAAGCCAGCTAAACAAACATGGTCTTTGCTCATGAGAAAGACATTGGACGGATGAATATTACGGTGTATTACTTCCACTTGAGTATGGAGATAATCGAGCCCTTTCAACATAGCATGGCCCCAACAAACCAGTTGTTGTTCAGATATGCCAGAACTTCTCTTCTTCTTGATGTACATTTCCAAGGTCTATAAATATAGAAATTTACCTGTTATTGATACAATTTACAAATCTGCTGTATAAACAATAATGTTTAACATTGCACTGCATTAACAGCATGTTTCAAGAAATATGGAATGTCTCTAGTGCATAATATAATTTATATCTTGTCATGCTTTGTATGTACAGTATGTGTATAAATTTGTGGAAGCATAAACCTAACAATCCTTCATTTCAGATCAACACTGGAATGAACAATAGGTACATGGTGGTCCTATGCAACAGACATCTGAAAGGATCACTTTTCCTAATACCCAATAAAACCCTCACCTCCATCTATAGGTCAGGAATGGCCCTCAGTCTTTGCACTTGATCTAAGATACTACTATTTTTTTTCTACCACTTTCTCACATAAGTGAGTTGACATCTGGCAAATCTATTCCCCTCCTGTTTGCTTATGGAAATAAAAAGAGACACACAGAATGTAAGAGGCTCATAGATATACGTTGACAAGTGAGGTAGATGGAGGGGTAGAAGGTGAGGATTTAATTTAATTTAATTCAATTTAATTTAATTTAATTATGATTTGGATGTTTGGTAAACAATAGTTCATAGGTGAAGGTTGCACAAGCTCGCTCTCCACCTAAAGTCATAAAAATGGTCAGGAGCCAGGATGATGTGTACGTTGTACTTTTTGCTGTATGACTTATTTTGTTAGATAATTCGAGATTGCTTGAGTAAGCAATATTGCTTGCCGAGTTGTAATGGCAGATCTGATTGGAGAAAGGGTGGACGAGAAAATTCAATTGGTTCTTAAATATAACATTAAAGATAATTGACTAAAGAAATTATGACATCACTACAGAACTGATCTAAGACCCAAATTGAGTGTTATTGACACGATTCCTTGAGAGCATGCTGTAGAAAAAGGTATCGAAGAAAGTTACAGAAGAAAAAAGAAAAGGAAAAAAATTCATTCACCTTGACTGACAACTATAACTGAAGGAAAAATTGTGAGAGACCATTATTTTTATATATCACAGTGACAGTGAAATTTAGAAGAGGAGGTGAAAGTGGTGTCAGTGGTAGGATGAAATGCAATGCTACTAATGGAGAGACTGGTGATTAAAGTTACTGCAAAATACTACATTTAAAGGACTTAGTGCAAAATATGGCCATGAGTGTATGGGTACATCGATCTATAGAATTAAGCAGTGCATGCAACCACACAGTGCATGCAACCACATAGTGCACACAACTACATAGTGCATGCAACTATGCAGTGTATGCTGATGAGGGACAAGCTAGTGAATAAGAGAACTACTAAGAGGATGAGCTAGAGAACAAGGGACTACTAAAAGGATGAGCTAATGAACAAGGGGACTACTGCTAAGATAAAGATGAGCTAATAACCAAGGGATATATGTGTGAGGTAAGCGATGTATGTGTGAGGATGACTACATACGAAGCAGTCAATTCAAATTGACTTTAACAATTGAAGGTATGACTACAGCAGTTTTACAACATGAAGTTATCTCGCAAACATTCCAAAGTTTTCAGGAAGAGGGAAATAAAGTGGGAGTTAATAGGTTTCTCAGTTTGATACATTGATAATCAAAAAAACATCACAGATAAAAAAAAAAAAAATAAGGAAAATAGAAATTTTAGAAGAAAATGTACATCCTGAGAAGGGTAGAGCTAGGCTTATAATAAATTTCCAGCAAATGGAAGATATCAATCAATATGAAGCTTACAAGTGTCAGCGACATACGTCATATGCCCCAATTATTTTATGGATTGAGCGTCAGTGGCATACGTCGTATACCGCAAATTAAAAAATTTAACAAAAATAGGCATTACATCCAGAGTCAAATCTGTGGTAATGACCAAGTAGCCCTAGCCATTGCCTATAACAGGCACCCAAAATTTTTAATTTATTGACAAAACTGGCAACCCTGGCAGCAATTTTTCGGGAGTAACTTGGGGTATAAATTTGACCTTTAGGATATAATTTAGGTGATTCTGGTGTACAAACCAAAGTATGAGGAGGTGAAGCTGTACTTCAACAGTTAAGCAGGTGCTATTTCGCACTGCCAATTTTTGTAATAAATGCATAACACAAATTGTGGCTGGTTTTAGAATGTTCTAATTAACTGACTTCAAACTGCGAACGTTAGAGAACTTACCTGGTTGAGTTCTCTAATCGTCGGAACTGAAAGTATTCTTGAGGCTTCGATGTAATTGTAGAAATCCCTTGCCGAGGTTCATTTGTTGCTTCTGATCCCAGAGATGAAGCTTGTCTGACATTCAGTTAACTCAACGTAGTCTCGTTCGGCTGGAATTCTTACGAGCTCGTAAAACGGCTTCGAAGCCACAGGACAACTAATACTTTAAGTTCTCAAAGTTCCCGATTTGTTAATCAAAATTACAACATAGGCTTAAAAAATAATAAAAAGGGAGGGGAGTTTAATAATATATTCATTAAAATCACGATAGTGTGGTACGAAGTTACAGGAAAGGTTCCCAATTCGAAATTAAACAAGCTTTCGGGAAATTGCCGTAGCTCAAGGTAAACAATGCCATTCCCATAACAACAATTACCACAGCCTCCCCGACAACAAAAAAGAAAGTGTTTAAGAAATATAACACTTTCGAACAAAATTTATAACAACTTTTTGTTTGCTAGAGACCTTACTAGGTCTCTAGAGGCTAGAGCAGTCTTACGAGTTGGCCTCACAGAGGTAGGTTCCTGTGAGACACAATCGTCTTGTAAAGAGTTAACCTCCTCTGAGTCTGAGACCTCTTCAAAGGGTTCACACTCTCTAGCCTGAACATTAGGATCCCCAGGGGATTCATCCTCAAGACTAGAACTCAACTCAGCATGGAGTTCTAGAGGGATTAAAAGTTTAATGTTCACTTTAATAGAGTTTCCATCAGGCTTAACGACAGAGACTGTACGTATCACCTTGTCTTGGTCAGGAAAAGTTTCCACAATACGAACTAAGGGCCAGAAGGGTCTGGTCTTTAAGGGGAGTTTCAAAAAGGCAATATCTCCCTTTTCCCAGCTTCTAGAACTCTGATATGCAGCTCTATCCCTTTCCCTTAAGCTGACCAAGTACTCTGTCAACCATCGTTTCTTGAACTCTTCATAGAAATAATCCCTAAAGTCCATAACCAAGTTGAGAAGAGAAGGGTAGTCTTCTCCTGATTCCCATTCAGGGACTTGTTCCAAGTCTCCAAACATCAAGGAAGGAATGGTCCTTCCAATAAGGAAATGATTTGGGGTAATAACATCTACCTCATTTTCACAAGAACGATAAGTTAGTGGTCTATTGTTCAAAATTTTTTGAACATCGGACAAAAGAGTGGTAATCTCTGCCAGGGAAGGAACAGACCTACCCAATACCTTATACAAACATTGTTTCACTGTCTGTATTAACCTTTCCCAAGTGGCACCATACCAAGCAGCATAAACAGGAATGGTTCTATGCTGAACAGGGGAAGTTTTAAATTTCTCTTCAAATTCAGAAGAAGACAAAAGTTGTTCAATAACATTTCCCGCTTGTACAAAAGATTTAGCGTTGTCAGAATAAACAGCAGAAGGAATTCCATACCTGTTAGCAAACCTAACGAAAGCCAAAATGAACTCAGGAGTGGACATAGTATCCACAACTTCTAAATGAACTGCTCTAGTATTGAAACATGTGAAAATAAGAATGTATGTTAACCTTCTCTCCATTCCTGTCTCTAACCCATAAATGCCCTGTGTAGTCTACACTAGTATGGGCAAAGGGCACACTTAGATTCACCCTAGAGCCAGGTAAAGAGGAAGGAGAAGGATAATTAACTGCACGGGAATTGTATTTCCTACAAACTATACAATCCTTCAAAATGCTTAAAACAGCTTGTCTGGCCTTAAGTATCCAGAATCCGTGCATACGAAGGAAATTAAGTGTGGCTTGTAGTCCCATGTGCATAACTTGACAATGAGCAAAGAAAATTAGGATCTTAGTTAAATGATGAGATTTGGACAAGAGAAAGGGATTGACAACCTCATATTTGAGGTTAATGTTCTTGTCAATTCTGCCCTTGGACCTAATCAAACCATTCTTGTCCAAGAACAAGTTCATTTGACTTACCAAAGGAGGTACGTCATTAGTGTTGGAATTCTGCAAATACGCCAATTCAGCAGGAAAGGAATCCCTTTGCATAATACTCATCAAATAATTAGATGCTGCCTTAACAGGGTCAGCATTAGACTTCTTGAACAGAAAGACAGCCTTAAAAATCAAAGAAGTGTGATGAAGAAGTTTGCTATGGGAAGAAAACTTAGAGATATCTATTAGGGGAGGAGTGTCAACTTGTACAACAGCCGCATTGACAATGTCTCCCTTGAAACAGGAGGGAATACATCCCAAGTGACCCTTTGGCCAAGTATGAGGAGGCAACAACAACCATTCAGGTCCATAAACCCACCAATTAAATTTTTCCTTGAACACCTTAGCACTACAAGGTTTAGTTAGGAAATCAGCCATATTATGTTCAGAAGGAACATAAGTAAAGGAAATGGGTGTGAACTTGGCCTTGAAAATTTCCAAAAGATTGGAAATTTCCTTCAATCTATTATTGACAAATATATTTTTCTTAGGAGCCTTGTTGGTCAGGATCCAAGAAAGGGCAACTTGACTATCAACAAAAACAACCACTGATTCAACCAGTGGGGCAGACACCAGTCCTTCCTCAAAAATAGTGTTGAGGCATTTCAAAGATAGAAAAGTTGCCATAAGCTCCAAAGTAAAGTTCTCTGTTTAATAGGAGCCACCTTGACCTTGGCAAATAGAAGAGAGGTATTAGACTCCTTTAATTCTCTTCCTTCTTGCCCTACATATATGGCACATCCATAGGCTTCCTTGGAAGCATCAGCAAATAAACAATTTAATAGGAAATTCTGTACAAAAGGTTTTCCTTTTAAAGGATAGGTTATTAACCTCCCTAAAATTTTCACATAACTTGTTCCATCTAACAAGTAACTATCTAATTTCCAATCCCAATCCACCATCTTTTGGCACATCTCTCTAATAAGGATTTTTCCATGCAAAAGCACAGGAGAGAAAAACCCTAAAGGATCAAATACAGAAAACAAGTTAGACAAAACTTGTCTTTTGGTCGAGGCATTCTTGTCAAAGTATCATGATCCTTATTATAGATATAACCCAAGACTTTAACCTCCTCTTTATTGCAAACTACTTCTTGATCAAGAACAGAAAGAACAGAAAGAACAGAAGTCGAATTGCATGTCCACTCCATTGAGCATGATCTCATTAATCTTCTTGACCATTGCAGGGAGAGAACAAAGCTCATTGGTAGTGTAGACCAAACTGTTTACATAAAATTTATCCTCCTGAAGAAACAGAACCTGTTACGATCAGCCTCATCCTTCAAACGGATTTGCAAGAAGGCTTTCATAACATCAGCCAAAATGATATGATTATTGGTCCTGAAATACAACAAGAGAGAGAGGATCAAGTCAACTTCCGGGAATGCAGCTTCATTTAAGGAAGAATCTTTTCCTACTTTGAGAGAACAATTGAAAACTGGCCTTATTCTAGAAGTGGAAAGATCATCATCCTTCAACACATGTCTATGGGGTATAAAAATTTGCCCAGGGACTCTTTTAGTTACTGGCTCAATAATACCCAAGGCCTCTTGCTGGTCAAACACAGCTTCATAATCCTCTCTAAGCCCCTTTTGCTCAAGTTTGTCATAAACCCTTTGAGCTACAGCTAGAGATATCTTAAGGTTAGAGGGAACAAGATCCACCAAATCCTTTTTCCACAGGATCTTCACATAGTAATGTCCATTCTTGAAGGAAATGGACTGTTTAAATTCATCAATGTGTAAATTATTAATATCCGGGTGTAAGGCCAGGGATTTTTTTAAGGAATATTATTTTCGTAATTGCGTTGTATTTTAATGTACTGCAAGCGAGCGCACTGTAGCTCCGCCCACCCGTGACATCACTAAGACGCGTTCGGACGGAGGCGTAGATTAGAGCAATTAACATTAAGAGGATTAGGAAAAATTCCCAACTTCCAGTTCAGGATCCCACTTGAGGGATAGTTTAGGGATAGATTTCAGCCGCTATGGGATGCATTGAGAAGTGTAATGAAGTTTCACTATATAACGCAAGAGGGGGAGTGGGTAGATTTACGCAAGGATGTGAACATAGTCCGTCCCTTTATTTCCTTGTGCGTAGATAAGATAAGTCTGACGCCCTCCGTACTCCCATTAACAGGTATGTCAGTGCGCTCTGTAAGAGTAATGAAATCAAGTGGCGATATCTGAGATTTATATGAAATATTGATATATAGTAGATAGACATTAGTATTAAGGAGTTTAGACGAGTCTGACGCCCTCCGTACTCCCATTAACAGGGAGAGAAGGGTGTTAAGGGAGTGTATACACAACTACACGTAGGAGGGGTTAGTCGAAGGTGCCACGCATATACTCAATCGAAGCTATTTTTATATTTTTTTAAGTGTAATTCTGACTGAGATCGTTCTCTCGTAAGGATACTTATCTTAAGACATTTCAAAAGAGTAGATAGACAGACAGTGGCCAGAAGGTTGGAGCGTAAGAACCACGCCCTCATACGCATCCGTGACCTACTTAAGATACCCATACCCACCGACTCGTAGTTCCATAACTACGTCACCAGCCTACCTCGCATGTTTGGGTCATTAAGACTAAGTTAATTGTACATGATCTAGTGGAAAATACCCACAATATTTTTTTTTTTATATTTTTACTTATCTACAGTTTAATAATTAATGCACAGAAAAACCTACACCTACATTCTTTCATTACCCCATTTGGACATCGTTATTATAGTGTCACGGGAGGCTACTCGCTACCAAGAACCAACCCCAAACAACCTGAGAGGGAGGAGACGTTTGATAGGCAGGATTAACTAATAGTTCCTTCATTGATCACACATATCCTTATAAGCGATTGGGTGGTGGCAGCATATACCTCTCAGTCGTCAGGCTTAATTCTCTTTTTCTAATTCCCAATTCGTCCTTATATGGGTATTGTTGATCACTCCCATTCGGGGAGCTCTTAGTTGAACCCTAGTCAGACGAGGCATCTCAACCACCTCGCCCTTCCATCCCTCAGTTATAAGACCTTGATAAAAGTCGTTTGAGACGCTGCACGCCATAACGGCACTACATTTTTGGTGGCAGTGGTGGGATTTACGCTATCAACCAACCTGAAGCCCACTTATCTGTTTGTCGAAAAAGCTTGTGTACCTTTTGGATTGACAGTGGTGTCATCAGGGACAGGATAGGTCCTCGACAGTCACTAAGTAGGAGTATAAAAAATAAAAACTAATGAAATTGTGTGGGGAAGTGATGTGTTAAGGTGTACAGCTTTGAAGGCAATCAAGTGAAAATGGAAAACAAAACTGAATAGGAATCTAATTCAGGAGAGGAAGAAGAGGCGAGAGCAAGGATGGAAGATAGACCCGAAGGGGAGTCTAACCCAGGAGGAGAAGGAGCAAGGGTAAGGACGGAAAACAGACCTGATTGGGAATTTCACCCAGGTGGAGACCAAGGAACAGGTGCTACAAATGAATAAAGGGTTAGCGGAGAACTATTAGATATAATAGGTACGTTGAGGAACGTAATAGACATACAGGTACACAAGGGTTATCACAGCAATGCAAAGAGGTCCCTCCTGCTACAAAGGCAATGGAGAGAATAGGCATAGACCTAACGGATATGGTGTCCAGGACGCAGGGATATAGGTATATTATGACCATAGTCGATCACTACAGCAGGTTCGTTAGGTTCTTCCCATTGAGAACAAAACACCACCAACACATACTACACTCCCTAACCCAGTTCTTCGCAGACCACCCCAGAGAGCATCATAACAGACAATGGAGCAGAGTTCACCAACACAGCTTTCAAGAAGTTGTGTGGAGAACAGCAAATCACCCTACTCTACACCACCCCATACCATCCCCACGCAAATGGTGTGGTAGAGCGGATGCATCGAACGTTGAAGAGCATCCTGGCAACCCTATGCCAGGGCCACCCGAACCAATGGCCGGGTCTACTACAGGCCTGTCAGAGGAAGATGAATGGAGCCACACACACCTCCACTGGACATACTCCCTACTTCGCTTTCTTCGGAAGACACCCACCCAGATTGCCAGACACAGACTCCCAGGTGTAGAAGGAACGGAAGATGAAGCAGAGATAGCTCATCGAATCATCCAAGAGACCCACCGCAAGATGACAACGGAGTACCGCAGTGTGGCGAACCACAGGAGAGGCGAGCAAAAAGTGGAAGTGGGAGCTTTAGTATGGATCCGGAAGGAAACTACAACGCCGGGTACCTGCCGCAAGCTGAATCCCAGGTGGGAAGGACCCTATAAAGTGGTGGAGGTGTTAGCGGGACATAGTGTATATGGACTAAGAATCCCTTCACAGGAAAGGAGACAAGGAGAGCTGCCGCTCAAGTGAAACCTTACTTTGGTTCCGAAGAATGGTTGGTGGAGCCTGTTGAAAGAGAGTGTCACCCAGACCCGGAAGTGGAAATACTGCCACTGAGGATGCGTCGTGCACCAAGACGACTCATCGAAGAATACTGAAGAAAATCAACTGGAACAACCCGCCCAGTTGGTGCCATACCTAGTGATTTAAGGTGCTAAGATGACATTAAGTAACTGCAATAGGAAATGCAGTGATCATACCGTGCCAGTAATATCCAAAGAAAAACGAATGCTCGTGCAAATTAATCCGAAGGTGCTCTCAGTGTTCCTATGTATAGGACCATATTAGAGTTAAGGCTTAATTGTAGCACACCTATATTCTTATACATGTGTAAGGTTAGGATATCTTAGAATTTAGGGATACATGTATTGCATGTGTAGTTGCAAAAGGAAATTTTTAGCAACAGCCAGGTGAAGGAGCTTAATGTCGACACTTAAGGGCGGACAAAGAGGTCCAGATCAGTCTAGGAGAGAGACTGCACATGATGGTTAATGAGGACTCTCATTTGAAGTAGTATGGGTAAATAGGGAAATTCTTTAGTTCGAGTTGGGGTCATGAATCCAACTCAATTCACAATTGCCCGTTTGACAGGGGTGTAGGACTTCAGGACCTGGTGGACAATCGCCGATTGCCCAGAAGTGAGCCCACAGTAGGGGGAGTAGTGTGCCACCCACGGGGCGAATCCACAAGAGAGAGACGTGGCTTAGCTCGGTCGTACCGGCTATGCATGTCCAGTCAAGTATTATGTAAGAGGTCAATTGGGGAACCCAGCCAATACGAAGACTGATGGAGAAAGTCCAAGGAGACATCCACAGTGAATTGGTGTACCCCTGGGTCACCTGAGATTCATACACCTACGAGTGTGCTGAGGGGAGAGTGCCTCGTCAAGCTATCACAAAGGGTAATCACTCTCTGATGACAAGATGAAGTTTTTCTTTTCAGGGGGGATTTGAACCACACCAAATAGAATCCTTCACGTGAAGTTGCGGAATTTTTCTTACAGGGGGGCATAGTGCCACGTAAGGCCAGGGATCTTTTTAAGGAATATTATTTTTGTAATTGCATTTTATTTTTAGTGCACTGCATACGAGCATACTGTAGCTCCGCCCACCCGTGACGCACTAAGACGCGTTCGGACGGAGGCATAGATTAGAGCAGTTAACATTAAGAGGATTAGGAAAAATTCCCAACTTCCAGTTCAGGATCCCACTTGAGGGATAGATTTCAGCCACTATGGGATGCATTGAGAAGTGTAATGAAGTTTCACTATATAACACAAGAGGGGGAGTGGGTAGATTTTTTTAATTCCCAATTCGTCCTTATATGGGTATTGTTGATCACTCCCATTCGAGGAGCTCTTAGTTGAACCCTAGTCAGACGAGGCGTCTCAACCACCTCGCCCTTCCATCCCTCAGTTATAAGACTTTGATAAAAGTTGTTCGAGACGCTGCACGCCATAACGGCACTACAAGGGGTCTGTTCCTCTTTAATACCAATGGACTCTAAAGAATAGAAATTGTCAAGACCATACTCAACATTAGAATTAATAAAAACTTCCTGCAAAGGATCAAATTGAGAACTTACAGGTTCTTAACAGAAGTTGACAAGAAACTTTTCTCTGCCAAACCTTTTGGGAGGAAAATATTTAACAGTCTTATAAGACTGAGTAAGGGAAGTGCCTTTCTCAGTTTTCTTTAGAGAAACTCCATTGGTCTTGAAAGAAGAATTATAGAAAACAAGTGAATCTCCATGATATTCCTCTAAGCAATTATAAGAATCCACTCCAAGGTCAGAGTCTGGTTTTATCCTCAAAGGCCTCTCCTTGCATTTGAAACTATCAACGTCTTGGATTTCATTAGAGGGCATTTCAGGAATCCCCCTTATCATTCTCTTTAAGGAGAAAGGCTTCTCACTAGGAGGGATACATTGAGCCCCAGTCCCGTATGGAATGTAACCATCAGCAAGTTTGATAACCTTGCATGATGGGCTACCATACAAGGGGGCACTTTCAATTGAAAAGTTTGAGAAGTTTTTGAAGAATATCATTACCAATGATCCCTAAAACGTTCAGTTGGTCTCCTTTTACTTTTGGAAAACTTGGCAAGACAAAAGTGATTATTCATACTAAGTAGTGCAGAAGATAAGGAAGGAATTTGTAAGGACAAGTTGAATCCTTCAATGGCAAAGAACAAACTAAACAAATTCATCCCTGAAGGGAGTTTTAAGTTAGCAGTGTAGTTAAAACCTCTTTTATTCATTAGAGGTAAACCAAAGGAAGAAACTAACTTGTCCATAGGAGGACTTAAACAAGGTCCAACTTTGTCCTCTACAAATTCCTTATTAATGATAGAAAACTGGGCTCCAGTGTCCAACAAAAAGAGACATTGGGCAGTTCTCTTTCCTCTGCTAATAGGAAGGGAGACCAAAGGAACAATGGAATCTGTTGAATTATGAAAATTAAACACTTTCCCTCCAGAAAGTGGTGTCTTATAAGCCATAGGACACATGGCTCCATGGTGCTCGGGTTTGTTTCAAACAAAACATTTGTAAGGCAGAGCAGCCTTTAATCCAGGGCATTCCAAAGAACCATGTCCATGATTTAGGCATCTATTGCACAGTCCTAACTGAACTGCTCTAGCTTTCCTGTGCTCAAGGGATTTATATGAAGTACACTTCGAACTAGCATGGTCGGAAGCAGGGCAAAATTTACATCTACTAATAGACTTCTTAATGGGATTAGAATTGGCCTTAAAGGAGCCATCAACTCCCTTACTGGAATCAACTGGTTTTTTCAAGGAAATTTCCTTGAAAGCAAGGGAGCTGTTAGTAAGGCTTCGTTTAGGTTTGACACCATCATCATCTGATCCCATTTAAGTCTAACCAAAACTGACTGGTAAACTTCCTTGAGTTGATTAAAATTGGGGTAATTAGAATTAATCACCCAAGACAATTCAATTAGAAAAAATTTAGGCAATTTAATTAAGATTAATTTACTTATCAAGAGGAGGCCCTCGCTTCCTGGCCTAGTGAAATCTACCCCAATTCCCTTAAGGCTTGGAATCTACAGACCTAATGTAACTTACAAGGTCTCTCAAGAGTGAGACCTCCGGTGCATTAATAATGGAAATCAACACCTTATCAAGAATTTCTTCCTTGTTGAAATACAACTCATCAAGAAGAAGGAAAGCAGAGTCAAAACTTGAATCATCCACTGGTAAATTCTCTACTAAATGGAAAGCCTCCCCTCTGAGGTATCCCTTCAAATAAATTAACTTCTGACTATTAGTCAGATTGGGGATACCAGCTAAGGCATTCAGAAAACCCTTTTTAAAGTTTAAATAAGCAAAAGGATTGCTGGAATTGTTCTCGAAATGTTGAAGAACAATTGGAGGAAGAGGAAGTTTTACAGAATTATCAGTGAACTTGTTTAAATTTTCACCTATTTGAGATTCAAAAACTCCCCTTAACTCTTGTCTCCGTCGTCTTTTCTTCTTCGGGGAGCAATTCATTAATTTCCTCGTCCAAATCTTGTATTTTTGAGAGGAAATTCTCAATCTGAATTAACATATCGTCAAGGACGGAAATAGATAAAGAATCAGATTTAGCATTAAGAGCTTTAAAGTCCTTAGAGATAAGCCCCTTTTTATGAGCTCTCTGTCTTCGGAGTTTTTGCAAAACTTCCGAATCGGACAATGTCTTATCGTGGCTAGCCATAACGATGCCAACCCAAACAATTCGTCACAAATACGCGAGCGAAATAGTCGTGCTGAAAACCGTCTTATGGACTAAGCACAACGAAGATAGAAATTAAGTAAAAATAATTTTGATTTAAATACTAGCTTAAATTGGATAAAGGCAACAAATCAAAAGAAACCACGACAAAATAACAATAGAGGCCACCAAGAATAAAGAACTATTCGGAAATTTCCAAATGTTCACAAGAAAAGCAAGGTACCAAAGCCGGCAAATTTCCCGAAAGTTAACAAGGTCCTCAAACGAGGAAATTAATCAAACCGAACAAACTCGGTATAAAGAACAGGAAACCGGACTTCGGACCCACACACTATCGTAACTTTAATAAAAAACGCTTACATAGCGGCTTACAACACAAAGGGGTAATAAGTTAAAGTCGAAATCGACTACTAAAGTTAAATTTGAATATTTACGTAAATTCTTCAAATTCCGAGTTAAAAAACTAAATCCGAGAATTCTGATTAGTTAGAGAAGACTTTTAGTATGTTGTAATTAATTGACTTCAAACTGCGAATGTTAGAGAACTTACCTGGTTGAGTTCTCTAACTAATCATCGGAACTGAAAGTATTCTTGAGGCTTCAATGTAATTGTAGAAATCCCTTCCCGAGGTTTATTTGTTGCTTCTGATCCCAGAGCTGAAGCTTGTCTGACATTCAGTTAACTCAACGTAGTCTCGTTCGGCTGGAATTCTTACGAGCTCGTAAAACGGCTTCGAAGCCACAGGACAACTAATACTTTAAGTTCTCAAAGTTCCCGATTTGTTAATCAAAATTACAACATAGGCTTAAAAAATAATAAGGGAGGGGAGTTTAATATATTAATTAAAATTACGATAGTGTGGTACGAAGTTACAGGAAAGGTTCCATATTCGAAATTAAACAAGCTTTCGGGAAATTGCCGTAGCTCAAGGTAAACAATGCCATTCCCGTAACAACAATTACCACACTGGGCAATAAAATATTTACCAAAACAATAAGAAACACCACAATCACCTATCCTCCATGAAATTATAAAAAGATACCAAAAACTCATTTCAGTTCACTCTGAGTCAAAAATCCTCCCCATTCTGTGCATGTAGGGAGAATCTCACATACACACAACCACATCGTGAATGAACATCGAGATGACGAGCTATTACTTATAGTAATATAATAAAGAATATATAACATCACTCTTAAAGCTATTGGTAAATTATAAATATTTATTTTAAAACATGTTTACGTATATGTGAAAGTATCAGTATTATTATTGGAACACTGTTGCCTTAATGAATGTTGCCATTTGGCCCTTTTATAACGGATCAAAATAAAATGAATAGATAGATAAATAGATAAAAATAAACGAATAGAATAAGTAAAATCCACAAACACGAAAACTGTGACTATGGTACTTTAGAATTACCATAAGTGATTCATGAGACCAAACAAGAACTACAGTAAAGAATTAAAACAATAATATCAACATCAAAAATGATAACAATCATAATGATGATGATAACACTACTGATAACTAAAATTATAATATAAAAAATAATAATAATAATGATAATAACAACTATAATAACAATAATAATAGTACTAGCATTAATAACAATAACAACAGCAATAATAATAATAATAATAATAAACTGACAATTTGTGAATTAATAGTTTGGGGGTCTATAGAAAATCTTAAACTTTACTAGGGGGTCGATGAGCTGAAAAGTTTGGGAACCCCTGATATAGAATAATCTATTTTACATGTGAAAATAAATTCAAGATTTTACACTTAGAAACTAGGGAGGAGTCAATCAGACATGTATATGATTTAAAATGGACTAGGATAGAATTTGATTATAATGATAAATGTGATACTGAGAGAAAACTTAGTGTATTAGTTTTGCTGTAGAACCCTTAAGGCGTCCATTAGAAAATCGAACTTTTTTAGTCTGGGGTGAAAGTGGCTGAGATTTTTTCCTAGTAACTGTCTTGTCTCAGAGAAGATACCACCGAGTTTTAAAGTCATTTGTGCTTATACTTTTTTTATTGTGATTTTTTTTTTTTTTTTTGAGGGGTACCGTATTTTTCGGACCATAAGGCGTTTCGTACCATAAGGCGCACCCGTAATTTGCTATTCCCCATCCTTACACAAGGTGCACCTGACCATAAGGCACACCTGGTCTCGTCATCAGATAATCATGCATATGTGAGTGCATTCAGAACTGAACATTTTCGTTGTTGAATGAGAAAAATCGGTTGGGATTTAGCAAAATTACAAAAATAAATTATATATTTTTTTTATTTTGGTCAGTGAAATCAGACCACATCCATGGAAGGTCTGCCCTGTCAATACCCCTAAAAACAACATAAACACATTACGGGAATTGTGGGGAATAAAACCAACATTAGCAGTTTTATTCCCAGAATTCTCTATTCACTTAAAAACAAGATTACAAATGAGGGTAAATTTTTAGTTTTGACCATGGGCGTAATATAGCAATAGAAAATTAATTATTAATTTTGTAAATTATAATGTATCAATGTAATATGCAATTTTGTGAGTGGAAATAAGAAACAAACAAGGTGCTAAAACAGATTTTATAAGTAACAAAGTCTTGTCTGATGAATAGTACGCTATGTTTGTTATGATAGACGCCGACGTCGAAGAAATGAAAGGGTGATAAATTCATCTAACCTAACCTAACCTGTGTTTAATAAATCGTTACCTGCAAATTAAATGTCATCCGGCTCGTCCTCATTGTCGTCGTCGTGAGAGACGTTGGCGGGCTTTTCAACCACTCTCTCAGCTTGCAGGGTATACAAAGTTCCTTCGTTCATTAGCATATTTACTTGTAGCAAGGTATTTTTTTTATTTTCATTTCCGCAGACAAAATTGCATATTACGTTGATACATTTTAATTTACAAAATCAATAATTAATTTTCTATTGCTATATTGCGCCCATGGTCGAAACTAAAAAAAATACCCAAATGACTACAGTCTGAGTGGAGCAAGACTAGACCAATGCAAAATGGCTGTCTGTTTAAACTAAAAAAAATACCCAAATGACTACAGTCTGAGTGGAGCAAGACTAGACCAATGCAAAATGGCTGTCTGTGTTGTGGACGCTATCATGTCATACCCATGATAGCGTGAATGAATGCGGTGGCATGGACTTGAAAACTGTCGAAGTTTTCGCAATTTTCTTGTCAAGATACATGCATCTTGGTTATAACTTGGTTGTAACTTTTGCTAGGCCTATGCACTGTCGCCATCGTGAGAGATGTTGGTGGGCTTTTCAACCACTCTCTCAGCTTGCAGGGTATACAAAGTTCCTTCGTTCATTAGCATATTTGCTTGTAGCAAGGTATTTTTTTATTTTCATTTCCGCAGACAAAATTGCATATTACGTTGATACATTTTAATTTACAAAATTAATAATTCATTTTCTATTCCTATATTGTGCCCATGGTCGAAACTAAAAAAAAAACAATACCCAAATGACTACAGTCTGAGTGGAGCGAGACTAGACCAATGCAAAATGGCTGTCTGTGTTGTGGACGCTATCATGTCATACCCATGATAGCGTGAATGAATGCGGTGGCATGGACTCGAAAACTGTCGAAGTTTTCGCAATTTTCTTGTCAAGATACATGCATCTTGGTTATAACTTTGTAACTTTTACTAGGCCTATGCACTGTCGCCGTCGGCAGGCTAGCTACGAAACGTGTCAAAATAGTACATCACTGTCCGAGGCATTTTTTTGCAATGAAGCCACACATAAGGTGCACCTCACGATAAGGCGCACCGCCCAATTTGGGCCGATTTTAAGGATTTTGCCCGTGCCTTATGGTCCGAAAAATAGGGAAATTTTTAAAAAAAATTGAAATTGATTCAGAGGATAGACCTTTGACTGGATATTGATTATTTTTTGTCTTTACAATGGGCTAAGATAGATGAAGAAATGGAGGCAGAATTATGATGTTCTGATCAGTCTGTTATGAGAAAAAAAATCCAAATTTGATGGAAAAAAAAAAAAAAAAAAGTATATATGAAAAAATCCTACTAATCCTTGACAGAAGGACATAAATCTGCCTCCAAATGTTCTCCCAATTATGTTGAATCCAAAAAGGATTTGCAGTTAAAAATCAGTGAAGGCATTTTGGATATGAATCAAGTTAAATGTGCAAAAATCAAGTTTTTCAGGAATGAGCGTCATAGTTTTTTTGTTCATGGTTACTGATCCCCTTTCATCATTTAGGATGTTATGGTGTTGAAAGGGTATCATATGCACAACCCTACTCTTTGTTGCCAGCTTTTGATTAATTACAGGTTTATGTGATGAATCCAGTTAGTATCCACCAGGGTTATATTGCACTTTTCCTTTTCTTGGCACGATGCATCTTTGGCGACAGACGATCTTTATCTGCCATCCTAAGCTGTTTTATGGCATCACTGGTTGTTGTCCCTCTTGCTGATGGCATATATGCAAGTTCATAACCAAAGATGTGGTTCAAAACTGCAACTTGAGCACAGAATTGAACTCTAGCTGCTGATGCCTCTTTGAACTCGAAGCCCAGATCTTTGCATGGAAGCTTTCATTTTGGTTTTGTCCTTCCCTTGAGGCATTTCTCTAAAAGCTCTGTAGAGGTGAGGTCTTGATATATTGCCAGGATGGATTTCCACTTCTCAGTGGGAATCTTCGCCAAGAACGGCTTCTTGACTCTGTGCGACTCGGGTTCCTCTTGCCTGGCTAATGCTCTCTGGAAAAAAAAAACACCACGAGTCTTCTCCCTTAGGACAGTAAGAATGCAATGGCTTCTCATCTGTGCTGACAGAATGCAGGTAGGAGGCCATGATAGCTTTACGCGTTGTCTGAACGTCAGTATTCACACAATCACGTATTGCCTTCTCATAATACTGTGTCAACTGTCACAGCATGTCAACATATTAGTTCGTGTGCTATTATTTATCATACAAAAGCATAAATATTGTGCAAAATACACAGCTTCTTTTGTTAGCAAATATATGTAACAGAAAACGTAATATGCAGTACGCAGCGCACACGACCCAGCCACAGTAGGGTGGGGGGTACTGTATTATATATTTTTTTAGATAGTAAAAATCAAGA
Source organism: Oratosquilla oratoria (assembly GCF_046742065.1). NCBI lineage: Eukaryota > Metazoa > Arthropoda > Malacostraca > Stomatopoda > Squillidae > Oratosquilla > Oratosquilla oratoria. The sequence goes on along the minus strand of NC_134789.1, from coordinate 20,303,473 downwards.
TACAGCTTCCATACTCAGCCACGAGATAGCTTATGAGCAACACTTTTAGAGGATATATTTTCAGTTTCACATTTTTTTTATTATTTTTTTCGTGATTTTCTGATGGACGATCCTCTTAAATCCAGAGAAATATCAGTACGTTTATACAGTCAAACCTCGGTTTTCGAACATAATCCGTTCTAGAAGGCTGTTCGAAAAGCGATTTGTTCGAAAACCGAAACAATTTTTCTCATTATAATCAATGTAAATAATTTTAATCCGTTCCAAGTCTAAAAAACAACTTTTTCTAAATTTTTTTTTACTATTTTACACCATAAACTGCACTGTATACTGTTTACCATAAATAAGTGTATCCCACTTCTTTTCTTAAACTTTTCAAACCACCCTCTGCTTGCTTATCAAACCCTTCCGGAATAATGCTAGGATCTTTTTTTATCAAATCTTCATACAATTGTCTTGCTTTGGCACAAATTGCATCTTCACTAAGAGTATCACCTGCTAACTGTTTCTCATTTACGAAAATCAGCAAAAGTTTTTCCACTTCCTCCAATACCTGTGGCCTTTGTTTGCTAAAAACACTTGATCTTTTAGCCACATCACTTGCTTTAACCTGGTCTTTATTTTTTAGGATGGTGCTTATCGTCGATTTCGCCATCCCAAACTCCTTAGCCAACGCAGACACACGAACGCCAGATTCATATTTCGCTATTAATTCTTTTTTAAATTCAATAGTTTTGCGCACTACTTTCCTCTTTTCTTCACCACTTGAACTTGCTTTCTTTGGACCCATGATTAGGGGCTAATACACGATGCAAAGATGAAAAAAAGTCAGATTTACGTAAATAAGAACGAACACGTCTGCTCGGAATGAACTTTGATCGCAAATGCGCTACGGAGGAAGCGTCCTTAGCGTTCGAGTTCGCTAAGGACGGGTACGCTCGGCTTCTTTCGGTTTGTTCGAGAGCCAAAATTTGGTAGAGTTCTGAGACGTAAAATTCTCGAACTTTTTGGTCGAAAACCGATTTGGTCGAGAACAGAAGCGTTCGATAACCGAGGTTTGACTGTAGTACCATTTATGAGTTGAGAATTTCTACAGATAGATACATACATGTACCAAGGCTTTTCCCCCTTGCAAGGGAGGTAGCCAAAAAATAAAAGGCATAAAAAAACATTCCCACCCATTCCATCCCCAATACACTCCACTCCCCTCCACCCTCCCTCTTATTTTAGCACCTCCTGGATGATGGGTAATCCCTGCATCTGGCCCACTGTCCTGGGTCAGAAGCAGTGTCGCAATACAGCACATCCACAGCAAGGCCACTTCATTAAAACAGCAACCCCCCCCCCTCTCCATCCCCTCATGCAGAAAAGGGGAAGGGAGGAGGAATCCCTTCGGGCTGTGTCAATTTTTTCTCACACATACTTCATCACCCCCCATCACCCCACCCATTCCACCTTATGCATCACATCATCATCCATATACTGTACAATCATTTTCCATTCACCCGTCTTCTGTCCTCTCCCGTCCTTCCTCAACAGATATTCCTCTCTTCCCCAAAGCCCCTTTTACCCCATTTCATCCTAGGTTGCCCCCTCATGTTCACTCCCTCCACATATGCCTTCCATACCTCTTTTACTAGTCTTTCTTCACTCATTCTTTCCATGTGTCCAACCCATCCCAATACTCTTTCATCCACCTTATCTCCCAACTCCCTTACCATCCCCATTCTCTTCCTCACCTCTTCATTTCTCACACTATCCAGCCTAGTAACCCCCATTATACTTCTCAGACACCTCATCTCAAACACATTCAAACTCCTTCATTCTTCCTCTCTTATGTTCCATGTTTCTGCTCCATACAGTCCTGTTGGCACAATCACTCCTTCATACAATCTCCTCTTAGCATCCATTTCCAAATGTATATTTCTCATTACACTTTTTAATCCACTAAGGCATTTACTCACTTCTCTCGATCTACATTTTACTTCCACCTCCACTCTTTTTCCTGCCACATTCGTACCCAAGTATCTAAAACTATCCACTTCCTTCAGTCGCTCCCCCTTAATGCTCACTTCCTGTTTGTTGCCACTTTCACCCCTTGTACATCTCATCACCTTACTTTTACCCACATTTATCTTCAACTTTCTTCTTTCACACACTCTCCCAAACTCTGTCAACAACTTCTTCAATCCCTCCTCTGATCCTGATACAAGTGCAGTGTCATCTGCAAACAACAGCTGGCTCACCTCCCACTTTTCTCCATTTTCTTTAACCATTTCTAATCCCTGACCCACTACCCTTGCATTTACCTCTCACACCACCCCATCCATGTATGAGTTGAACAGCCAGGGTGACATAACACATCCCTGCCAAAGTCCCACCTTCACCTCGAACCACTCACTCTCTCCATTTCTATTCCTGACACATGCTCTACTACTCTCATAAAAACTCCTGACAGCTCCTAGCTTTCCTCCTATTCCGTATATCTGCACTACCTCCCACAGTGCCTTCCTGTCTTAAGCCATTTCCAGATCCATAAAAGCCCAAAATACATCCTTACCTTTTCCTATAGCTTTCTCACATATCTGTCTTACCACAAAAATCTGATCTACACAACCTCTACCTGTCCTAAATCCACACTGTTCCTCACCAATTACTCTCTCTGTTCCTCTCCTAATTCCCTCAATCTAGATCCTTCCATAAGCCTTCACAACTACACTCAACAAGCTAATCCCTCTGAAATGACTACACTCACACTTATCCCCTTTTCCATTGTAAGGTGGAACTATACAGGCACTCCTCCAGTCCTCCAGCACTCTACCCTCTCCCCAACAAACATTAAATGACCTCACCAGCCAGTCCACCATCACTGTACCTCCTTTTTTCAGACATTCTGCATGGCATCCATCCAGACCAGGTGCCTTACCTGCTCTCATCATCTTAACAACTGCCTTCACTTCATCCTTTCTTATTTCTCCTCCATTTTCCTCACCCATCGCAGTCATTTTCTTAGCACATCCCACTGCAACTATCTTTCCTTCCCTATCCTCCTTCACATTTAGCAGCTCCCTAAAATATTGTGCCCATCTTGCTCTTACTGCCTTCTCTTCCATTATCATCTCTCCATCTGCACCTTTTACCTTTTCTTCTCTACTTGATTCGCTTCCTCTTCCTCTCTTAATTTCTTTCCAAAACATCTTTTTATTACTCTCAAAATTTTGTCATATTCTTACCCCATTTCACATCTGCTCCCCTCTTTGCCTCCTTTACCTTATGCTTTACTTCTCTTCTCTTTTCTTTGCACCTCTCATATGAATCCCTTGTCCTATTTTGTAACCAATCTGTGAAAGCTCACTTCTTCACTTCCTCATCCCACCAGTCACTACCCTTCCTTCTATTTCCTCCCGTCCTTCTTATTCCACACACCATCTTTGCACACTTTGTGACTCCCTCCTTGAACCATCCCCATTCCTCCTCCACTCCTAGTTCTACTCTATTCTTCACTCCCTCCCACTCCTCTCTCAGCTTCTTCTTGTACTCCTTCTCATTCAAAGAGTTCACTCTAGCACCTCCCTACCTTTTGTCCTTTTCCTTTTTACATCTATCCTCCACTCTCAACTTACTTTCCACCAAAAATTCCGATATTCCCCCACTCTCTCCCCTTAGAACATGTACATCCTTAACTCTTCCTATTATATTCCTATCTACCACTACATAGTCCATTAATGCTCTATCTACCACTACATAGTCCATTAATGCTCTATCTACCACCCTTCCATCCACCACCCTCTCCCATGTGTACTTATGGTTGACTTTCTTCCAAAACACTGTATTTGCTATCATCAACTCTCAGGACACATCACCACCAATTCTCCACTACGATTCTATTCCTGGAACTCCACATTTCCCAACCACTCCATCAATTGGTTCATTTCCTACCCTAGTATTAAGGTCTCCCAATACTACTACATTGACATTTCTCCCTAATCCCTCTATGCACTCATTTAAATATGTCCAAAAACCCTCACTTTCCTCTACACTCTTCTCACTACCAGGCCCATATGCACTTACAAAAATCCACATGAAATACACTAAACGAAATACTAAAGAAGGAAATCTGGTAATTGTGGGTGACTTTAACTCAAAAGAAATATGTTGGGAAGAGATGACTGTGAAAGGGGAAGAAGATCACTGGGGAAACACATTACTGGAAATGACCCTTGATTACACATTGACACAATGGGTCAAGGAAAACACCAGATATAGAAATAACAATGAACCCTCAAGATTGGATTTGAAATTCACTTCAGAACCCAAAATTGTTGATAAAATTGAATACAAGACACCAATTGGAAGTGATCACATTCTAATGGAACTAGAATTAAATGAAGAAACGAATATAGAAATAAACAAAAAAACACAGAAAAGGAAGACTAATGTACAACAAAACAGATTTTGAGAAACTTAGAAAATTCTTTCAAGAAGCAAATTGGAATAATCTTAATACTGATGAAACAAAGGTGGAAGAGAAATGGACAATATGGAAGGAAATTTATAATGAGGGTGTGAACAAGTATGTACCTAGACAAAAACATGAGAAGGGTATATATATAAAATCCTGGTATAATAAAAAGTGCAGTGAGGCAAAATATAGAAGAGATAAAGCCTGGAAAAGATGGAAAAAAACTGAGATGGAAAATATATACCTTAGAAATTAATATGTAAAATTACGTAGAGAGGAAAAAAGAAATTATGAAAAGGACATAATAGATAAATGTAAAGATCAACCCAAATTATTTTATACACAAGTAAATGGCAAGCTAAAAAATAAACAGGAAATACACAAATTATGTCAAGGTAATAGAGAATACACAGAAGATATAGAAATGGCAGATATTATGAACAAACATTTCAAATCTGTATTCACCAAAGAGGAAAAGAATCTACAAAACTGGGATAAAAATTTGAAATAAGATTTCCTCAACTAAAAAAAATAAACATTACTCAGAATGAAATAAGGAATCAAATACTAAAGGTAGACATTAACAAGTCACATGAACCAGATGGAGTTGCAAACTGGATACTGAGGGAATGTATAGACGAACTAACAGGAAAAATATTCAAAATAATAGAATGCTCTCTCAAAGAGGGAAAACTACCAGGAGACTGGAAAAATGCCAATATAGTGCCGATATATAAAGGGGGAAATAAGGAAGACCCAACAAATTATAGACCGGTGTCCCTAACAAGTACAATAGTCAAAATTTGTGAGAGAATCATCAAAGATAGATGGACAAAATATCTGGAGGAGAATAATATTCTGAACCCGAGGCAATTTGGATTCAGACAAGGAAGATCATGTACCACCAATTTAATTTGTTTCTATTCAAGATTGATAGATATATTGCAGGAAAGAGATGGCTGGGCAGACTGTGCATTCCTAGACCTACAAAAGGCATTTGATAAGGTACTACACAGAAAATTACTATATAAACTGGAAACAATATATGGCACACATGGAAAACTATTGAATTGGATGGAGGACTTCCTACATGGAAGAAAAATGAGTGGTGCTCAGAGACAAATATTCAAAATGGGAAGAAATGAGTAGTGGTGTCCCACAGGGGTCAGTACTAGCTCCGATAATATTTGCCATATATGTAAATGACATGGATGAGGGTATTGATAGTTACATGAACTGCTTTGCAGATGACACAAAATTATTAAAGAGAATAAACTCCGAAATAGACTGACTGATTGCAGTAGGATCTGAACAAAGTCTCAGAGTGGAGCAAAAGATGGGAAGTAGAATTCAACATCAAGAAGTGCAGTATAATTGAATTTGGAAAAGTCAAGAAGAGAGAAACAGGACAGTATAAAATTAATGGAAAAGAAGTAAAGAAAGTGAATTCTGAAAGGGACCTAGGAGTTATCATCACCAAAGACATGTCGCCGGATAAACATATAAATAAAATAGTCAGAGAAACATATAATTTGTTGAGATCAATAAAGGTGGCCTTTAAATACCTGGATAAGGAAATGATCAAGAAAATATTACAAACACTGATAAGGCCAAAACTGGAATATGCAGCACTGATATGGTCACCCAGTACAAAAAAGAATACAAGAAAATTAGAAAGAATACAAAGAGCAACAACAAAGTTGGTCCCAACATTTGCAAACCTAACATACAAACAAAGACCGGCTGAACTGGAATTACCAACCCTGGAACAAAGAAGAGAATGAGGGGACCTAATAACCATCCACAGAATTATGAAAGGAAAAGAATGCCTTGATAGAGAGGACCTATTAAAACGGGACAGGGGACATGCAATGAAACTCAAAAAGGATAACTACAGAAGAGATCTGAAAACGAACAGCTTCCCACATTGAGTAATAGATGTATAGAACAAACTGGATGAAGAAATAGTGTGTGCAAACACAATACAACAATTTGAGAACAAACTTGATCTTGCGAGATACAAAAACGGGTCACCACGCACATAGCTCCCCTTCACTTATAATACAACTAGGTAAATACATCTCCTTTCCCAGTTTCACCTTTATACACATTAAACTTGAAGAAACTTCCTTCCACTCCACTACACATTTACCTATCTCTTCACTTACTAGCATAGCCACCCCTTCTCTCCCTCTCTTCACTCCTGAGAACCTCCTAACTACACTCCCAAACTCACACTCGCCCTTCCTTCTCATCTTGGTTTCACTCAAAGCCAACACATCCATCTTTCTTCTCACAAACATACTACCTATCTCTTCCTTTTAAATCTCATCTGTACCATATCCACACACATTAAGAGACCCATACCTTAGGGTACTGGTTGGAAAACTCCTAGACCCTCTTATGCCTTTACTTTTTTTAGGAATGTCCCCTGTGGGACTACAGGGAGAAGGAAGCCTGGTCCCAATCCCCGTCCCATTTTTCTTGCCTCTTACGATCCAAGTGGGAAGTATTGGTGGCAGCATTCTTTTCCCCCACCACAATATTAATATTGTTGATATGTATGGTGCATGACTGAGATGGGAGACCTAAAATGGGACATGTTGTGTGTCAAGCAGGTGTGCTACCTGAAGCCTTGGTCAGTCATGAAGACCTGGAACCTTGCCAATGTATAAGAACAACACTAATAAATATTAAAATATATTTTTCTTTTGTGTTCTGTGAAACATTGAAAATTCTTGTGCAGTGTAAGTACCATAATTTTCAGACCATAAGGCGCACCCATAATTTGCTATTCCCCATCCTTACATAAGGCGCACCTGGTCTCGTCATCGGATAATCATGCATATGCGAGTGCATTCAGAACTGAACATTTTCGTTGTTGAATGAGAAAAATCGGTTGGGATTTAGCAAAATTACAAAAATAAATTATATATTTTCTTATTTTGGTCAGTGAAATCAGACCACCTCCATGGAAGGTCTGCCCTGCCAATTCCCCCAAAAAAACAATATAAACATGTTACGGGAATTGTGGGGAATAAAATCAACATTAGCAGTTTTATTCCCAGAATTCTCTATTCACTTAAAAACACAAGATTACAAATGAAGGTAAATTTTTAGTTTCGACCATGGGCGCAATATAGCAATAGAAAATTATTAATTTTGTAAATTATAATGTATCAACATAATATGCAATTTTGTGAGCGGAAATAAAAAACAAAAAAGGTGCTTAAACAGATTTCGTGAGTAATGAAGTCGTGTCGGACAAATGGTACGCCATATTTGTTATGATAGATGCCGACGTCGAAGAAATGAAAGGATAATAAATTCGTCTAACCTAACCTGTGTTTAATAAATCACTAACTGCAAATTAAATGTCATCCGCATCATCCTCGTTGTCGTCGTCGTGAGAGACATTGGCGGGCTTTTCTACCACTCTCTCAGCTTGCAGGGTATACAAAGTTCTTGCAGCTTGAAGGAATGCATGTATCTTCGCTCCATAACATTCCTTCAAGAAAATGTACCTGGTGAGGTACTGTCGGAAGTACCGAGACGACAAGATGGCGTCCTGATCCTATGCTACCGACTTCGTTCATTAGCATATTTGCTTGTAGCAAGGTATTTATTATTTTCATTTCCGCAGACAAAATTGCATATCATGTTGATACATTTTAATTTACAAAATTGATAATTAATTTTCTATTGCTATATTGCGCCCATGGTCGAAACTAAAAAAAATACCCAAATGACTACGGTCTGAGTGGAGCAAGACTAGACCAATGCAAAATGGCTGTCTGTGTTGTAGATCCTATCATGTCATAGCCATGATAGCGTGAATGAATGCGGTGGCATGGACTCAAAGCTGTCGAAGTTTTCGCAATTGTCTTGTCAAGATACATGCATCTTGGTTATAACTTGGTTGTAACTTTTGCTAGGACTATGCACTGTCACCGTCGGCAGGCTAGCTATGAAATGTGTCAAAACAGTACATCACTGTCCGAGGCATTTTTTTGCACTGAAGCCACACATAAGGCGCACCACCCGATTTTGGCTGATTTTAAGGATTTTGCCTGCACCTTATGGTCTGAAAAATACGGTAGTATATGTCTTAGAATTTTTTTTTTAAACATACCCAAAAATCTGTCTAAAAGTTGAAATCAGTTGAATGTAATATGTTAGTTTTAGACTATTGTGAAACAAATGTGAAATTATGCAGGGACACACTCCTTTATTGCTAACAACTTTATACTGTGCATGTAATTACTGTAACATACCTCACAGATACACAACTCACCATCTTTGAAAATGAGAAAACATCCTTCATTGAGAGCTAACACAAACAACTCTTCTAATAATGTCTTATTTCAATTATTGCTGCTCTTAATAAAATTTCACAATCAGAATGAGGAAGACATTAAATACTACTTGACACTTTTTCCTGATTTTGTTATTGGTAAATTTTGACATCTTCAGACCTTGGTAGCAGGGAATTTTGCAAATAAATTTATTGCATCCAATTTATAGATTTTAAAATGTATTTTTTTTTTATCATTTATACTATATTTGATCTTATAGATTATGTACATTTTGGAAGGGTTACTTATTTGTCATGTATTACTATTACATTGATGACAACACCTATTGAAGGATATTTCTTTTAACCTTGTTTAGCCGGTTTATGCAGAAACAGTTTTAATAGTTCTTTGTATGCCATGCTAACTCAGTATTAATTATATGCCAAAGTCCTGTAAGAGGGTAGTTGAAAATGGTTGGTCTGGACTGTTGTATTCATTTAAATATGTATCTATATATATGCATGGTTTCATGTGATTTGTATACACTGTGGTACTTCATATCTTAACTTCTCATGTTATTGTCAGATTGACGTATCTGGCAGTTCTCTTGTTTTTCTGGAAATAAACAGTCACAGTTGGGCCGGAGTGGACTTTGGTACTGTTTTTGTCCTCCGGCTTGTAAGATACAAAATTGGCGATAAGGATGGAGATTTATGGACACTGAGGTTTTTGACACCAGTATTGAATCCTGAGTACTTTGTTGCTTTCTTGAGCACTAATGAGATTGTGGACAATTCACATAAAGCAAATCTAGTAAGACTTATGAGGAGCTGAAACATATCCTCCAACTACATTTTGAACCAGAATCAATTCTAATTGCTGAATGCCACAAATTTTGGACAGCCGCTTCAGGCCCAGCCAGTGTTCCCCTGGGAACCTGTAATTCATACCAACTAGAGTCCATCCTAATGGGTAACATACAGGGCCTCTATCCTAAAAGCAAAAGAAGTAAAGTTTCCTTTCTAAAGGAACTAACGCTAGAAGAGAACCCAATGTTCATCGCCCTAACGGAGACTCACTTGGCTAATGATGTGAAAGACTCTGAGATAGGAATAACAAACTACACTCCATTTAGAGCTGACAGAAACGATCTAGCCGCTCATGCCAAGACACTATTATCCCACTCAAACGGGGTGATAGAACTCATAGTCCTTCATATAACTAAAATAAAACTAATCGTAGTTAACTGTTACCGCCCTCCCAATGTAGTCTAGAAAGCTTTTCAAAGGCTTGGAACAGGCTTAATGAAGTACTGGAGACCACCTCACTTGCCATGACAGATATCATTGTGTGTGGCGACTTCAAATTCCCTTTTATATGTTGGCCTGATGGCAGGTCCTGTGGGGGCACTCTAGAAGACCAAGCCCAAGCCAAACTCCTTCTAGAGACTGCTGACAAACTGTTCCTAAACCAACATATAAAGGAGCTGACTAGACAGAGCAACATCCTCAACCTCTTTTTCACCAATAACGATGAGTCGTTCAGCAATTGAAGGTTAGAGAAAACAATTTTCTCTGACCACAATATAATTCATGTGAACACAACTTATAGGAAAAGAGGGACCATGGTAGAGAACACATGTTTATTATGCAGAAGTGAGAGGTCAATTTTTTTTGGATGAAAGCATTTCCTCAAAGTTCACTGACATCTGTAGTAACTATTGATGTACTCAAGGGTCTGTTTGCATGATATGGCTTACCCCAGGAGGTTGTGTCCGATAATAGTCCACATTTTATTTCTGAAGAATTTACAGTTTTCATGGAAGCTAATGTTATTAAACATACATTATGTCCACCATATCATCTGGCCAGTAATGTGTTAGCATCAAAACATGTACAGACCTTTAAAAGAATGTTTCTTAAGTATGAGGAGCCTCAACATCATACAAGATATCTGAAATTCTTTTTAGGTATCGAAACCTCCCATACACCACTACAAGTAAAACTCCAATTGAACTATTTTTCTTTAAAAGTTCCCAGGACAAGACTTTCCTTAATTAAACCATGTTTAACCACTTCCATACGGTGACGCCTACGTAGGCGTCATGAGGAGCAAGTGGGTATGCGATGATGCTGACGTCGGGTGAAAGAGAATGAACGATTGAGCACTGACTTCATCTTTTATAATGCGATTATTATGCCGCAACATCGCACGTCGGGCAGCTAATGCTGCCAGACGTGCGATGTGCCCCAGAGTGAAGAGGTTAAAGAGTAGAATTGAGCAGAATCAAACTGCAATCAAACAGTCTAAGGATGAGTCCTCCTCATGGTTTAGGTACTTTGATGTATTTCAGAGGGTAAGGGTTCTAAATGTAAGAGGGGAAAAAGAGAAGTGGATTCCAGGTACTATAGTTGGTTAGGGTCCCTGGCAATGAGCATTGATTTGTGCATGTAGATCATCTGATTATACAAATGGTGCAACATTGAATGCAGGTGTTCAAAATAATAGACTGCCAGATCCAGTGTGTCCATCTTCAAGACAGAGTAATGGATGATGAAAACAGAGGAAGGTAGGACATATTGTTCAAGGCATCCCAGTTGGGAGTAGTGAAGGTTCCATGAATCAGGCAGCAATTAAGGATAATCCAAATGGTCTGATACTGAAAGATATTCAAAGTACGCTTGTTCCTGTGGCCAACCCTGGTATGAACATCAGTAGGTATGGAAGGGTAAGGAAACCTTCAAGAAAGCTTGATTTATAGCTGGCCTAGATGGCCTGTTATTAGTGAATGCACATCAGTATACTGTTTCTGTTCTACCTTTAATTGTATTCTTGAGTTATCTCTTACACTATGGCATGATCTATGCTTCTTTTGTTATAAAAGGGAGAAAATGTTGTATTTCTCTATACATATATTGTGTATATATATTTATATATATACATGGTTTCATGTTATAATATGTATATATATACACTGTGGTACTTCAGATTTTAACTACTTGTGTTATTGTGAGAACGACACATGTGGCAGTTCTATTGTTTTTCTGGGAATAAACAGTCATGGTTGGGCCAGCATGGACTTTGGTACTGTTTTTTTTTTTTTTTTTTTTTCCTCTCTCTGGCTTGTAGGATACAAAAGTGATGACCATGTGGTAACTGCCAAGTCCTGTAAGAGGCTCTTAGATAACAGCAGATACAGGGGTAGATCGTGATTTAATTTTTATTGGATTGGCTGTTTTGTAAACAATTGTTCAAAGGCAAAGAAGGCGAGGAATCTTATTGCTTCGCTCTTAGCATTATGTTTTTAAACAGGAGCTTGGGGACTCAATTTTATTACTTTATATTTTGCTGATGTATACAATATGTAAACTAAGTCAGTGTGCAGTGACTTCGAGACTGTTTGAGTAAGCCGTATTGCATGTGGAGTTGTAATGGCAGATCTGATTGGAGAAAGGGTGGAGAAAATTAAATTGATTCACAATTATAAGATCCCGCCCTCAAGAGAGGTTCTTAAATCTTAAATTAGAGACCATTGGACTAAAGAAATCAAGACATCACTGCACAACTGATCTAGGACCCAAATTAAGTGTTCTCAAGGGGAGTCTCTTGGTGTACCTACGAGAATCATGTTATAGAAGAATTTGTGAAGAAAATAAAGGAAAAATCTCCACTTTTTAATTCCCCATTCTCCTATACATAAGATAATACTAAAAGAACATCAGTGATGTGCAATCCTATACTAAGTGGAACCAACAGTCCAGAACTTGACAAAGTCAGATGATCGGAGGCATAGTGCCTACTGACTAAAATTGTGAGTGACTATCGTACGTAACAAAGACAGTTGTGAAAGAAAAGTAGAAAGTGTAAGATGTACTAAACGAAAGTAAAAGTAAGAAAGACAGCAAGAGAGTGGTGACAGATGGCAACAAATGGTGGCAGTCACAGAGACAGAGAAAGAGATACAGACAGAAAAAGAGAGAAAGACCATGAAAACAACAAAAATGTAAACATACCCAATGTGGCTTCGGGAAAACAAGTGCAGCAGTGTTCAGAGTATGCCGAACCTCCATACACTTTATGATGTTTTCATGGTTGACCAGATCAAGTATGTACGACTCCTTTTCAAAAAGAGTAGTACATAAACCCATGTCTCCTCCTTTGAAAGTCTTGATAACATACTGAACATGGGGATACACAAAATAGCTGAATGTATGCAGGGTCATCCATTTTGTCTGAAATGAATAAAGAATAGAAACATACATTTCAATGACAGAAACAGGGACCAATGATGGGAACCTGCATGTGGTGGTTCTGCGAGGTGTACAGCAAAGCTGCCCCTTTTCAAAACCTGTTAAAACCTCACTTTCATCACAAGGTCAAGGTGCACCCCTTTGGGGCTGACACCCAGTCTCAGGATTGGACTCAAGATCTTTCTCTCATCTTTATCCATATTCTTCCACTTTTTAAAATATGGAGTGCAGACAACCAACAATTGTTATACTCCCCCTACCACATTTAACCAGTAACATTAAAACTCCTACACTTAACACTAATACAACATACAGTAGACAACAACCTAGTTTCTTCCCAGAAAGATCAGTGGGAGGGTCTCAGGACTGTTGACAGCCACTGTGAGGCTGCCGGTTTTCCACAAAGTGAAATTTGAGGCAACTATTAATAAATGGCAAAAGCAATGTCACTTGCGAGTATCATTAAGCATGTATTGTATTTATCTACAGCATCTACTTTGCTTGTACTGCACTTATCTTATTGTATTCTTGTGATTTTTTTTTTTTTATATTTCGGTCGTATCTTCATTAACTTTACTTCTTTAAAACCCATCCATTCTTTACCAAACAAATGGATGTTATTTAATTTCAAAGTGGTGTGAGGAACATAATGGTGAATGGATAGAGAAATATATCAATTATCCTCAGATAACTTAAATCTAATACAGTCACAGTGCTTCCAAATCTGGATATACCAATTGTTTACATACAAAACTATAATGGGCCATGCACCCTTCCCTGAAGGAGACCCATACTCAATACTTTATTCGAAAAAAAAAAATTGAACACAAAATTTCCTGCCCGACAATTAGTTTTCGAAATAGTCTAACGCCTTGTCTACCTGATATACACATTCCTTAAAATGTTAAATCATTAATATCATCGCTTACCTTTGAAATTAATGCACCCTTCACACCCCATCTATTCGGATTACAAGCAACCTGAAATGTTCCTCTCCACATTGTTAATGTGCAATCTGCCTTTTGTACGTTACAGTCCACTTAGTGTCTCATTTTCGAACGCCTCACGTGTTTACATTTCAAATAGTGATAATGCGATTATAATAATTATTGCAGTTACCGTAATCAATATCTGCAAACTATATTTCTAATATGGACACACTCAGTTGCTAATTATACTGAATTCCTAATTACACATATACACGTATACGTTTGAAAAGAGTACTGAAGTACTCAGGTATTTGTGAGTTGTGACGTGAGCGGTTGAGTTTTGATTTCCGACTTGAATGTAATTTCATGGAAAAACAGCAACAACAACTGTAATAATGATAAATTATATTTCTAAATAATTACCATTTTAGTTAAATCTAAGCTCACAGAACTTGAGACTATGACCTTGGAATATTAAATGACGTGCCATTATCACAGCTGTGGGTAGTGGGTGGGAGGTGCAAATTAGCAGAGCCATTGATGCTATTGCAGTGGTCTGGTATGGACAATCAAGGAAGAAGGAAGTTGAATATAAATGTAGGAAATCTTATCTCTTTTAATCACCGAATAAGATGAGTATATGGCGAGCCTGAAATCTAGAGCTTGCCATTTACTCTTGGAGTATGAAGGTGAGTTTCTGCTGCGACGGTCGGTGAGGCTGTTCTATGGACTAGCTCGGACAGACCACTCGCTCGCGCGGTCTGTAAGAAAATGAATAAATAGTAGTGTATAAAAGAGGACTATTGCCAAAGAGCGTTTTTTTTTTTTTTTTTTTGCGTGGACGATTAACTAAGGGCGGTTGATGGTGGTGGCTTGGGAGAAACGGGCAGGGAACTTGGATGTCGGCGCCGACGCCTGCGATTAAAATCACCAAAAATTGAGAAAATGGTAGGAGGCGTAGTAGTAGAGAAAGGTTGAAAAACGGAAAAATCTTTAGTGGGAGGTAAACTGAAATGAGAAGATGTAGTATAAGAGAAAGTTAGAAAGGAAGCGAATTTTAGTCGAAGAAAAACTATGTGTAGATGTTTGTGCGTGTGTGTATGCATCTTACAATGAGTAGAGTTCACTTTCCGTGTGTGCCGTTACTGATTAACCCCAAGCTAGGTAGCGCGTTCGTGATCAACCCCAGGTGAGGGTTGAGCGGTCGTGATTAACCCCAAGTAAGGCTTGAGCGTTCATTATGAGCCTCAGGTGAGGCTTGAGCGTTCGTGATTAACCTCAGGTGAGGCTTGAGCGTTCCTGATTAATCTCAGGTGAAGCTCAAGCATTTCTAACTAACCCTAGGTGAGACAGTGGGCGAGCTCCGAAGCGTAGTCAAGAAAGTGGATCCGATGTGGTTAGTTATCACATCCTAATAATTGAGTATCGTTCATAAGAGTAACGTAATAAAAACATTTTTTTTTGTTTTGACTCAACTTTTTAGTTAGAGGGCAGGATGGATACGTTGGGGGAGAGGGAGGGAGGGGGGTTTGGGGGTTTAGTGGAAGGAAAGAGTGAAATGGAAGGAAGAATAATGAAAGATGTGGGGCAGACCCACTTGCTCGGTTAGTTTATAGTCTTTTGGACTCAACTTTAGCATTCCCGTCCGCGATAAATAAATTATGCACAATGAATATCTTAATGTTTTGTACAAGTTATGAAAATAATGTTATATATAAATAATTTTTACAATATAAGGGCAATCTTTGTATGTGACACAATGTTTACAATATACAATTTTGATTATAATTGACGTATATAATTGTTTGACCAAGATTACAAATTTGATCATACTACAAAGCTATATGTGTTAAGGGGACACTACAGTAGTGGCTTGTTGCCAAATTACTCCCCCCCCCCACCCGAGTGACTGGTGAAACGAGACAGTCTTCGAGGTCCGGGGGCGCTTGGGATGAGCAGGAATGGGAGTGCTATTGACGGTAGTGTCCGTGGGGTCAAAAACGTAGGCAGGTTTGACCCGATCAATGGAAATGTGGTCACGCTTTCCGTTTCGCCAAATTATCACGGTCTTCCTGGTGCGGCGCAAAACTTCGAAGGGGCCTTCGTACGAAGGCTGAAGGGCTTTTCTGACGGCGTCCCTTCTGACAAAGACGTGAGTGCACTGGAGAAGGTCCTGACTCACGAAGGGTCTAGGCGACCTGGCGTGACGTGGTGGGACGGGGTGGAGTTTGACCATGGTCTCCTTCCGTTAGAAGGTGAAGTCGTGTGGAGTACAGGAGTTGGAGTGAGGCACGCCAGCGACGAATTCTCCGGGAAGCCTAAGGCTGGTGCAGAAAACGAGTTCAGCGGGAGAGTAGCCAGTGTTAACCTAAAAGGAGGTCTAATGCCAAGGAGCACAAGGGACAGCGCCACTGACCAGGGCTTGTTGTTAAGGGCATGGGCGTAGAGGGCGGCCTTGAGTTGGCGATGAAAACGCTCTACCATGCCGTTGGCCTGGGGATGGTAACTGGCAGTACGGTAACGGCGGATACCAAGGAGGGTCATTACCTTGTTCCAGAGGGTCGACTCGAACTGGCTGCCTCTGTCCGAGGGTAGACTGGTCGGGACACCGAAGCGAACAACTTAGTTGTCGACGAACGCTCGTACAGCGGTGTCGGTGTTGATGTCAGGAATGGGAATCGCCTCTGGCCAACGAGTGAAGCGGTCGACACAAGTGAACACGTACTTGTAGCCATTGGAGTACAGGAGGGGGCCGACGATATCGACGTGTATGTGGCTGAACCTGGTAGAGACAAGTGAGAAAGGAGTTAGTGGGGAAAATGTGTGTCGTATTACCTTGGAAGCCTGGCAGTGGAAACAAGTGCGGGTCCAGTGCCTGACGTCCTTGCTGATGATTGGCCAGATGAACTTGGAGGTTAACATCCGTTGGGATGCACGGATGCCAGGGTATGCAAGGTCATGAAGATGGCGAAAGAGTTGATGCTGGAATGACGGAGGTATAAAGGGGCGAAGGTTGCCGGTGGAGACGTCAGCATACAGACGGATGTCTGTGCCAGGTACTTGAATTTTCTCCATCTTGAGGGAAGGGTTGTCCAACAGTCGCTGCAAGTCGTCGCAGTTGGCCTGTGCTGCTGCAATGGTGGCGTAGTCGATGACAGGAGACTGAGGAGAGACTGCGTGAATGTTTCTGGAGAGGGCGTCAGCGGGTGCGTTGTCAGTACCTTGGACGTAGCGAATATCTGTGGAGAACTGAGAAATGTACTGTAAGTGGCGGAGCTGAGTAGGGGTATAGCTGGCTTTGTTAGCGTGGAAAGTGGTGGTGAGGGGTTTATGGTCTGTGAAGATGATGAACTGTCGACCTTCAAGGAAATACCTGAATCGTTGGACTGCTCGGTAGACAGCGAGCAACTCCCTGTCGAATGCGCTGTAGTTCTTCTCAGCCTTGCTCAGTTTCTTGGAGAAGAAGGAAAGCGCCTTCCAAGCACTGTCGACGTATTGTTGCAAGACGGCGCCGATTCCGTCGTTCGAGGCGTCAGTGGCGATAGATGTGAGGGTCTCCGGGGCAGGGAAACTGAGGGTGGCGACGGTGTCCAGCGCAGTCTTCGCAGAAGCGAAAGCTTCGTCGGTTTCAGGACACCAAACGAGCTTTATGGACTGACCACGCTTGTAATGCGTAATGAGAGAATACAAAAGTTGTAACATGAAGGAACACTTAGGGATGAAGCGATTGTAAAAAATTATCATACCTAAGAACTGCTTGAGTTGTCTCTGAGTGGAGGGCTTCGGGAACTGGCGGATGGCATCACACTTGGTACGCAGAGGTGAAATGCCAGTGGAGGAGACAATGTGTCCAAGGAACTCTACGGCGGTCAATCCAAATTTCGACTTGGCGGCGTTGATTTGGATTCCGTAGTCTCTTAGACGGGTGAGGACTTCTTCGAGGTGGCTTCATCAGGGCTGGCGATGAGGAGGTCATCTATGTAGGCGAAACAGAAGGGTAAGCCACGTAGAACTTCGTCAATGAAGCGCTGGAATGTCTGTGCTGCATTCTTCAGGCCGAAGGGCATCCGGACGTACTCGTAGAGGCCAAATGGGGTGGTAATGGCCGTCTTCGGGATGTCATCGGGGTGGACAGGGATCTGATGGAAGACTTGAACAAGATCCACCGTAGAAAAGATGGTACAGCCGAAAAGTTGGGAGCCAAATTCTTGGATGTTTGGGGATGGGGTATCGATCGAAGACAGTTTGGGAGTTCAGTGCACGGTAGTCACCGCACGGTCGCAAATCACCGCTCTTTTTAGGTACGACGTGAAGCGCTGAAGACCAGTTGCTGTTGCTGGGCCGAATGATCCCTTGGCGCATAAGGGACTCGAACTCGGTCTTGACGATGCGTTGTCGTTCGGGTGCGAGACGTCGTGGCTTGGCGTGGGTTGGGCGGCCAGAAGTGACGATGCGATGCTCGACGTGGTGACGTATCGGCGGCGTGCATGGATGTGGCTGAGTGAGGGTGGGAAACTGTTGCAGTAGGGAAGCAAAAGGGGTGTCTTGACTGGTGACAGAGATGCTGGTGCTAACGCCAGGTCGAGTGTGGCCGTAGGACGAGAGGCGCGTTGAGACATCGTAGAGGCGACGGCGCTGTATGTCTACGAGAAGACCGTAGTGGTTGAGGAAGTCGGCTTCGAGGATTGGTTAAGATGCGTCAGCGACGTAGAACGTCCACTCGAAGGCACGGCGGAGGTAGAGGGAGAGGGTTAAGGTAGATTTCCTGAAGACGTTGATCTTCGTCTTGTTGGCTGCGTAGAGGGAAGTGAATGGTGGTAACTTCCTTGAACTGGCTGTAGCAGGAAGTATGTTTACTGCAGCACCGGTGTCAATAAGAAATAGGTGGCGCGTCAAAGGGTCTCTGATGTAGAGGAGTTGTGAGGAGAAGGGGCGACCATTATGCACCTCTAATGTTCGCCGCTGGAGTTTAAAGTGGGGGAATGGGTGAAGGCGCAGGGTTGGTTACACTTGCGTGCCTTGGAACCGAACTGGGCATGATAGTAACATACCGCTGGGGTGCGATCCGTGCTCTTGGATCTTGGTCTGGATCTGGAACGTTGCCTGCGGGAAAAATTACGGCGGTCTGCTGCTTGAACTTGTTCCTTGAGCTCGCTAACTTGCAGTGTGAGTTGAGTCACCATGTCGACGAGGCGCTCGTAGAGGGGGTCTGTCTTGATGTGGGAGACGGAGGGCGAAGTAACAGTCTCGATGAGCTCGTCAGCGAGTTTCTCCACGGGAAGCTAGTCCTTCACAGTGAAGAGGCTACGCTGGATAGTGGCGGGCAGGCGTTGGTAGAACAACTGGAGAAAAAGGGTCTTGTCGAACGTGTCGTACTTGTCTGCCAGGAGATTCTTTATGCGGCGTAATAGGTCTGATGATCTCTCGTTGCCTAGTTCTTCCTTAGAGAGAAGCTCTTGAAGGCGTGTAGCGACGGATGACTGGAACCGAGCGAGGATAGCGTCCTTTAAGTCTTCGTACGGAGTGTCGGATATTAACGCTGTAGAAATAGAGTCAGATACACGAAAAAGGACGTCCGGAGGAAGAAGGGAGCAGGCGTTGCTGGATTTGGCGAGGCTAGTAGAGATGCGCGAGGACTTGAAATTACATTCTAGAATGTTGAACCCCACAGTCGGGTCGTGACTGAGGAAAGGTGGTGCACAGAAGGCATTGACGGGAGATTGGGTTGCAGGTTGCTGGGGTGGGTCGGTGGGTGGTTCTTGCATAGGAACCACGTCCGCTGAAGTAGGAACAGGCTGGTCCATGATGGTTAGGGCGTCGGTTCTGCGGCGACGACTGGGGCGGTCCACGTCTACTGCAGCAGCGGCTGGGGCTGGCGGCGGTCCACTCTATCAGGGGCGGCAGGCGGAAGCTGGCGGCGCTGGGAGTCCACTCTGGCAGAGGCGGTAGGCGGAGGCTGGGCAGGCAGGGGTTGGCAGCGCAGGTAGTCCACTCCAGAAGGCCGGAGCAGGCGGCGGCTGGGGCTCACAGTCCATCCCAGGAGGCGGCAGGCGGCGGCTGGGGCTGGCAGCGCTGGTTGTCCACTCCAGAAGGCGGGGGCAGGCGGCGACTGGGGCTGGCAGTCCACTCCAGGAGGCGGGGCAGGCGGTGGCAGGGGCTGGCGGTCCACTCCGAAAGGCGAAGGCGGCGGCGGCTGCTTCACTGTGGTCCACTTTAAGGGTCACCAATTGATGTGGTTAGTTACCACATCCTGGTAAATGGGTATCGTTCATGAGAGTAGGATAATATTAAATACCGATTCTCTGTTTGGATCTTTAATTGGCTTTCCCGTCCGCCATGACATAAATTATGCACAATGAATATTTTAATGCTTTGTTCAAGTTATGAAAATAATGTTATATATAAACTTTTTACAATATAAGGGCTATCCTTGTATGTGACACAATATTTACAATATACGATTTTGATTATAATTGACATATATAATTGTTTGACCAAGATTACAAATTTTATTATACTACAAAGCTATATGCGTTAAGGGGACACTGCAGTAGTGGCGTGTTGCCAAAGATCCGATGGCAGTGCGAGGGGGGGGGCAGGCAGGCGAGTGTTGGTTTATCTCTTTCCTTCCAAGCACAATTCTGAAAGCAGAGAATTACGTGACTCGGGAATTGTGTGTATTTGTCAGAAGTGTAAACCCTCTCGCCAGCGTCAACGAAGAGGCCAGGCGTGTGCGGGACGGTCGACAGGAGAGGTCGGGCACATCCTCCCCCATGACCGGCCGGCGAAGAGTTATGGGCGCTGAGAGTTCGATCGAAGGGCGACGACCGACTTCTGCTAAGCCAGCGAGAGTGTGTATATCTCTTTTCTTCCAAGCACAACTCTGAAAACAGAGAATTACATGACTTGAGAAACGTGTGTATTTGTCTTAGGTGTAAGCCTGCTTGCCAACGTCAACGAAGAGATCATGCTTGTGCCAGACCGGCAACAGTAAAGGAGAAACGTCTCCTTCGCCGCGACCGGCCGGCGAAGATTGACGGGGGCTGTTGAGAGAACTGGAGCGAAGAGCGACGTCTGACCTCTGCTGAGACGGTGGTTCGTTATGTTGTTCTGATCTCGGTTGGCAAGAGGCCGTCCTTATAAACCCCGTGGCAGGATCACGGACAGGTTCCGTTGGAACATCTAGGCTTCTGATTGGCCGCCTTCCCTTTGGCTGTTGTCCCCGTAAGCGAGTTGTAAGCCTTGATGAATGGATACGCCTCCGCTCGCGTTGGTGACGTCATCAGTCTGGGTTGGACTGGCCAGGGAAGCAGACATCTCCGGTGTAGCCGGCGTCGGTGGTTGAGACAATGTCACCACATCACTCCCACTACTCTTTGGAAGTGAGCAGTGCGGATGGTAAGGAGTCGCACGAGGGGAGTGGGAGTAGCGGACATGCCTTCTGAACAGACGGCCGGAGCGGGTGATTGTCCCGTCGAGCGAGATCTCTGGAGAGAATGGGCTGGATAATGGAGAAGAAGGCGGCGGCCAGCTGTAGGCGTGGTCGTGGTTTCGACGAGAGGGTCCTGGTTGGGCATGGAGCTGTGGAGATAGAGGGGTAGGTGAGTGGGGCAAAGGTAAAGTCGAAATTGAGCCCGGGGGAAGATAATGTGTTAAGGGTTGGGGGAACAATTGTGGTGGGAGGAAGAGGTGGGCTAGCTTGGTGTGGACTAGTGGCATGGATGTGTTGTAAGTGAGAGATGAAGTGGGAAGAAGGTTGGAATGGAAAGAAGGGTTGGAATGGAGAGAAGGAGGAAGGTGAGCTGCTTTGAGCCTGTCGATGGAAATGCAGTCTGGCTTAGAACCTCGGTCAATGAGGAAGTGCTTCGCTGACCTATTGGTAACTTTGTAGGGTCCATCATACAGTCGTTGGAGAGGGGTTTGTCTGGAGTCCCGCCTGACAATGACATAGTTCGCTGAATCTAGGACCAAGGGAACATGCACTGAGTTTGTGTGTATTGTCCGTGGTGGCGGGGGGGACGAGTGTTGGCAAGGATCTCCCTGAGTAGTTGAAGGAGGGCGTGTCGGTCGAGGTCGCTCACATCAGGGGTGGCTATCTCCCCAGGAAGGCGAAGGTCTTCTGCATACACTAATTAGGTTGGAGATACGTCACTGTCGACCTTGGGAGTGTTGTGAACGGAGAGGAGCACCAGA
Organism: Oratosquilla oratoria; assembly: GCF_046742065.1. Classification (NCBI taxonomy): domain Eukaryota; kingdom Metazoa; phylum Arthropoda; class Malacostraca; order Stomatopoda; family Squillidae; genus Oratosquilla; species Oratosquilla oratoria. The sequence continues at coordinate 20,281,344 of NC_134789.1, read as the reverse complement.
TGAAAGGCATCGGCCCAACCATATGAGGGTTGCTGTGCTTTGAGTGGCTCAGCTGGCGGTGGGACCTTTCCACAAGTCCATTGGCTTGTGGATGGTACGCAGTGGTCCGGTTGCAGCTGGTGCCAAGAAACTTGAGGAGTCTGGACCAGATATCAGACTCAAAATGGGCGCCCCTGTCGGTGATGATGGTGTGAGAGGCGCCGAATCTGGATACCCAACCTTAGAGGGAGGCACGGGCGGTTGTCTCAGCAGAGATATCAAGTAGAGGAATCGCTTCTGACCACCTGGTAAACCTGTCGATGCAAGTGAGCAGGTGACGAATGCCACGAGAGGGAGATAGGGGGCCTATAATGTCCACATGGACCGATTGGAAGCGTTTTGTGGGTGCGGGAAAGTGATGGAGTGGAGCATGGACGTGACGCGTCACCTTTGATGACTGGCAGGTAAGGCAGGTACGGGTCCATTCTCTGACGTCTTTGTTGATTCCAGGCCAGACGACGCGATCCATGAGGAGACGTGTTACCCGAATTCCAGGATGACTGTGGTCGTGGAATGCCGAGAACAAATCCCTGTGATGACAAGCCGGGATGTATGGTCGGGGTTTGCCTGTAGAGATGTCACACCACACTGGAGCGGGAGTATTGGGGAGCTGTCGGAGCTGCAGGGAGGATGTGTTATCCAGGCAGAGGTGATGGAGTTCTCCATCGTTAGTCTGGGAGGTTGCGATGAGTGCATAGTCGATGGGTCGGTGCTCAGGGATGACGCTACAGGTAATCCTGGACAAGACATCAGCAATATGGTTATCTTCTCCCATAATGTATTTGATGTGAGTGTCAAATTGGGACAAGAATGACAGCTGCCGAGAGACTCTCGGTGAGTGGTCACCAGATACCCTGTCCAGAGCGTTGGTGAGAGGCCTGTGGTCGGTAAGGATGGTGAAAGGACGCCCTTCTAGAAGGTAGAGGAAGTGCTTGACGGCCGAAACAATGGCCAGAAGCTCTCTATCAAAGACACTGTAGCGCATTTGGGAAGCGTCCAACCGTTTGGAGAAAAATGCAATCGCCTGGAGCTGTCCGTTGACCCTCTGTTGGAGTACTGTACCTATGACTGTAGAGGAGGCGTCAGTGGTGAGGACGGTAGGAGCATTAGCCACCGGGTAGGACAGCCGGGTGAAGTTTGCTATTGCAACCTTAATCTTCCAAAATGTTTGGGTTGATTCAGGAGACCACCTAACGGGAACGACCGACCGCTTGGAACGGTTCTTGGTGAGGTCGTTCAGAGGTACAAGTTTGACAGCCTCATCGGGGATAAATAGATGGTAATAGTTGGCAATTCCTAGGAATTGGTGCAGCATTTTGACAGATGATGGGTGCGGGAAGTCGATGATGGTGTCCACTTTTTGAGGGAGAGGAGAGAGACCCTCTATTGATATACGCTGTCCGAGGAAGTCGATTGATGGCACTCATAAAAGGCACTTTGATGGTTGTATCCTGAGGCTATGATCCTGCAGTCGGCGGAAGAGGAAGCGGAGATGGTGGCGGTGCTGGTCGTGATTATCAGAGGCCACCAGTACGTCATCGATGTAGACGGTGACAAAGTTGAATTCTCTGAGGGCCTGATCCATAAACCGTTGGAACGTTGATTCTCCACTCAAAAAGGCCAAAGGGAGTGGTAATGGCTGTTTTCTGAACATTCTCTGGTACTACAGGAATCTGGTGGAATGCCCTGACAAGGTCGATCTTAGAGAACATCTGCTTCCCGTGGAGCTTGAAGCGGAAATCATGGGAATGTGGAATGGGTTGGTGGTCAGCCTTGGTGATGCGGTTGGGTTGGCCCGTCATTGGTTGGGTGGTGGTGTCTTGGGAACCATATGGAGTGGCGATGGCCAATCGCTCTCAGAGGGGCGGATGATACTTTGGTCGAGTAATTCTTGGAACTCTTGATTGGCGGCTGCCAAATTCTCTGGGGAAAGAGGTCGAGGTTTGTTGTAGACCGGCGGCCCGGTTGTTTGGATATGGTGCACTATATTGTGGGGGCGGGTAGTGGTGGCCTTGTATGGAGACGTCAGCTGATGGAAGTCTTGCAGGATTTGTGTGTATTCGTCAGATGGCTGAAGGGAGGACACTTTAGTAGAAGTGTTGTTAGTGATAGTTCCTGGTATACGACTTGTTGCATGGTACAGACAGTTATCCCTGGTGCTGACTGACAGTTTGTAATGCTGTAGAAAGTCATAGCCTAGGATGGGTTGATGGACGTCTGTAATAACAAAGGTCCAGGGGAACTTGATATTCTGGAGATCCTGGACAACGTAGTGGCTGCCATATGTGGCGATGGGTGTGCCGTTGGCTGCGAGCAGATCGTATGACGGAAGGTCTTTACCTTGACTCGGGGCTGCTGCAAAAGGCATGATAGTGACGGCTGAGCCCGTGTCCACTAAGAAGGGGAGTCCCGAATGATCATCACGCACAGAGAGGAGAGTGGAGGCATGGTTGGCAGGGGTTGTGCTGCCTATCGATCCACGCGTCTGGCGTTTTCCCGACTAGCTGCATGGCTTGGTACATTTTAGTGTTTTCTCACCAAAGCGGGTATGGTACCAACAAGTACCACTATCTCCAAGTGGCACAACACTTCGTGGCATTTGATTTTTGTAAGTTAACTGACCCAGCAATTTTCTTATTTCGGCCATTTCCGCCCGTAGCTGCTGCACACTTTGGTTCTCGGCACTGTTCGACGAATTAACGGTCCTGCTCACTACACTATTGACTGGGGGGAAAGCTGGTCGAGGGGTGGTAACTGTGAGGCCCGTGATCACTAGCACCTGTAATATCACTGCACACTGTTCACTGCACTGTTGCTCTTTTCTGACAGCATGGTGTTTATCGGAGGTCCATAATCACTAGCACTTGTAATATTACTGCACACGCTGTTCACTGCAGTGTTGTTTCTTTCTGAGAGCGTGGTGTTTATCGAAGCTGTAGAGACCTATGGCACTGGTACATCCTGTCGGTGGAGGAGCAGTAAGCGTCGTCGTCCTTGTCAGCAGTTAGGGCGTCCAGATTTAACTGCAGGTCATCCGGCATCTTGGAGAGATGTATTGAACGAAGAAGTTCCTTGGGAAGGTGCACCTTTGTACGAGCGTTGAGTATAGCTATTTTCCTGAAAAGTGCTGAAGGCCGGTCGTTTCCGAGTTGGATTTGCACACCTTGTAAAGTTCCTCGTCAGATCTTGAGGGCGTCACACTTACGTTCTAAGTAGAAAGTCTTTTATAATTATACCCACATACTTTCCTATTAGGACTTCCTTTACTGTAGGTGCAAGAGGAATATTAGAATTTACGTGTCACTATTAGTCATTATTCCCATAGGCGGACCTTGACGTTCTGGCGAGGGGATGAATTTACAGCCACAAAATACCCGCTGGCAAGGCATGTGGAGCGGGACAACGTGATTAAGTGTCAGTTTTTCTCTGTAGACATATCAATGGACTTTAATCAATTTGATAATTGGAGACACAAAAATTATACCACAAGAATTTACTGTATCATTTACCCAATACAATACATTTAGGCAAATATACACGTACGTTCACACACCTTGCTGCTGTAATGGTAGTGTCTTGATTGATCTCAAGAAAAGTTCTAAATCGAGCCCTACTCAGAGCTTAAAAGTTTCATGTTCACTGCAAGTCGTCACTGTTCCCTTTGGCAAGGGGGTGGTGTGTGTGTGTGTGTGTGTATTTACCTAGTTGTATTTTACGGGAAGGGGAGCTATGCTCGTGGGGTCCCGTTTTCATATCTCATTTTATCTAAACTATTTTTAAATTCATGTATTGTTTTTGCACACACCACTTTCTCATCTAACTTGTTCCAACTGTTTATTACTCTGTGAGGAAAGCTGTTCTTTTTCAAGTCTCTTCTATAGCTGTCTTTTTTTATTTTCTTTCCGTGTCCTCTTGTATTTCTGTCATCCCATTTTATCAGATTCTCTCTGTCAGTAATTTCTATGCCTTTCATGATTCTGTAAATAGCTATCAAATCTCCTCTCTCTCTTCTTTGCTCTAGTGTCTGTAGTTCAAGTTTTTCTAGTCTCTCTTCATATGATAGTTTTGAGAGTGTTGGTGCCAGTTTTGTAATTGCTCTTTGTATTCTTTCAAGTTTTTTTATACATTTTTTTGTACTTGGTGACCATATCGTTGCTGCATATTCCAATCTTGGTCTTATCAGGGTGATTAGGATTTTCTTCACCATTTCTTCATCCAGTTATGTAAATGCAACTTTGATTGTTCTTATTAAATTATAAGTTTCTCCAAAAATCTTATTTATATGTTTCTCAGGTGACATATTATTCATAACAATGACTCCCAGGTCCTTCTCATTTTCTACTTTTTTTATTCCTTCTTCTCCCAATTTATATGCTCCTGTTATTCTGTTTTTGCTTTTTCCAAACTCCATTATACTACACTTTTTTGTATTGAACTCCATCTCCCACTTCCTACTCCATTCCTGTACTATATTTAGATCTCTCTGTAGTGATTCACAATCTTCTTCAGTTTTCATTCTTTTCAGTAGTTTTGCATCATCTGAAAAGAAGCTCATATAGCTTTCTATTCCTTCATCCATATCATTAATATATATAGCAAACATTATTGGGGCCAGAACTGTTCCCTGCGGAACACCGCTTATTACTTCATCCCATTTTGAGTGCTGGTTTCTTATCACTACTCTCATTTTTCTTTCTTGCAAAAAGTCTTCCATCCAATTTACTAGTTTGCCCTGTATTCCTCCTTCAGTTTCTAATTTCTTAAGCAACTTCTTATGTGGTACTTTGTCAAAAGCTTTCTTTAGGTCTAGAAATGCACAGTCCGCCCATCCATCTCTTTCTTGTATTATATCTATTAGCCTTGAATAGAAACATATTAAATTGGTGACGCATGATCGTCCTTGTCTGAATCCAAATTGCCTTGGATTTAACACTTTGCTTTTTTTCTAAATATTTTACCCATCTACTTTTGATCATTCTTTCAAAAAAAATTGCTATTGTACTTGTTAGAGAGACTGGTCTATAGTTTGTAGGTTCTTCTTTATTTCCTCCTTTATATATAGGTACTATATTTGCTTTTTTCCAATCTTCTGGAACTTTTCCTTCTTTCAAGGAACTGTTTAGTATCCTATGTATTTTGTCTGCCAGTTCATTCCTGCATTCTTTCAGAATCCAGTTTGCTATATCATCTGGTCCATGCGATTTTCTGACATCAAGATTACTCAAGTGTGTCAATATTTCATTCTTTGTTACTTCTATTTCTTCCATAGGGGGGACTTTCTCTTTCCATTCAATCTCTTCAGGTTGTATGTTCTCCCTTGTAAACATTGATTTAAAATGTTTGTTCATAATTTCCGCCATTTCTATTTCCTCAGTGTATTCAACTCCCTCCTGTCTTAATTTCTCCAAGTCTTGTTTGTTTTTCAGTTTATTGTTTACAAATCTGTAGAATAGTTTTGGTTGATCTTTACACTTTTCTATGACATCTTTTTCATATTTTCTCTTTTCCTCTCTGCACGTTTGTACATATTCATTTCTATAACCGGTATATATTTTCCATTTTTCAGGTCTTCTGTATTTTTTCCATCTGGTCCAGGCTTTGTCTCTTTTGTCTTTTAACTCCCTACAACTTTTGTTGTACCAGCATTTTACATATTCTTTTTCTTGTTTTTGTCTTGGGACATACTTTTCCACTCCTTTTTTGTAAATTTTTGTCAAAATATTCCATTTCTCTTCCACTGATGTTTCTTCTTTGTATATTTCTTCCCAGTTTTCCTTTTGAAAGAATTCTCTTATTTTATCAAAGTTTGTTTTTTCATACATCATTCTTCCTTTTCTATATTGCTCATTTCTTTTTATATATTTTTCTTCATTAAGTTCCAGTTCAACACTTTTACTTATTGGTGTTTTATATTCAATTTTGTCCACTATTCTAGGTTCAGATGTAATTATTAAGTCTAGTCTCGATGGTTCTTCTTCATTTCTATACCTGGTGTTCTCCTGTACCCATTGTGTCATTGAATGGTCAGTAATCATCTCAAGTAGAGCGTTTCCCAATGAGCCGTCTCCACCCTTTACTGTCATTTCTTCCCAGCAGATTTCTTTGCAATTAAAGTCGCCCATTATAACTATTCTTCCTCCATCTTTCAATATTTTATTTAATGTTATCTTTGTGTTCTCTAACATACTTTTATGTTCACTCTCCTCCCATGAGGCTGTTTTCGGAGGCACATAATATATCACAAACTTTCTGCTCTTCTTATCTCTGTCTTCCACTTCTATCATAATCATCTCTACTGTATTCTTTCCATATATGACCCTTCACGTTTATATCCTTCTTAGTCAGGAACATAACTCCACCCACTTCCTTTTTCTCTCTGTTTCTAATCCAATAATTATATGCATCATGTCCTACACTGTTGGGTGGTAGTGGGCCTTTTAATTTTGTTTTTCTACAATTCCCATTATGTCCGGTTCTTTTTCTTTCAAATAATCATTCAGCTCATTCAATCCTGTTGTTAATCCATCTATATTTGTGTAAGACACTCTTAGTTTTCTGTCACTTCCATTGTGTTCTCTGTTTCCCTTTTGTTTTTCTCTTGTATGTCGAACTGCCTTAGTTTCATATTCACTACTCTCCAATAGAATCTCTCTTTCTCTGACTCCGTTCTGCTCTCGTTTTTTTCTTAGCTTCAAGTCTTTTCTGCTTTTCTTCCTCTCTTTCCTCTTTATTCATTTTCCTTTTTATCCATACCTTTTTATATTGTTCACTTGTTGCTAGTTTCCCTGTTTTGGATAAGATATTCTCTGCCGTCGTTTGTGACCTGAATTTAATCTTAATTGGTCTGGTCTTATCTGTACTATACTTTCCGAGCCTGAATTTTTCCTCAATTTCCTTCATAATTTCTGGTTCATCTTCCTGAACTAATTCTAGTAAACTGCTTACTTTTTCATTTTCCTCATTGGTTCTTGAGGTTCTATCTGGGTTATGTTTCTCTTCCATTCCTAATATAATTATACATTTCTTTTTGTCAGCTAAGTCTCTTACTATATTCTCCTTCTGTCTCATCACCTTAATAACTGAGTCTTCAGTTTGTTCTCTCATTTGCTGTTTAATTATATCAGTAAATGCAACTTCACTGTTTTCTTTTATCGACTTCCATCCCTCTCTGTTTTCTTTACTATTCCTCTTCAATTCCTCATTCTCCACCTTTACTTCTTTTAACTGTCTTTTCAGGTTTTCTATTTCATCAGTTAAGTTTTTGTTCGCCTTCTCTAGTTCTTCCAATTTTTCAACCCTTTGTAGAATGTTGTTAACATGACCGAACCTACGCTCCAATTCCTCGATCATCTTATCGACCTTCTCTTCTAGTCTTGTCAGTCGGGGGGGGGGGGGGGTTGTGTCTCCCCCCACCCTCTTTAAATCCCTGGAAAAAATTCTCATTACTTTCTACTGTATTGCTCTTATCTATACTTCTAATCTTTACATTTTTATTAGACATTTCATCGTCGCTCAGCTGGTCGGGAGGTCGTTTGTTTACCTTTCGCCTGTCTGCCTGGGCCAAGTCCTCTCCTTCCTCATTTCCTTCCATTTCCCTCAGCAATCCCTCCCCTTCTCCTCTTTCCCTACTTTCCTACTACCCCACGAGCAATTTCCCCCCACCCTGTAAATACAATAGGCACTTCTCTTTGCGTTGGGATCCACGAAACTTCAATTTTCTTCAGAACGTCTTCTAAGCCGTCCGTTCGTTGAAGTGTGTGTATTTACCTAGTTGTATTTACCTAGTTGTATTTTACGGGAAGGGGAGCTATGCTCGTGGGGTCCCGTCTTCATATCTCATTTTATCTAAACTATTTTTAAATTCATGTATTGTTTTTGCACACACCACTTTCTCATCTAACTTGTTCCAACTGTCTATTACTCTGTGAGGAAAGCTGTTCTTTTTCAAATCTCTTCTATAGCTGTCTTTTTTTATTTTCTTTCCGTGTCCTCTTGTATTTCTGTCATCCCATTTTATCAGATTCTCTCTATCAGTAATTTCTATGCCTTTCATGATTCTGTAAATAGCTATCAAATCTCCTCTCTCTCTTCTTTGCTCTAGTGTCTGTAGTTTAAGTTTTTGTAGTCTCTCTTCATATGATAGTTTTGAGAGTGTAGGTGCCAGTTTTGTGATTGCTCTTTGTATTCTTTCAAGTTATTTTTATACATTTTTTTGTACTTGGTGACCATATCGTTGCTGCATATTCCAATCTTGGTCTTATCAGGGTGATTAGGATTTTCCTCACCATTTCTTCATCCAGGTATGTAAATGCCACTTTGATTGTTCTTATTAAATTATAAGTTTCTCCAAAAATCTTATTTATATGTTTCTCAGGTGACATATTATTCATAACAATGACTCCCAGGTCCTTCTCATTTTCTACTTTTTTAATTCCTTCTTCTCCCAAATTATATGATCCTGTTATTCTGTTTTTGCTTTTTCCAAATTCCATTATACTACACTTTTTTGTATTGAACTCCATCTCCCACTTCCTACTCCATTCCTGTACTTTATTTAGATCTCTCTGTAGTGATTCACAATCTTCTTCAGTTTTCACTCTTTTCAGTAGTTTTGCATCATCTGCAAAGAAGCTCATATAGCTTTCAATTCCTTCATCCATATCATTAATATATATAGCAAACATTATTGGGGCCAGAACTGTTCCCTGCGGGACACCGCTTATTACTTCATTCCATTTTGAGTGCTGATCTCTTATCACTACTCTCATTTTTCTTTCTTGCAAAAAGTCTTCCATCCAATTTAGTAGTTTGCCCTGTATTCCTCCTTCATATTCTAATTTCTTAAGCAACTTCTTATGTGGTACTTTGTCAAAAGCTTTTTTTAGGTCTAGAAATGCACAATCAGCCCATCCATCTCTTTCTTGTATTATATCTATTAGCCTTGAATAGAAACATATTAAATTGGTGACGCATGATCGTCCTTGTCTGAATCCAAATTGCCTTGGATTTAGTACGTTGTTTTTTTCCAAGTATTTTACCCATCTACTTTTGATAATTCTTTCACAAATTTTTGCTATTGTACTTGTTAGAGAGACTGGTCTATAGTTGTTAGGTTCTTCTTTATTTCCTCCTTTATATATAGGTACTATATTTGCTTTTTTCCAATCTTCTGGAACTTTTCCTTCTTTTAAGGAACTGCTTATTATGCTATGTATTTTGTCTGCCAGTTCATTCCTGCATTCTTTCAGAATCCAGTTTGCTATTTCATCTGGCCCATGCGATTTTCTGACATCAAAATTACCCAAGTGTGTCAATATTTCATTCTTTGTTACTTCTATTTCTTCCATAGGGGGGACTTTCTCTTTCCACTCAATCTCTTCAGGTTGTATATTTTCCCTTGTAAACACTGATTTAAAATGTTTGTTCATAATTTCTGCCATTTCCATTTCCTCAGTGTATTCAACTCCTCCTTGTCTTAATTTCTCCAAGTCTTGTTTGTTTTTCAGTTTATTGTTTACAAATCTGTAGAATAGTTTGGTTGATCTTTACACTTTTCTATAACATCTTTTTCATATTTTCTTTTTTCCTCTCTGCACTTTTGTACATATTCATTTCTATAACCAGTATATATTTTCCATTTTTCAGGTCTTCTGTCTTTTTTCCATCTGGTCCAGGCTTTGTCTCTTTTGTCTTTTAACTCCCTACAACTTTTGTTGTACCAGCATTTTACATATTCTTTTTCTTGTTTTTGTCTTGGGACATACTTTTCCACTCCTTTTTTGTAAATTTTTGTCAAAATATTCCATTTCTCTTCCACTGATGTTTCTTCTTTGTATATTTCTTCCCAGTTTTCTTGTTGGAAGAATTCTCTTATTTTATCAAAGTTTGTTTTTTCATACATCATTCTTCCTTTTCTATATTGTTCATTTCTTTTCATATATTTTTCTTCATTAAGTTCCAGTTCAATCAATATGTGGTCACTTTTACCTATTGGTGTTTTATATTCAATCTTGTCCACTATTCTAGGTTCAGATGTAATTATTAAGTCTAGCCTCGATGGTTCTTCTTCATTTCTATACCTAGTGTTCTCTTGTATCCATTGTGTCATTGAATGGTCAGTAATCATCTCAAGTAGAGCATTTCCCCATGAGTCATCACCACTCTTTACTGTCATTTCTTCCCAGCAGATTTCTTTGCAATTAAAGTCGCCCATCATAACTATTCTTCCTCCGTCTTCCATTATTTTAGTTAATGCTATCTTTGTGTCCTCTAACATACTTTTATATTCACTCTCCTCCCATGAGGCTGTTTTCGGAGGCACATAATTGATCACAAATTTTCTGCTCTTCTTATCTCTGTCTTCCACTTCTATCATAATCATCTCTACTGTATTCTTTCCATATATGACACCTTTCACGTTTATATCCTTCTTAGTCAGGAACATAACTCCACCCCCTTCCTTTTTCTCTCTGTTTCTAATCCAATAATTGTATGCATCATGTCCTACACTGTTGGGTGGTAGTGGGCCTTTTAATTTTGTTTCTACAATTCCCATTATGTCCGGTTCTTTTTCTTTCAAATAATCATTCAGCTCATTCAATCCTGTTATTAATCCATCTATATTTGTGTAAGACACTCTTAGTTTTCTGCCACTTCCATTGTGTTCTCTGTTTCCCTTATGTTTTTCTTTTGTATGTCGAACTTCCTTAGTTTCATGTTCACTACTCTCCAATAGAATCTCTCTTTCTCTGACTCCGTTCTGTTCTCGTTTTTTGCCTTAGCTTCCAGTCTTTTCTGCTTTTCTTCCTCTCTTTCCTCTTTATTCATTTCTCTTTTTATCCATATCTTTTTGTATTGTTCACTTGTTGCTAGTTTCCCTGTTTTGGATAAGATATTCTCTGCCGTTGTTTGTGACTTGAATTTAATCTTAATTGGTCTGGTCTTGTCTGTGCTATACTTTCCGAGTCTAAATTTCTCTTCGATTTGTTTCATAATTTCTGGTTCATCTTCCTGAACTGATTCTAGTAATTGGCTTACTTTTTCATTTTCCTCTTTGATTCTTGTGGTTCTATCTATGTTGTGTTTCTCTTCCATTCCTAATATAATTATACATTTCTTCTTGTCTGCTAAATCCCTTACTATATTCTCCTTTTGTCTCATCACTTTAATAAATGAGTCTTCAGTATGTTCTTTCAATTGCTGTTTGACTATGTCAGTGAATGAAACCTTATTTCCTTCTTGGGTTTTCTTCCAATTTTTACTTTCTTTAGCTATCGTTTCTCTGTTTTCTTTACTATTCTTCTTCAATTCCTCATTCTCCACCTTTACCTCTCTTAACTGTCTTTTTAGGTCTTCTATTTCATCAGTTAAGTTTTTATTCGCCTTTTCCAGTTCTTCCAATCTTTCAACCCTTTGTAAAATGGTGTTCATATGACCTAACCTACTCTCCAAGTCCTCGATCACCTTATCAACCTTCTTCTCTAGTCTTGTCAGTCGGGGGGGGGGGTTTGTGTCCCCCCACTCTCTTTAAATCCCTTGAAAATATTCTCATCACTTTCTACTGTATTGTTCCTATCTATACTTCTAATCTTTACATTCTTATTAGACATTCCGTCGTCCTCCAGCTCGTCTTGTGGTCGTTTGTTTACTTTACGGCGGTCTGTTTGGACCAAGTCCTCTACTTCCTCATTACTTTCCATTTTCCCAGCAATCCCTCCCCTTCTCCTCTTTCCTTACTTTCCCACTACCCCACGAGCAATTTCCCCCCACCCTGTAAATACAAAAAGGCACTTCTCTTTGCGTTGGGATCCACAATCTGCACTTTTCTTCAGAACGTTCTTCAAGCCGTCCGTTCGTTGAAAGTGTGTGTGTGTGTGTGTGTGTGTGTGTGTGTGTGTGTATGTATTTACCTAGTTGTATTTTACGTGAAGGGGAGCTATGCTCGTGGGTTCCCGTTTTCATATCTCGTTTTATCTAAACTATTTTTAAATTCATGTATTGTTTTTGCACACACCACTTTCTCATCTAACTTGTTCCAACTGTCTACTACTCTGTGAGGGAAGCTGTTCTTTTTCAGGTCTCTTCTATAGCTGTCTTTTTTTTATTTTCTTCCCATGTCCTCTTGTATTTCTGTCATCCCATTTTATCAGATTCTCTCTATCAATAATTTCTATGCCTTTCATGATTCTGTAAATAGCTATCAAATCTCCTCTCTCTCTTCATTGCTCTAGTGTCTGTAGTTCAAGTTTTGCTAGTCTCTCTTCATATGATAGTTTTGAGAGTGTAGGTGCCAGTTTTGTAATTGCTCTTTGTATTCTTTCAAGTTTTTTTTATACATTTTTTTGTACTTGGTGACCATATCGTTGCTGCATATTCCAATCTTGGTCTTATCAGGGTGATTAGAATTTTCTTCACCATTTCTTCATCCAGTTATGTAAATGCAACTTTGATTGTTCTTATTAAATTATAGGTTTCTCCAAAAATCTTATTTATATGTTTCTCAGGTGACACATTATTCATAACAATGACTCCCAGGTCCTTTTCATTTTCTACTTTTTTATTCCTTCTTCTCCTAATTTATATGATCCTGTTATTCTGTTTTTACTTTTTCCAAACTCCATTATACTACACTTCTTTGTATTGAACTCCATCTCCCACTTCCTACTCCATTCCTGTACTTTATTTAGATCTCTCTGTAGTGATTCACAATCTTCTTCAGTTTTCACTTTTTTCAATAGCTTTGCATCATCTGCAAAGAAGCTCATATAGCTTTCAATTCCTTCATCCATATAATTAATATATATAGCAAACATTATTGGGGCCAGAACTGTTCCTTGTAGAACACCGCTTATTACTTCATCCCATTTTGAGTGTTGATCTCTTATCACTACTCTCATTTTTCTTTCTTGCAAAAAGTCTTCCATCCAATTTAGCAGTTTGCCCTGTATTCCTCCTTCAGTTTCTAATTTCTTAAGCAACTTCTTATGTGGTACTTTGTCAAAAGCTTATTTTAGGTCTAGAAATGCACAATCAGCCCATCCATATCTTTCTTGTATTATATCTATTAGCCTTGAATAGAAACATATTAAATTGGTGACGCATGATCGTCCTTGTCTGAATCCAAATTGTCTTGGATTTAGCGCGTTTTTTTTTTTCTAAATATTTTACCCATCTATTTTTGACAATTCTTTCACAAATTTTTGCTATTGTACTTTTTAGAGAGACTGGCCTATAGTTGTTAGGGTCTTCTTTATTTCCTCCTTTATATATAGGTACTATATTTGCTTTTTTCCAATCTTCTGGATCTTTACCTTCTTTCAAGGAACTGTTTATTATGCTATGTATTATGTCTGCCAGTTCATTCCTGCATTCTTTCAAAATCCAGTTTGCTATATCATCTGGTCCATGCGATTTTCTGACATCAAGATTACTCAAGTGTTTCAATATTTCATTCTTTGTTATTTCTATTTCTTTCATAGGGGGGACTTTCTCTTTCCATTCAATCTCTTCAGGTTGTATGTTCTCCCTTGTAAACACAGATTTAAAATGTTTGTTCATAATTTCCGCCATTTCAATTTCCTCTGTGTATTCAACTCCTTCTTGTCTTAATTTCTCCAAATCTTGTTTGTCTTTCAGTTTGTTTACAAATCTGTTGAATATTTTTGGTTGATCTTTACACTTTTCTATGACATCTTTTTCATATTTTCTCTTTTCCTCTCTGGATGCTTGTACATATTCATTTCTATAACAGGTATATATCTTCCATTTTTCAGGTCTTTTGTTTTTCTTTCATTTGGCTCAAGCTTTGTCTCTTTTGTCTTTTATCTCCCTACAACTTTTATTGTACTAGCACTTTACATATTCTTTTTCTTGTTTTTGTCTTGGGACATACTTTTCTACTCCTTTTTTTATAGATTTTTGTCAAAATATTCCATTTCTCTTCTACTGTTGCATCTTCTTTGTGTATTCTTTCACAGTTTTCATTTCGGAAGAGTTCTCTTATTTTATCAATTTTTTTTTTCATACATCAATCTTCCTTTTCTATATTGTTCATTTCTTTTCATGTATTTTTTCTCATTTAGTTCTAGTTCTATCAATATGTGGTCACTTTTACTTATTGGTGCCTGGTATTCTATCTTTTCCACTATTTCAGGTTCTGATGTGATTATTAGGTCTAGTCTCGATGGTTCTTCTTCATTTCTATACCTAGTGTTCTCTTGGATCCATTGTGTCATTGTGTGGTCAGTAATTATCTCAAGTAGAGCACTTCCCCATGAGTCTTCTCCATCCTTTACGGTCATCTCTTCCCAGCATATTTCTTTGCAATTATAGTCGCCCATCAGAACTATTCTTCCTCCATCTTCCATTATCTTGTTTAGCGTTATTCTTGTGTCTTCTAACATGCTTTTATGTTCATTCTCTTCCCACGAGGCTGTTTTTGGGGGCACGTAGTTTATTACAAACTTTCTGCTCTTCTTATCTCTATCTTCTACTTCTATCATAATCATCTCTACTCTATTCTTTCCATATGTGACACTCCTCACGTTTATATCCTTCTTAGTCAGGAACATAACTCCACCCCCTTGTTTTATCTCTGTTTCTAATCCAATAATTATATGCATTGTGTCCTATGCTGTTGGGTGGTAGTGGACCTTTTAATTTTGTCTCAGCAATTCCCATTATGTCTGGATCTTTTTCTTTCAGATATTTGTTCAGTTCATTCAGTCCTGTTATTAATCCATCTATATTTGTGTAGGACACTCTTAACTTTCTGTTATTTCCATTGTATTCTCTGTTTCTTTTGTGTTTCTCTCTGTTATTTTCCATTTCTTCAATTTCATATTCACTACTCTCCAGTAGAATTCTTGTTTTTCTGTCTCCGTTCTGGTCTCGTTTTTTTTTTTTTTTCTTAGCTTCATGTCATTTCCTTATTTCCTCCTGTCTTTCCTCTTTATTCATTTCTCTTTTTATCCATACCTTTTTATATTGTTCACTTGTTGCTAGTTTCCCTGTTTTGGACAAGATATTCTCTGCCGTCGTTTGTGACCTGAATTTAATGTTAATTGGTCTGGTCTTGTCTGTACTATATTTCCCGAGTCTGAATTTCTCTTCGATTTGTTTCACTATTTCTCGCTTATCTTCCTGAACTAATTCTAATAAATTTCTTACTTTTTCATTTTCCTCTTTGATTCTTGAGGTTCTATCTGGGTTATGTTTCTCTTCCATTCCTAATATAATTATACATTTCTTTTTGTCTGCCGTCTCTTACAATATTCTCCTTCTGTCTCATCACTTTGATAACTGAGTCTTCAGTTTGTTCTTTCATTTGCTGTTTAATTATATCAGAAAATGCAACTTTACTATTTTCTTGTATCTTCCTCCACCCCTCTACCTCTTTTGCTATTGTTTCTTTATTGTCTCTATTGTTCTTTTTTAATTCTTCATTCTCCACTTTTACTTCTCTTAACTGTCTTTTTAGGTCTTCTATTTCATCAGTTAAGTTTGTGTTCGCCTTCTCTAGCTCTTCCAATTTTTCAAACCTCTCGGCAATTTTTGACATCTTGCCAAACCTAATCTCCCAATCCTCAGTCATGCGTTCAAGTTTTTCCTCCAGTTTTGCCAGTCGGGGGAGGTTGGTATCCGCCGCCCCCTCATTAAATCCATGGAAATTATTATCCTCACCTTCCATTGAACTGCTCTTATCTATGTTTCTGATCTTTACAATTTTGTTAGTCCCATTATCGAAATCCAAGTCATCCGTTCGGCGTTTGTTTACAAGCCGCCTGGACTCTTGGACCAAGTCCTCCCCTTCCTCATTTCCTTCCATTTCCCTCAATATCCCTTCCCTTCTCCTTCCCTATCACTTACCCACTATTCCACGAGCACTCCCCTTCCCTATAAATACAAAAAGGCACTTCCTGGATGTTGAGATCCACGTAGTTTTTCCTTTTTCTTTGGAACACTAGTTCTCGCCGTCCATTCGGTGAAAGGGTGTGTGTGTATTTACCTAGTTGTATTTACCTAGTTGTATTTTACGGGAAGGGGAGCTATGCTCGTGAGGTCCCGTCTTCATATCTCATTTTATCTAAACTATTTTTAAATTCATGTATTGTTTTTGCACACACCACTTTCTCATCTAACTTGTTCCAACTGTCTATTACTCTGTGAGGAAAGCTGTTCTTTTTCAAATCTCTTCTACAGCTGTCTTTTTTTATTTTCTTTCCGTGTCCTCTTGTATTTCTGTCATCCCATTTTATCAGATTCTCTCTATCAATAATTTCTATGCCTTTCATGATTCTGTAAATAGCTATCAAATCTCCTCTCTCTCTCTTCTTTGCTCTAGTGTCTGTAGTTCAAGTTTTTCTAGTCTCACTTCATATGATAGTTTTGAGAGTGTTGGTGCCAGTTTTGTAATTGCTCTTTGTATTCTTTCAATTTTTTTTATACATTTTTTTGTACTTGGTGACCATATCGTTGCTGCATATTCCAATCTTGGTCTTATCAGGGTGATTAGGATTTTCTTCACCATTTCTTCATCCAGGTATGTAAATGCAACTTTGATTGTTCTTATTAAATTATAAGTTTCTCCAAAAATCTTATTTATATGTTTCTCAGGTGACATATTATTCATAACAATGACTCCCAGGTCCTTCTCATTTTCTACTTTTTTTATTCCTTCTTCTCCCAATTTATATGCTCCTGTTATTCTGTTTTTGCTTTTTCCAAACTCCATTATACTACTCTTTTTTGTATTGAACTCCATCTCCCACTTCCTACTCCATTCCTGTACTTTATTTAGATCTCTCTGTAGTGATTCACAATCTTCTTCAGTTTTCACTCTTTTCAGTAGTTTTGCATCATCTGCAAAGAAGCTCATATAGCTTTCTATTCCTTCATCCATATAATTAATATATATAGCAAACATTATTGGGGCCAGAACTGTTCCCTGCGGAACACCGCTTATTACTTCATCCCATTTTGAGTGCTGGTTTCTTATCACTACTCTCATTTTTCTTTCTTGCAAAAAGTCTTCCATCCAATTTAGTAGTTTGCCCTGTATTCCTCCTTCAGTTTCTAATTTCTTAAGCAACTTCTTATGTGGTACTTTGTCAAAAGCTTTCTTTAGGTCTAGAAATGCACAGTCCGCCCATCCATCTCTTTCTTGTATTATATCTATTAGCCTTGAATAGAAACATATTAAATTGGTGACGCATGATCGTCCTTGTCTGAATCCAAATTGCCTTGGATTTAACACTTTGCTTTTTTCTAAATATTTTACCCATCTACTTTTGATCATTCTTTCACAAATTTTTGCTATTGTACTTGTTAGAGAGACTGGTCTATAGTTGTTAGGGTCTTCTTTATTTCCTCCTTTATATATAGGTACTATATTTGCTTTTTTCCAATCTTCTGGAACTTTTCCTTCTTTCAAGGAACTATTTAGTATGCTATGTATTTTGTCTGCCAGTTCATTCCTGCATTTTTTCAGTATCCAGTTTGCTATTTCATCTGGTCCATGCGATTTTCTGACATCAAGATTACTCAAGTGTGTTAATAATTCATTCTTTGTTACTTCTATTTCTTCCATAGGGGGGACTTTCTTTTTCCATTCGTTCTCTTCAGGTTGTATGTTCTCCCTTGTAAACACTGATTTAAAATGTTTGTTCATAATTTCCGCCATTTCCATTTCCTCAGTGTATTCAACTCCCTCCTGTCTTAATTTCTCCAAGTCTTGTTTGTTTTTCAGTTTATTGTTTACAAATCTGTAGAATATTTTTGGTTGATCTTTACACTTTTCTATGATATCTTTTTCATATTTTCTCTTTTCCTCTCTGCACATTTGTACATATTCATTTCTATAACCGGTATATATTTCCCATTTTCAGGTCTTCTGTCTTTTTTCCATCTGGTCCAGGCTTTGTCTCTTTTGTCTTTTAACTCCCTACAGCTTTTGTTGTACCAGCATTTTACATATTCTTTTTCTTGTTTTTGTCTTGGGACATACTTTTCCACTCCTTTTTTGTAAATTTTTGTCAAAATATTCCATTTCTCTTCTACTGTTGTTTCTTCTTTGTATATTTCTTCCCAGTTTTCTTGTTGAAAGAATTCTCTTATTTTATCAAAGTTTGTTTTTTCATACATCATTCTTCCTTTTCTATATTGTTCATTTCTTTTCAGATGTTTTTCTTCATTAAGTTCCAGTTCAATCAATATGTGGTCACTTTTACTTATTGGTGTTTTATATTCAATCTTGTCCACTATTCTAGGTTCGGATGTAATTACTAGGTCTAGTCTCGATGGCTCTTCTTCATTTCTATACCTAGTGTTCTCCTGTATCCATTGTGTCATTGTATGGTCAGTAACCATCTCAAGTAGAGCGTTTCTCCATGAGCCGTCTCCACCCTTTACTGTCATTTCTTCCCAGCAGATTTCTTTGCAATTAAAGTCGCCCATCATAACTATTTTTCCTCCCTCTTCCATTATCTTGTTTAATGTTATCTTTGTGTCCTCTAACATACTTTTATGTTCACTCTCTTCCCATGAGGCTGTTTTCGGGGGCACATAATTTATCACAAACTTTCTGCTCTTCTTATCTCTGTCTTCTACTTCCCTCATTATCATCTCTACTGTATTCTTTCCATATGTGACACACTTCACGTTTATATCCTTCTTAGTCAGGAACATAACTCCACCCCCTTCCTTTTTCACTCTGTTTCTAATCCAATAATTATATGCATCATGTCCTACACTGTTGGGTGGTAGTGGACCTTTTAATTTTGTTTCTACAATTCCCATTATGTCTGGTTCTTTTTCTTTCAAATAATCATTCAGCTCATTCAATCCTGTTGTTAATCCATCTATATTTGTGTAAGACACTCTTAGTTTTCTGTCACTTCCATTGTGTTCTCTGTTTCCCTTTTGTTTTTCTCTTGTATGTCGACTTTCTTTAGTTTCATATTCACTACTCTCCAATAGAATCTCTCTTTTTCTGACTCCGTTCTTATCTCGTTTTTTTCCTTTGCTTCAAGTCTTTTCTGTTTTTCTTCCTCTCTTTCCTCTTTATTCATTTCCCTTTTTATCCATACCTTTTTATATTGTTCACTTGTTGCTAGTTTCCCTGTTTTGGATCAGATATTCTCAGCCGTAGTTTGTGACCTGAATTTAATCTTAATTGGTCTGGTCTTGTCTGTACTATATTTCCCGAGCCTGAATTTCTCTTCGATTTGTTTCATTATTTCTGGTTCATCTTCCTGAACTAATTCTAGTAAACTGCTTACTTTTTAATTTTCCTCCTTAATTCTTGTGGTTCTATCTGGGTTATGTTTCTCTTCCATTCCTAATATAATTATACATTTCTTTCTGTCTGCTAAGTCTCTTACTATATTCTCCTTCTGTCTCATCATTTTAATAACTGAGTTTTCAGTTTGTTCATTCATTTGCTGTCTGATTATGTCAGTGAATGCAACTTTGCTATTTTCTTGAATTTTTTTCCAACCCTCCTTGTTCTCCTTATTATTCTCCTTTAAGACTTTATTCTCATCTTTTACTTCTTTTAACTGTTTGTTTTAATTCTTCAATTTCCTTAGTTAAGTTTTTTGTTCGCCTTCTCTAGTTCTTCTAATTTTTCAACCCTCCGTATAATGTTGTTAACATGACCGAACCTACGCTCCAAGTCCTCGATCATCTTATCGACCTTCTCTTGTCAGTCGGGGAGGGGGGGGGTTGTGTCCCCCCCCCACCCTCTTTAAATCCCTGGAAAATATTCTCATCACTTTCTACTGTATTGCTCTTATCTATACTTCTAATCTTTACATTTTTATTAGACATTTCATCGTCGCTCAGCTGGTCGGGGGGTCGTTTGTTTACCTTTCGCCTGTCTGCCTGGGCCAAGTCCTCTCCTTCCTCATTTCCTTCCATTTCCTTCAGCAATCCCTCCCCTTCTCCTCTTTCCCTACTTTCCCATTACCCCACGAGCAATTTCCCCCCACCCTGTAAATACAATAGGCACTTCTCTTTGCGTTGGGATCCACGAAACTTCAATTTTCTTCAGAACGTCTTCTAAGCCGTCCGTTCGTTGAAGTGTGTGTGTGTGTGTGTGTGTGTGTGTGTGTGTGTATTTACCTAGTTGTATTTACCTAGTTGTATTTTACGGGAAGGGGAGCTATGCTCGTGGGGTCCCGTCTTCATATCTCATTTTATCTAAACTATTTTTAAATTCATGTATTGTTTTTGCACACACCACTTTCTCATCTAACTTGTTCCAACTGTCTATTGCTCTGTGAGGAAAGCTGTTCTTTTTAAAATCTCTTCTATAGCTGTCTTTTTTTATTTTCTTTCCGTGTCCTCTTGTATTTCTGTCATCCCATTTTATCAGATTCTCTCTATCAGTAATTTCTATGCCTTTCATGATTCTGTAAATAGCTATCAAATCTCCTCTCTCTCTTCTTTGCTCTAGTGTCTGTAGTTTAAGTTTTTGTAGTCTCTCTTCATATGATAGTTTTGAGAGTGTTGGTGCCAGTTTTGTAATTGCTCTTTGTATTCTTTCAAGTTTTTTTATACATTTTTTTTGTACTTGGTGACCATATCGTTGCTGCATATTCCAATCTTGGTCTTATCAGGGTGATTAGGATTTTCCTCACCATTTCTTCATCCAGGTATGTAAATGCCACTTTGATTGTTCTTATTAAATTATAAGTTTCTCCAAAAATCTTATTTATATGTTTCTCAGGTGACATATTATTCATAACAATGACTCCCAGGTCCTTCTCATTTTCTACTTTTTTTATTCCTTCTTTTCCCAAATTATATGATCCTGTTATTCTGTTTTTGCTTTTTCCAAATTCCATTATACTACACTTTTTTGTATTGAACTCCATCTCCCACTTCCTACTCCATTCTTGTACTTTATTTAGATCTCTCTGTAGTGATTCACAATCTTCTTCAGTTTTCACTCTTTTCAGTAATTTTGCATCATCTGCAAAGAAGCTCATATAGCTTTCAATTCCTTCATCCATATCATTAATATATATAGCAAACATTATTGGGGCCAGAACTGTTCCCTGCGGGACACCGCTTATTACTTCATTCCATTTTGAGTGCTGATCTCTTATCACTACTCTCATTTTTCTTTCTTGCAAAAAGTCTTCCATCCAATTTAGCAATTTACCTTGTATTCCTCCTTCATATTCTAATTTCTTAAGCAACTTCTTATGTGGTACTTTGTCAAAAGCTTTTTTTAGGTCTAGAAATGCACAATCAGCCCATCCATCTCTTTCTTGTATTATATCTATTAGCCTTGAATAGAAACATATTAAATTGGTGACGCATGATCGTCCTTGTCTGAATCCAAATTGCCTTGGATTTAGTACGTTGTTTTTTTCCAAGTATTTTACCCATCTACTTTTGATAATTCTTTCACATATTTTTGCTATTGTACTTGTTAGAGAGACTGGTCTATAGTTGGTAGGTTCTTCTTTATTTCCTCCTTTATATATAGGTACTATATTTGCTTTTTTCCAATCTTCTGGAACTTTTCCTTCTTTTAAGGAACTGCTTATTATGCTATGTATTTTGTCTGCCAGTTCATTCCTGCATTCTTTCAGAATCCAGTTTGCTATTTCATCTGGCCCATGCGATTTTCTGACATCAAAATTACCCAAGTGTGTCAATATTTCATTCTTTGTTACTTCTATTTCTTCCATAGGGGGGACTTTTTCCTTCCACTATATCTCTTCAGGTTGTATATTTTCCCTTGTAAACACTGATTTAAAATGTTTGTTCATAATTTCTGCCATTTCCATTTCCTCAGTGTATTCAACTCCTCCTTGTCTTAATTTCTCTAAGTCTTGTTTGTTTTTCAGTTTATTGTTTACAAATCTGTAGAATAGTTTTGGTTGATCTTTACACTTTTCTATAACATCTTTTTCATATTTTCTTTTTTCCTCTCTGCACTTTTGTACATATTCATTTCTATAACCAGTATATATTTTCCATTTTTCAGGTCTTCTGTCTTTTTTCCATCTGTTCCAGGCTTTGTCTCTTTTGTCCTTTAACTCCCTACAACTTTTGTTGTACCAGCATTTTACATATTCTTTTTCTTGTTTTTGTCTTGGGACATACTTTTCCACTCCTTTTTTGTAAATTTTTGTCAAAATATTCCATTTCTCTTCCACTGTTGTTTCTTCTTTGTATATTTCTTCCCAGTTTTCTTGTTGGAAGAATTCTCTTATTTTATCAAAGTTTGTTTTTTCATACATCATTCTTCCTTTTCTATATTGTTCATTTCTTTTCATATATTTTTCTTCATTAAGTTCCAGTTCAATCAATATGTGGTCACTTTTACCTATTGGTGTTTTATATTCAATCTTGTCCACTATTCTAGGTTCAGATGTAATTATTAAGTCTAGCCTTGATGGTTCTTCTTCATTTCTATACCTAGTGTTCTCTTGTATCCATTGTGTCATTGAATGGTCAGTAATCATCTCAAGTAGAGCATTTCCCCATGAGTCATCACCACTCTTTACTGTCATTTCTTCCCAGCAGATTTCTTTGCAATTAAAGTCGCCCATCATAACTATTCTTCCTCCGTCTTCCATTATTTTAGTTAATGCTATCTTTGTGTCCTCTAACATACTTTTATGTTCACTCTCCTCCCATGAGGCTGTTTTCGGAGGCACATAATTGATCACAAATTTTCTGCTCTTCTTATCTCGGTCTTCCACTTCTATCATAATCATCTCTACTGTATTCTTTCCATATATGACACCTTTCACGTTTATATCCTTCTTAGTCAGGAACATAACTCCACCCCCTTGTTTTTTCTCTCTGTTTCTAATCCAATAATTGTATGTATCATGTCCTACACTGTTGGGTGGTAGTGGGCCTTTTAATTTTGTTTCTACAATTCCCATTATGTCCGGTTCTTTTTCTTTCAAATAATCATTCAGTTCATTCAATCCTGTTATCAATCCATCTATATTTGTGTAAGACACTCTTAGTTTTCTGCCACTTCCATTGTATTCTCTGTTTCCCTTATGTTTTTCTTTAGTATGTCGAACTGCTTTATTTTCATGTTCACTACTCTCCAATAGAATCTCTCTTTCTCTGACTCCGTTCTTTCCTCGTTTTTTGCCTTAGCTTCAATTCTTTTCTGCTTTTCTGCCTCTCTTTCCTCCTTATTCATTTCTCTTTTTATCCATACCTTTTTATATTGATCATTTGTTGCTAGTTTCCCTGTCTTGGATAGAATTTTCTCTGCTGTTGTTTGTGACCTGAATTTAATCTTAATTGGTCTGGTCTTATCTGTACTATATTTTCCGAGTCTGAATTTTTCCTCAATTTCCTTTATAATTTCTGGTTCATCTTCCTGGACTAATTTTAATAAACTGCTTACTCTTTCATTTTCCTCCTTGATTCTTGCAGTTCTATCTGGGTTATGTTTCTCTTCCATTCCTAATATAATTATACATTTCTTTTTGTCAGCTAATTCTCTTACTATATTCTCCTTCTGTCTCATCACTTTAATAACTGAGTCTTCATTATGTTCTTTCAATTGCTGTTTGACTATGTCAGTGAATGAAACCTTATTCCCTTCTTGAGTTATTCTCCAATTTTTAGCTTCTGTAGCTAGTTTCTCTCTGTTTTCATTACTATTCTTCTTCAATTTGTCATTCTCCTCCTTTACATTTCCTAACTGTCTTTTTAGGTCCTCTATTTCTTCAGTTAAGTTTCTGTTAGCCTTCTCTAGTTGTTCCAACCTTTCAATTCTTTGGAAAAATGGAGTCTACGTTACCTAACTTACGCTCCAAGTCCTCGATCACCTTATCAACTCTCTCCTCTAGTCTTATCAGTCGGGGGGGGGGGTTGTGTCCCCCCCACCCTCTTTAAATCCCTGGAACATATTCTCGTCACTTTCTTCTGTATTGCTCCTCTCTATACTTCTAATCTTTACATTTTTATTTGCCATTTGATCCTCGCTAAGTCTTTTGTTTACCTTCCGCTTGTCTGGCTGGTCAAAGTCTACTCCCTCCTCATTTCCTTCCATTTCCCTCAGTAATCCCTCCCCTTTTCCTCTTTCCCTACGTTCCCACTACTCCACGAGCAATTTCCCCCCCACCCTGCAAAAACACTAGGCACTTCTCTTTGCGTTGGGATCCACAGACTTCACTTTTCTTCAGAACGTCTTCTAAGCCGTCCATTCGTTGAAGTGTGTGTGTGTGTGTGTGTGTGTGTGTGTGTTTACCTAGTTGTATCTTACGGGAAGGGGAGTTATGTTCGTGGTGTCTCGTCTCTGTATCTCGCCATATCTAATTTGCTCTTAAATTCTTGTATTGTTTTTGCACACAATATTGTTTCGTCTAATATGTTTCATATATCCACCACTCTGTGGGGAAATCTTCTTTTTATGTCTCTTCTATAACTGTCCTTTTTGAGCTTC
Source organism: Oratosquilla oratoria (assembly GCF_046742065.1). NCBI lineage: Eukaryota > Metazoa > Arthropoda > Malacostraca > Stomatopoda > Squillidae > Oratosquilla > Oratosquilla oratoria. The sequence goes on along the minus strand of NC_134789.1, from coordinate 20,256,869 downwards.
CTTCCATGTCCTCTTGTGTTTCTCATATCCCACCTTTCATAATTCTGTACATGGTCAACAAAACACCTCTTTCTCTTCTTTGTTCCAGAGTCGGTAGTTCTAGTTTTGCCAGTCTTTCTTCATATGACATTTTTGATAGTGGTGGGGGCCATCTTCGCAGTTGCTCTCTGGATTCTTTTAATTTTCTTTATATTCATTTTAGTACTGGGTGACCATAGTGTCGCTGCATACTCCATTTTGGGCCTTATCAATGTGACTAATATTTTCTTTGCCATTTCTTTATCGAAGTAAGTAAAAGCAACTTTTATTAATCTTAGCAAGTTATAGGTTTCTCCGACAATTTTGTTCATATGCTTATCAGGGGACTTATCTTTTGTGATGATCACCCCCAGGTCTTTTTCAGATCCCACTTTCGTTACTTCTTTTTCACCAATATTATATTGTCTTGATATCCCCCCCCCTTTTTTATCATTACTTTTTCCAAATTCCATTATGCTATATTTCTTTATGTTGAAGCCCACTTCCTACTTCTGACTCCATCCCCAAACCCTGTTCAGATCTCTCTGTAGTGATTCACAATCCGTTTCAGTATTAATTTTCTTTAACAATTTTGCACCATCTGCAAAGAAGTTTATGTAACATTTCACACCCTCGTCCATGTCATTCAAACATATGGCAAACATTAATGGAGCCAATACTGATCCTTGTGGAACTCCACTAATTACCTCCTCCCAAGTAGAACTCTTATCTCTGAGCATTACTCTCGTTTTTCTTCCATGCAAAAAATCCTCCATCCATTTCAATAGTTTACCTTGTATCCCTCCTATGGTTTCCAATTTTCTTATCTATTTATCTATTTGTGGTAAATTGAGATTACTTGTCTTATTATTCTTTTTATATACATGTAGATGGTGTTAAGGAATTGTATACTGGTGCTGTAGATTCCTTATATATGTGATTCTCATATGTTTATACTTTGTAATAGGTTTAGATCCTATACAGCACCTTTAGTCGTGTGTATCTAATTGAATCCTATGTAGACATCTTTTGTTTATGTCAAAGTACTTATTCCAAGACGTCTATACGTCGCTTGTTTGTTTTACCTCGGCTTGCAAATACATTAAGAAAAGCAAGTCCCCGTTTTTCGCTTATTCCTCAGTTCACACTACAACAGTGGCGACGAGGATTTGTGGATTAGTGTGCTAAAGGACTGATTTAAGTTTTAGAAGACAGAAATAGCTGCCTTTCCCACTGATGGTGGAGAAATCTAAGGATGAAGATATTCACGCCGATTCCCTCCGTCGGGACCATCCAGGCCACTATGGATCCATAAATAGCCTTGGTTTAGTAGGCTACGAATTTGTTTCACAAGGAAACAGGATTTAATACGAGTAGATTTACAATGGCGAATAACTCAGGTAAGATTGACTGTTTTGACCCTAAGAAAATTAGTTGGGAGATATGGCTAAGCATGTTGCAGGCTCATTTTGCATACAATGGAATCACTGATGATGCCAAGAAGAAAAATTCTTTATTAGTATCATTAGGAAGTGAAACATACAGTACCCTTGCCTCCCTGAGTTCACCTGATTTACCGCATGTGAAAGACTACAGTGATTTAGTGAAGCTTTTAGAAGCATATTACAAGGTTAAACCGAGCTATCATCGGAGTTTAATCAAATTTCAGAATAGAAAGAAAAAATCTTATGAAAGTTTAAGGGACTTGTATGCTGACTTGAAAAGTCTATCCAAGGATTGTAGTTTCGGTACTTTATTTGATGCTCGAATGAGAGACCAACTATTTATGGCTATTGAAACTGAAGTGTATTTCCCGAACTTAGTTGCTGAGAATTTGGATTTACAAACTATGTCTTCAACGGACATTTTAGAGAATTCTAAATTTGGAAAAAGCTTTTGTTGGAGAAAAACTCCCAATTACTGAAGGGAGGAAAGTGGGGGTTAGTTCTGAATATTTCAATAGTCAGAAAAAAGAAAGTTGTAAGCATTGCGGGTATCCACACAAAAGTGAGAACTGTAGGTTTAAGCACCTAACTTGTTCAGTTTGTAACACGAAGGGACACCTCAAACGAGTGTGCCGTTTTGATAAGACTGTGTCTGGTAAATACACAGGTTCTCAAGGTAAGCCACACAGTGCCCAGAAAGGATCTTTTGGAAAATTTACCAACAAGAAGACGTTTGAAAAAAAAGAGATACTGGTAGCGATGATAACCAGTTGTTACATTTAATGGATCGACCTAGCCTTCCAGAAGTGGTTAGTGTTGATATTTCTCAAGAACCTGTACACAGTGTTGTAGGTAAGGTTTTGCCAGTGAGAAATAAGGTTGATATTAATATTGAAGGTCATAATGTGCCGTATGAAATTGACTGTGGTGCCAGTGTGTCTACCCTAACCTTACATTGGGTTAAGACATTAAATTTATCTTTGGAGCCTAGTGATAAAATTTTGAAGGCTTATGGTAATAATGATTTGCAGGTTTTGGGTAAGGTTTATGCAAATATATTTTATAATGGTCACAATGTAATTCAAAGTTTGTATGTAGTTGAATCTAATAACTCTAACTTATGTGGAAGAGATTTAATGCCTAAAATAGGTATTGCACTCACAGGTATAGAGGAAGGAGTTAATGTTTTGGATTCCAAGGTACAATTAGATAATTTTTCAGCTGATTCTAGATTGCCAGTTTCATGTGTTGTAGCAAAGGTACACCTAAAGAGCGGTGCTGTACCTAGTTGGAAAAAAGCAAGGCCTGTGCCCTACCACTACAGAAAATTGGTAGAAGATGCTTTAGAAGAGTTAGTTGATAACAATATCATTGAACCAGTACATTCTAGTACTTGGGCAGCTCCAATTGTACCAGTGTTAAAAGCTGACAAAAAGTCGATGCGCGTATCTGTGTAGATTTCAAGGAGTTAAACAAAAGTATTTCATGTGATCAGTACCCTCTGCCTAAAGTTGATGAAATCCTTGCTGTTGTGTGTAAAAGCAAGATATTTTCAAAGATGGATTTAAAGGATGCTTACTTACAGGTGTCAGTAGATGATGAGAGTCAAAAATTGCTAGTAATTAATACTCATAAAGGTCTTTTTTAAATATAAAAGATTACCCTTTGGATTTGCATCATCTCCTGCCATCTTCCAAAGATTGATATCCCAGTTATTGATGAATATTGATGGAGTAGTTGCCTTCTTAGATGATATTTTAGTAGGAGGTGAGACTAAAGAGGAACATGATAAGAGATTAGATAAAGTGTTGAAGGTATTTCAGAAACATAATGTTGCTATTAACAAAAAGAAAACTGTTCTGAATACCAGCTCCTTAGAATACTTAGGATATGTCATTTCAGGTGATGACATAAAACCTTCACCAAGGAAACTTGCTGCTATTTTAGAAGCACCTATACCAAAGTCTGTAGGTGAAGTTCAATCATTTTTGGGTCTAGTAACATATAATGTAGGTTTGTAAGAAATTTTTCAAGTGTATTAGCACCTCTGTATGATTTACTGAAGAAAAATGCAAAATTTAAGTGGTCTTCTGTTGAAGCAAATGCATTTAGGACGGTTAAGGAAGAGTTAGCCAACTCTGATTTACTTGCCAATTTTGATGGTGAGCATGATGTTATTGTTGAAGTAGATGCTTCACCAGTAGGAGTAGGATGTGTGTTAATTCAAGAAATGACTGGTAGTCCAAGACCAGTTTACTTTGCAAGTAAAAAGCTGTCTACTGCTGAGCTAAATTGTTCTCAGTTGGACAAAGAAGCTCTAGCGTTAGTGTACGCTGTAACTAAGTTTAATTTTTTTTTGCTTGGACGTAAGTTTGTGCTCCAGTACAGATCACAAACCTCTACTTGGTTTATTTGGTAAAGATAAACAGATTCCTGTCAATGCAAACGCAAGAGTACAGCGTTGGGCATTATTGTTATCCCAGTATGATTACCAATTATGCTCTAAGTCCGGCAAACAAAACATTGTGGCAGATGCCCTAAGTCGTTTGCCTGTGTCAGATTCTGTTTTAGACTCACATACACCTGATGAATATGTGAATTTAGTTGAAAATTTGGAAGATCAAAATATTTCCTATGAAAGGGTTAAGGTTATGACAAAGAGTGACCCTGTTCTGAGGAAAGTTTTCCAATGGGTAAAATTTGGCTGGATAGCTGATCCTGTTATTTCTGAATATGCAGCAGTTAAAGCAGATTTAATTATATATGAAATGTGTTGCTATTTAGGAATAGAGTAGTTATACCAGCTGAGTTAAGAGGTAGTGTACTTTCACAGCTGCATGTAGGTCATAATGGTATCAGTGCTATGAAGGCTGAAGCCAGGAATTGGATATGGTGGCCTAAGTTAGATCAAGATATATCTGAGGTTACTAAAGCCTGTTCAATTTGTTTTAAAAATTTTCAAGGTTCTCAGGAAGTTACCTTATCATGGCCTGAGACGGGTAAGTCTTGGTAGACTCCATATGGACTATGCAGGTCCAATCAATGAAAATGATTTCTTAGTGATTGTGGATTCACACTCAAAATTTATGGATGTTCATGTAACAAAGTCAACAACATCTACAGTAACACTTTCTATGCTGAGAAAAACTTTTTGTAATTTTGGGGTACCTGACATTGTGGTTTCAGATAATGCCTCATATTTTGTATCTGAGGAAATGGAGACTTTCTTTGAAAAGAATGGAATAAAACATATAACCCCGGCCCCTTATAACCCATCATCTAATGGTTTAGCTGAGAGAGCTGTAAAAACTTTCAAGGAAGGATTCAGTAAATTTAAGGAAGGTGATATTCGAACCAGAGTGTACAGAATGTTATACAATTACAGACGTTCAATCCATTGTTCCACAGGTAAAGCTCCAGCTGAGCTAATGTTTAACAGAAACTTCAGAGGTATAATTGAGAAAATTAAGCCACAAAATAAGAAGGAAAAGGTTTTGGAAAAAGAGTGTATGTTTGAAAAGTCTGAATATAAGATTGATGATGCTGTTTTTGTAAAGAATTATGGCAAAGGTCATTCATGGTTGGAAGGGAAAGTAATTGAAGTTCTAGGTGTGAGAAACTACAAAGTGATGTTCAAAGATTTTGGAAACATTGTTTGGAAAAGACATTCCGATCAACTAATGCCTAGATATACACCAACTGTTCCCAGTAATGACACTGTACCTAAAGATAATTCATGTAGCAGTAAAACTTTTGTACCTATGTATTCTTCAGGTCAAGGACACTGTCCTGATAGTTCAGAAGTAATTGATAAGGCTGATGAAAATTCCTCTGTAAATGTTGATAATGATGATAATGCTGTGAATGTACCAAGTCCACAACCAGTTAGAAGATCTAGCAGAGTTGTGAAACCACCTGATAGATTGAATCTATAATTGTGGTGTTATAAAGATAAATGTTTCAGTTATGTTCATATGGATACTCCTTTTTCAATAAGGGAAAAGGGATGTGGTAAATTGAGATTAATTGTCTTATTATTCTTTTTATATACATGTAGATGGTGTTAAGGAATTGTATACTGGTGCTGTAGATTCCTTATATATGTGATTCTCATATGTTTATACTTTGTAATAGGTTTAGATCCTATACAGCACCTTTAGTCGTGTGTATCTAATTGAATCCTATGTAGATATCTTTTGTTTATGTCAAAGTACTGATACGAAGACGTCATATACGTCGCTTGTTTGTTTTACCTCGGCTTGCAAATACATTAAGAAAAGCAAGTCCCCGTTTTCCGCTTATTCCTCAGTTCACACTACAACACTATTTATTTATTTATTTATTATTATTATTATTATTATTATTATTTTTTTTTTTTTTGTGAGGGACTTTATCAAAAGCTTTTTGTAGATCTAGGAGGGAACAATCAGCCCATCTGTCCCTTTCTTGCATTATGTCTAGCAGTCTTGAGTAAAAACGGATCAAATTTGTGGTACATGATCTTCCATGTCTAAATCAGAATTATCTCGGATTTAGGATCTTCTTCTCCTCCAGATGTTTTATCCATCTACTTTTTATAACTTTTTCACATATTTTAGCTACCGTGCTTGTGAGAGAAATCGGTCTGTAATTTGTTGTCTTCCTTATTTCCTCCTTTATAAATTGGTACGACATCAGCATTTTTCCAGTCTTCTGGTATTTTCTCTTTTTGAGTGAGCAACTTATTATGTATATTTTGTCTGTTAGTTCTTTATATTTGTTTAATATCCAATTTGATATTCCATTCAGGTCATGCGATTTCCTGACATCAAGGTTCATTATTTGTTCCATTATTTCATTCCGTGTTATTCTTATTTCCCTCATGAGGGGGGGGGGGGTAATTTATCTTCCTTCATCCCGATGTTGCATTTTTTTTCTCTAGTGAAAACTGGCTCGAAGTGTTTACTCGTAACTTCCACCATTTCTGTATCTTCTGTGTATTCCGTATTTCCTTGTCGTAGTTTCACTATTTCTCTTTTCTTTTTTAGTTTACCATTTACATATCTATAGAATAGTTTTGGCTTATCCTTACATTGTTCTGTTTTGTCTTTCATATATTCTTTTTTCTTCCCTGCGTATTTTTACATATTCACTCCTTTGATTAATATAAATTTGCCACTTTCTAGGTTTTGTCTTTTCCCCATCTTTTCCAAGCTTTATCTCTTCTATCTTTCGCTTCGCTGCACCCGTTAAACCAGCACTTAATATACACCATTTCCTGTTTTTGCTTTGGGACATATTCATCCACTCCTTCTTTATAGATTTTCCTAAGAAGCATCCATTTTTTTCTTCCACTTGTGTTTCTTCATTGTAGAATTTTCCCAGTTCGCTTTAAGATTTTTTCCTAAATTTCTCAAAGTCCGTTTTATTATACATCAGTCTTCCTTTTCTGTGTTTCTCATTTCTCTTTTTATATATTTCCTCCTTTAGTTCTAACTCGATTAATATGTCGTCACACTTTGCAATTGCTGTATTTTATTAGATTTTGCCTATTACACAATGTAACACATGTTTTGTTTATTTGTATTTTTTCATGTTTATATATGTATTTCGTGTCACTGAATCCAAATATCACATTAGTTTTGACGTAACATCGATATTTCTTTATTTATTCTTGATTTTATATTTTATTGTTATATACGCAACCTTTCTCTACAGTAGTTAATTGATTCAATCTACTTTAGCATTCTAAGGATTATTATACAACATCTAGTATTTATTTCATAATATGAAGTGTATTTAAGAGCTACAATATTAGTAAGAACAAAATGAACAACACAACTTTGCACTGCAAGTGTTTTGATGACTCCTCTCATGATTAGAAGTGCTTTGACGATCGAGATTTTCTAGAATGCATGCTTTCGTCTTTTCTGACTAGTGACCATATGTAATCTCCCATCATAGCAGTATTCTATCGTCCTTGATATCTTCTTTCCATAGTTGCGATATCCTGATGAAATCTCTCGCCATGCTCCTCACTGACAGCCCCCAAGTTTTCGGGGGAAGAAATCTAGGTGAGAATGCAAAAAATGTATCTTCAAGGACATACGACAACCAAGTTTCCTGAAGTTCTCAATAAGCTTTGCCACTATTTGTTTATAATTAGGGTCCTTGTGATTTCCTAGGAATCCACGAACTACATCACGAAATGAACACCAAGCTTCTCTTTCAATTTTCGTCATCGCTCTTTCCAGTTTCTCCGACTTCAACATTTTGTTTACCTGGGGTCCAACAAATATACCACCCTTGAGCTTAGCCTCAGATAGCTTGGGAAACATGAGACAAATTTCTTGGAAAGTTTCGCCTTCAAAATCCAAAGCCTTCACAAACTGTTTAATTAACCCTAGCTTGATATGAAGTGGGGGTAATAAAACTTTTTTCGAATCTACTAGAGGCTGTCTGAGAACATTTAACATTCCTGGCTGCAGTTCAACTCTTGGGGGCCAATGAACTTTATTATAATGATCATCATCAGCCCTGCTGTCCCATAAACAAAGAAAACAGGAATACTTTGTGTATCCCCCTTGTAAGCCAAGCAAAAAGGCTAGCATCTTGAAATCACCACAAACATCCCATTTGAATTCAGCATAATTGATTTTTTCAAGAAACTGTTTGACATTATGATAGTTTTCTTTCTTCTGTACTGAGTGTGCAAGAGGCAAAGATGGGTTTTTATTTCCATTCTGGAGCAATACTGCTTTGAGACTTCGTGTTGAGCTATCTATGAACAGTCGCCATTCTGCAGGATCATGTTCGAGTCCAAGGGCTGTAAACAAACCAGTAACATCCTTACAATAACACATATCATCACTAAAGTCATAGTAAATTTTAAATTCTTCATGTCGTTTCCGGTACACAGATGTCCTGCAGTTTTCTCCTAGTATATTCCATTCTTTCATCCTTGATGTAAGAAGCTCAGCTCCTGACTTAGTAAGACCTAAGTCTCTGATTAAGTCATCTAGCTCACTCTGACTTGGAAAGTGAGGCTCCGAAGTCGTTCTTGGTGCGAAATCTTCGTCTCCCATTTCATGGCTGCTGCTACCTGCTGACCCTTCAGATGAAATTTCCATTGCATCTTCCATCTGGAAAGAAAGAAATAACTAAATATAGCAACTTCAACAAAGACGAATAGCATTAGTATTCCATATATCTTTAATATTGAAGTTTATTAAAAGTAAAGAGAGTATGATAAAAATAAACTTGCATTTTCTGGTGGTTGTGGTACTGGTAAGTTATCATCATGTGGGACAGGTGCTCTAGATGATGGTATGTCTGGATACTGCAGAGCTTGTCTTCCTTTCACTTTCCTGTACTTCGTCACATCAATCATACAAAAGTAGCAGTCGTCGTGATGGTTCTTCGGCTCTCTCCATATTCTAGGAATGGCAAAAGGCATTGCCCTTCCTGTACCTCTCAGCCATCCTTCTAGAGTAGATCGGCAGCTTCCACATATCACATGAGGTGCCCATGGCTTGTCCTGGTCACCCATGGGCATTCCGAAATAGAGTCTGTACGCTATCCTCACTTTAGCACCTCTCACGATCTTATGTGGTACTTGTTTTTCCCAATATAATAACCACACACATAGCAAAATGTATCAGGAGAATTTTCACATCCTCTAGTAGCCATCTTAATAGGTAAATAGTTCAGTCATTGATCTGATAGAGAAAATTAGATAAACATTTAGTAGCAGACCACATAACAATTCCAAAATATACATGGTAACATTGAAATTATATGTATTTCTATAACGGTCGATGATACAGAAAAAATAATTGCATATTTGAAATCAGCAGGAAAAATGGATTAATAAACTCTGGAAAAAATACAATAAACAAAACTTTTGGAGAAAAAAAATGTTACGTTGTGTTATTTCAGGTTCTGACGTAAATAATAAATCTAGTCTCGACGGTTCTTCGTTATATCTAAACCTAGTGTTTTCTTTAACCCATTGTGTCATTGTATGTTCTATAGTCATGTCAAGTAATACATTTCCCCATTGATCATCTCTACCTTTCACTGTCATCTCTTCCTAACATATTTGGTTGTAATTAAAGTCTCCCATGAGTACCGCTTTATTTCCATCCTTCTGCATCTCGTTTAATGAAGATTTCATATCAATTACACATTATTTACGTATATGTGTGTGTGTAATTCACCATGGTTCTGGATCACGTATTGGACTCCCGGAAGAGAGCTCAGAGCTCATATATGACCGATCTATGGGTAATACTGTGACCTTACACACGCACACACACACACACACAACTCCCCGCTCACGAGAGTTGGAGTAACGACTCGCAGCGCAGCGATACTGAAATTATTTCAGCTCTAGGGGGGATTCGAACTCGGACCACCGTAGTCGCAGCCGAGAAATCTACCAACTGCGCCACGAACAGTGTGTGTGTGAGTTGGGCTATATACGACCTTGGAATTCTCATTATCATATGGAGGGTAAGCTATTGATCTTTAGCCCAGCATTTGATCCAAGACCACGTTTAATCACTTGCACTCGCTCAGAGTATATGGCATTGTTCATATTTATGCAAAAGGTCTACAATCCTGATCTTCAAGTCATTTGTGCCCCTTGCCTTAATGTATGGCTGTGAGACATGGACACTGAATGGTAATTCGAAGAGGGAACTCAATGTCTCTGGTATCAAATACCTTCGGAGAACCGTGGATTATTGCAGGAATGACTTCGTATCAAACTTGTGGCTGTCACACGAGACTCAGTCAAGGCTTATTACCAGTACAATTCGTGAACACCAACTCCGACCTTAGTGGCATATGACACGTTTCCCTAGTTGTAATCCCTCTCACAGGGTGATCTCCAAACAAGACAACCTTCAGTGAAGAATATAAAGGTGACACCTACAGAATTCATGGCTGGAGCAAATCGACTAATCCTACCGAGAACTGTTTGGAATGAGAAGGTTGTCTGCATGTTAGCTTTCTCGGAGAAATCGTGGGAATTTGCATGTAGTTCCAATGAAATACCACACACACACACACACACACACACACACACACACACACACACACACACACACACACACACACACACACACACACACACACACACACACACACACACACACACACACACACACACACACACACACACACACACACACACACACACACACACACACACACACACACTTTCGTCGGATGGACGGCGAGAATTGGAATTCCGAAGAAAAAGGAAAATCTACGTGGATCTCAACGTCAAGGAAGTACCTTATTGTATTTATAGGGAAGGGGAAAGCTCGTGGTGTAGTGGGAAAGTGATAAAAAAGGAGAAGGGGAGGGATTATTGAGGGAAATGGAAGGAAATGAGGAAGAGGGGGACATGGTCCAGGAGGCCAGGCGTCTTGTAAACAAAAGACGGACCGATGATGACGATGATTTCGGTGATGACGGGATCAACAAAAATGTAAAGATTAGAAATATAGATAAGAGCAGCACAGTGGAAGGTGATGATAATAGTTTCCAGGGATTTAAAGAGGGTGGGGGGGATACCAACCTCCCCCGATTAGCAAGACTAGAGGAAAAACTTGATAAAATGACCGAGCATTGGAAAAATAGGTTCGGTAACGTAGCCAAGATTGCGCAGAGAGTTGAAAGATTGGAAGAACTAGAGAAGGCGAACAAAAACTTAACTTTAGAAATAGAAGAATTAAAAAGACAATTAAAAAAGAAGTTAAAGAAGAGAATGAGGAATTAAAGAGGAATAATAAAGACAATAAAGAGGCCACAGCAAAAGAAGCACAGGGCTGGAAAAAAATCCAAGAAAACAGTAAAGTTGCATTTACTGACATAATTAAGCAACAAATGAAAGAACAAACTGAAGACTCAGTTATTAAAGAGACTTAGCAGACAAAAAGAAATGTATAATCATATTAGGAATGGAAGAGAAATTTATCCAAAATAGAACCACAAGAATTAAAGAGGAAAAAGAAAAAGTAAACAGTTTACTAGAATTAGTTCAGGAAGATGAACCTGAAATTATGAAACAAATTGAAGAGATGTTTAGACTCGGAAAATATAGTACAGATAAGACCAGACCAATTAACATTAAATTCAGGTCACAAAGAACAGCAGAGAATATCTTAGCAAAAACAGGGAAGCTAGCAGCAAGTGAACAATATAAAAAGGTATGGATAAAAAGAGAATTGAATAAAGAGGAAAGAGAGGAAGAAAAAATGAAAAGGAAAGAAGCTAAAGAAAAAAACGAGAACAGAACGGAGTCAGAAAAACAAGAATTCTATTGGAAAGTAGTGAATATGAAAGTGAGGAAATGGACCATAACAGAGAGAAACAAAAAAGAAACAGAGAATACAATGGAAATAACAGAAAGTTAAGAGTGTCCTACACAAATATAGATGGATTAATAACAGGACTGAATGAACTGAACGAGTATCTGAAGGAAAAAGTACCGGACATAATGGGAATTGTAGAGACAAAATTAAAAGGTCCACTACCACCCAACAGCATAGGACACAATGCATATAATTATTGGATTAGAAACAGAGAGATAAAACAAGGGGGTGGAGTTATGTTCCTGACTAAGAAGGATATAAGCGTGAAGAGTGTCACATATGGAGAGAATAGAGTAGAGATGATTATGATAGAAGTAGAAGATAGAGATAAGAAGAGCAGAAAGTTTGTAATAAACTACGTGTCCCTAAAAACAGCCTCATGGGAAGAGAGTGAACATAAAAGTATGTTAGAAGACATATGGATAAAATTAAACAAGATAATGGAAGATGGAGGAAGAATAGTTATGATGGGTGACTTTAATTGCAAAGAAGTCTGCTGGGAAGAGATGACCGTAAAGAGTGGAGAAGACTCATGGGGAAATGTTCTACTTCAGATGATTATTGACCACACAATGACACAATGGATTCAAGAGAACACTAGGTATAGAAATGAAGAAGAACCATCGAGACTAGACCTAATAATCACATCAGAACCTGAAATAGTGGAAAAGATAGAATACCAGGCACCAATAAGTAAAAGTGACCACATATTGATAGAACTAGAACTAAATGAGGAAAAATACATGAAAAAATGAACAATATAGAAAAGGAAGATTGATGTATGAAAAAACAAACTTTGATCAAATAAGAGAATTCTTTAAAAATAAAAAATGGGAAAGAATACACAAAGAAGAGAAATGGAATATTTTGACAAAAATGTATAAAATAGGATTGGAAAAGTATGTCCCAAGGCAAAAAAAAAAAAAAAAAAAAAAAAAAAAAAAAAAAAATGTAAAGTGCTGGTACAACAAAAGTTGTAAGAAGTTAAAACTTTTAACTCCTTAACTTAAAAGACAAAAGAGATAAAGCTTGGACCAAATAGAAGAAGGACAAAAGACCTGAAAAATGGAAAATATATACTAGTTATAGAAATGAATATGTACAAGTGTGCAGAGACGAAAAAAGAAAATATGAAAAAGATGTCATAGAAAAATGTAAAGATCAACCAAAACTATTTTACAGATTTGTAAACAACAAACTGAAAAACAAACAAGAATTAAAGAAATTAAGACAAGGAGGAGTTGAATACACAGAGGAAATAGAAATGGCAGAAATTATGAACAAGCATTTTAAATCGGTGTTTACAAGGGAGAACATACAACCTGGAGAGATCGAATGGGAAGAGAAAGTCCCCCCTATGAAAGAAATAGAAGTAACAAAGAACGAAATAATGAAACACTTGAGTAATCTTGATGTCAGAAAATCGCATGGACCAGATGAAATAGCAAACTGGATTTTGAAAGAATGCAGGAATGAACTGGCAGACAAAATACATAGCATAATAAACAGTTCCTTGAAAGAAGGAAAAGTTCCAGAAGATTGGAAAAGAGCAAATATAGCACCTATATACAAAGGAGGAAATAAAGAGGACCCTACAAACTATAGACCAGTCTCTCTAACAAGTACAATAGCAAAAATCTGTGAAAGAATCATGAAAAGTAGATGGGTAAAGTATTTAGAAAAAAACAACGTACTAAATCCAAGGCAGTTTGGATTCAGACAAGGACGATCATGCGTCATCAATTTAATATGTTTCTATTCAAGGCTAATAGATATAATACAAGAAAGAGATGGATGGGCTGATTGTGCATTTCTAGACCTAAAAAAAGCTTTTGACAAAGTACCACATAAGAAGTTACCTAAGAAATTAGAAACTGAAGGAGGAATACAGGGCAAACTGCTTAAATGGATGGAAGACTTTTTTGCAGGAAAGAAATTTGAGAGTAGTGATAAGCGTTCCAACCCCTTTGTTGTCACCACTGGTTTCCCCCTCTTTGCTGTCTTTGCCCCTCTTCAGTAATTTTCTAGAGTTTTCTGGTTAATTCGTAAGTTTCACTCACGTCCAGGTTTTTCTTAGTAAGTAGGCCCCCTGCCTAAGTTCCGATTGAGGGTGAATAAAATGAGGGTGTAATTTTCAGTGAACGTGTTGGTCTAAATCAATACACCCTGAGAATCCCCAAGAGGAATTCTCAACGTCGCGTCAAGCCACCCTCGTTCTGACTTCACTTTTTTCATTCATCCAATAGTCTTTTACTTCTCAAACAAGTGCCACACCTTAAGGGCGTGCCTTTTTCCCCTTGCCCAATAATATTTCTCCTCGTACACATTTTTCTCCAATCCGAGCGGCTGTTACAGTCCTTCCAGTAACATTGCTACATAAGGATTATGTCGCAACGGAGATGGATGTACGCTCACAATTTTGGTTACATCAGCATTATTACAATCAGTCACCTCTGTATCAACATGCAACAACTAAACCCTCCCGTCGGTCGTTTGTTTACCTAGACAGGACGGCGACTCCACCACTCCCCAACTCAGCACTCGCAGTCGGCGCGGTCGGCCACTTTATCAAAACAACCTAATAAAAAGACTATAAAGTTTCTTTCCTGTCCTCGATCTACCTCTCCATCTACCTAATTTTTCTACCACCATCTACCGGCCTCTTACATAAGAAGTTACTTAAGAAATTAGAAACTGAAGGAGGAATACAGGGCAAACTGCTTAAATGGATGAAAGACTTTTTCCAAGAAAGAAAAATGAGAGTAGTGATAAGAGACAAACACTCTAACTGGGATGAAGTAATAAGCGGTGTTCCCCAATGAACATTTTTGGCCCCAATAATGTTTGCTATACATATTAATGATATGGATAAAGAAACTGAAAGTTACATGAGCTTCTTTGCAGATGACGCAAAACTGTTAAAAAAAAAAAGTGAACACGGAAGAAGATTGTGAGTCACTACAGAGTGATCTCAATAAAGTATGGGAATGGAGTAGGAAGTGGGAGATGGAATTCAATACAAAAAAGTGTAGTATAATGGAATTTGAAAAAAAGCAAAAAAAGAATAGAAGGATCATATAAATTGGGAGAAGAAGGAATAAAAAAAGTAGAAATGAGAAGGACCTGGGAGTCATTATTATGAATAATATGTCACCAGAGGAACATATAAATAAGATTTTTGGAGAAATTTATAATCTAATAAGAACAATCAAAGTGGCATTTACATACCTGGATGAAGAAATGGTGAAGAAAATATTAATCACTTTGATAAGACCAAGATTGGAATATGCAGCAACGATGTGGTCACCAAGTACAAAAAAATGTATAACAAAACTTGAAAGAATACAAAGAGCAATTACAAAATTGGCACCAACACTCTCAAAACTATCATATGAAGAGAGACTGGCAAAACTTGAGCTACAGACACTAGAGCAAAGAAGAGAGAGAAGAGATTTGATAACTATTTACAGAATCATGAAAGGCATAGAAATTATTGATAGAGAGGATCTAATAAAATGGGATGACAGAAATACAAGAGTACACGGAAAGAAAATCAAGAAAGACAGCTATAGAAGAGATCTGAAAAAGAATAGCTTTCCTCACAGAGTAATAGACATTTGGAACAAGTTAGATGAGAAAGTAGTGTGTGCAAAAACAATATATGAATTTAAAAATAGTTTAGATAAAATGAGATATGAAGACGGAACTCACGAGCATAGCTCCCCTTCCCGTAAAATACAACTAGGTGAATACAACTAGGCGAATACAACTAGGTAAACACACACACACACACACACACACACACACACACACACACACACACACACACACACACACACACACACACACACACACACACACTTCAACGAACGGACGGCTTAGAAGACGTTCTGAAGAAAATTGAAGTTTCGTGGATCCAACGCAAAGAGAAGTGCCTATTGTATTTACAGAGTGGGGGGGGATTGCTCGTGGGGTAGTGGGAAAGTAGGGAAAGAGGAGAAGGGGAGGGATTGCTGAGGGAAATGGAAGGAAATGAGGAAGGAGAGGACTTGGCCCAGGCAGACAGGCGAAAGGTAAACAAACGGCCCCCCGACCAGCTGAGTGACGATGAAATGTCTAATAAAAATGTAAAGATTAGAAGTATAGATAAGAGCAATACAGTAGAAAGTGATGAGAATATTTTCCAGGGATTTAAAGAGGGGGGGGGGGACACAACACAAGACTAGAAGAGAAGGTCGATAAGATGATCGAGGACTTGGAGCGTAGATTCGATCATGTTAACACCATTGTACAGAGGGTTGAAAAATTGGAAGAACTAGAGAAGGCAAACAAAAACTTAACTAAGGAAATTGAAGAATTAAAAAAACAGTTAAAAGAAGTAAAAGAAGAGAATAAAGTCTTAAAGGAGAATAATAAGGAGAACAAGGAGGGTTGGAAAAAATCCAAGAAAATAGCAAAGTTGCATTCACTGACATAATCAGACAGCAAATGAATGAACAAACTGAAAACTCAGTTATTAAAGTGATGAGACAGAAGGAGAATATGGTAAGAGACTTAGCAAACAGAAAGAAATGTATCATTGTATTAGGAATGGAAGAGAAACATAACCCAGATAGAACCACAAGAATCAAAGAGGAAAATGAAAAAGTAAGAAATTTACTAGAATTAGTTCAGAAAGATGAACCAGAAATAATGAAACAAATCGAAGAGAAATTCAGGCTCGGGAAATATAGTACAGACAAGACCAGACCAATTAAGATTAAATTCAGGTCACAAACTACGGCTGAGTATATCTTATCCAAAACAGGGAAACTAGCAACAAGTGAACAATATAAAAAGGTATGGATAAAAAGGGAAATGAATAAAGAGGAAAGAGAGGAAGAAAAACAGAAAAGACTTGAAGCTAAGGAAAAAACGAGATAAGAACGGAGTCAGAAAAAGAGAGATTCTATTGGAGAGTAGTAAATATGAAACTAAAGAAAGTCGACATACAAGAGAAAAACAAAAGGGAAACAGAGAACACAATGGAAGTGGCAGAAAACTAAGAGTGTCTTACACAAATATAGATGGATTAATAACAGGATTGAATGAGCTGAATGATTATTTGAAAGAAAAAGAACCAGACATAATGGGAATTGTAGAAACAAAATTAAAAGGTCCACTACCACCCAACAGTGTAGGACATGATGCATATAATTATTGGATTAGAAACAGAGTGAAAAAGGAAGGGGGTGGAGTTATGTTCCTGACTAAGAAGGATATAAACGTGAAGTGTGTCACATATGGAAAGAATACAGTAGAGATGATAATGATGGAAGTAGAAGACAGAGATAAGAAGAGCAGAAAGTTTGTGATAAATTATGTGCCCCCGAAAACAGCCTCATGGGAAGAGAGTGAACATAAAAGTATGTTAGAGGACACAAAGATAACATTAAACAAGATAATGGAAGAGGGAGGAAAAATAGTTATGATGGGCGACTTTAATTGCAAAGAAATCTGCTGGGAAGAAATGACAGTAAAGGGTGGAGACGGCTCATGGGGAAACGCTCTACTTGAGATGGTTACTGACCATACAATGACACAATGGATACAGGAGAACACTAGGTATAGAAATAAAGAAGAGCCATCGAGACTAGACCTAATAATTACATCTGAACCTAGAATAGTGGACAAAATTGAATATAAAACACCAATAAGTAAAAGTGACCACATATTGATTGAACTGGAACTTAATGAAGAAAAACATCTGAAAAGAAATGAATAATATAGAAAAGGAAGAATGATGTATGAAAAAACAAACTTTGATAAAATAAGAGAATTCTTTCATAAGGAAAACTGGGAAGAAATATACAAAGAAGAAACAACAGTAGAAGAGAAATGGAATATTTTGACAAAAATTTACAAAAAAGGAGTGGAAAAGTATGTCCCAAGACAAAAACAAGAAAAAGAATATGTAAAATGCTGGTACAACAAAAGCTGTAGGGAGTTAAAAGACAAAAGAGACAAAGCCTGGACCAGATGGAAAAAAGACAGAAGACCTGAAAAATGGAAAATATATACCTGTTATAGAAATGAATATGTACAAACGTGCAGAGAGGAAAAGAGAAAATATGAAAAAGATATCATAGAAAAGTGTAAAGATCAACCAAAACTATTCTACAGATTTGTAAACAATAAACTGAAAAACAAACAAGACTTGGAGAAATTAAGACAAGAGGGAGTTGTATTCACTGATGAAATGGAAATGGCGGAAATTATGAACAAACATTTTAAATCAGTGTTTACAAGGGAGAACATACAACCTGAAGAGAACGAATGGAAAGAGAAAGTCCCCCTATGGAAGAAATAGAAGTAACAAAGAATGAAATATTAACACACTTGAGTAATCTTGATGTCAGAAAATCGCATGGACCAGATGAAATAGCAAACTGGATACTGAAAGAATGCAGGAATGAACTGGCAGACAAAATACATAGCATACTAAATAGTTTCTTGAAAGAAGGAAAAGTTCCAGAAGATTGGAAAAAAAGCAAATATAGTACCTATATATAAAGGAGGAAATAAAGAAGAACCTACCAACTATAGACCAGTCTCTCTAACAAGTACAATAGCAAATATTTGTGAAAGAATTATCAAAAGTAGATGGGTAAAATATTTAGAAAAACAAAACAAACAAAGTGTTAAATCCAAGGCAATTTGGATTCAGACAAGGACGATCATGCGTCACCAATTTAATATGTTTCTATTCAAAGCTAATAGATATAATACAAGAAAGAGATGGATGGGCGGACTGTGCATTTTTAGACCTAAAGAAAGCTTTTGACAAAGTACCACATAAGAAGTTGCTTAAGAAATTAGAAACTGAAGGAGGAATACAGGGCAAACTAGTAAATTGGATGGAAGACTTTTTGCAAGAAAGAAAAATGAGAGTAGTGATAAGAAACCAGCACTCAAAATGGGATGAAGTAATAAGTGGTGTTCCGCAGGGAACAGTTCTGGCCCCAATAATGTTTGCTATATATATTAATGATATGGATGAAGGAATTGAAAGCTATATGAGTTTCTTTGCAGATGATGCAAAACTACTGAAAAGAATGAAAACTGAAGAAGATTGTGAATCACTACAGAGAGATCTAAATAAAGTACAGGAATGGAGTAGGAAGTGGGAGATGGAGTTCAATACAAAAAAGTGTAGTATAATGGAATTTGGAAAAAGCAAAAACAGAATAACAGGAGCATATAAATTAGGAGAAGAAGGAATAAAAAAAGTAGAAAATGAGAAGGACCTTGGAGTCATTGTTATGAATTATATGTCACCTGAGAAACATATAAATAAGATTTTTGGAGAAACTTATAATTTAATAAGAACAATCAAAGTTGCATTTACATACCTGGATACAGAAATGGTGAAGAAAATCCTAATCACCCTGATGAGACCAAGATTGGAATATGCAGCAACGATATGGTCACCAGGTACAAAAAAATGTATAAAAAAACTTGAAAGAATACAAAGAGCAATTACAAAACTGGCACCAACACTCTCAAAACTATCATATGAAGAGAGACTAGAAAAACTTGAACTACAGACACTAGAGCAAAGAAGATATAGAGGAGATTTGATAGCTATTTACAGAATCATGAAAGGCATAGAAATTACTGATAGAGAGAATCTGATAAAATGGGATGACAGAAATACAAGAGGACACGGAAAGAAAATAAAAAAAGAGAGCTATAGAAGAGATTTGAAAAAGAACAGCTTTCCTCACAGAGTAATAGACAGTTGGAACAAGTTAGATGAGAAAGTGGTGTGTGCAAAAACAATACATGAATTTAAAAATAGTTTAGATAAAATGAGATATGAAGACGGGACCCCACGAGCATAGCTCCCCTTCCCGTAAAATACACACACACACACACACACGACAAGATCTGGAATTGGACTCAAAAGTGGGGAGTAAAATTCAATATAAAGAAATGCAGTATAATGGAATTTGGAAAGAGTAAAAACAGAATAGCGAAAGATTACAAAATTGGTGAAGAAGAGGTGAAAAAAGTAAAATCGGAGAAAGATCTTGGAGTGATGATCAGGAAGGACATGACACCGGATAAGCATATTGATCAAATATTCGGAGAAACCTACATTTTATTGAGGTCAATTAAAGTGGCGTTTGCTTATTTGGACGAGGAAATGATAAAAAAAAAAAAAAAATCTAACTACACTAATAAGATCAAAACTTGAGTACGCAGCAACACTATGGACACCCAGTACCAAAGAGAATATTAAAAAAAAAAAAAAAAAAAAAAAAAAAATGAAAGAATACAAAGAGCAGCAACAAAACTAACACCAACTCTTTCCGAACTGACATATGAGCAAAGACTGTCCAAACTAGAATTACCAACTTTGGAACAAAGAAGGGAAAGAGGAGACTTGCTGACTATAGAATAATGAAAGGAATAGAAGTCTTAGATAAGAATGACTTGTTAATATGGGATAATGGTAAAACAAGAGGACACGAAAAGAAACTAAAAAAGGATAGTTGCAGAAGAGATCTGAAAAGGAACAGCTTTCCACACAGAGTAATAGATACTTGGGACAAATTAGACAACGAAACAGTGGGTGCAAACACTATTAAAGATTTCAAGAAAAAAATTGATGTTGAGAGATACAAAGATGGGTCACCACGAGCATAGCTCTCTTCCCGTATAATACAACTAGGTAAATAAAACTAGGTAAATACACACACACACACACACACAAAATTGGTACAAAGGAAATTAAAAAAGTCAGCTCGGAAAGGGACCTAGGAGTAACTATCACTTATGACATGACACCAGACAAACATACAGTATCAACAAATTATTCGGAGAAACTTTCTATTAAGATCAATGAAAGTGGCTTTTGATTACATGGATGAAGAAATGGTAAAGAAAATATTAGTTACATTGATAAGACCAAAATTGGAGTACGCTGCGACACTATGGACACCCAGTATAAAAAAAAAAAAAAAAAAAAAAAAAAATCAAAGAGCAACGACAAAGATGGCACCAACACTCTCCAATTTGACATACGAACAAAGATTGGATAAACTCGAACTACCTACCCTGGAACAAAGAAGAGAAAGAGGAGACCTGCTAACCATATACAGAATTATGAAAGGGTTGGAAGTCCTTGGTCCTTGATAGAGATGACTTATTAAAGTGGGATAAAAGAAAAACCAGAGGAAAAGAAAAGAAACTTTAAAAGGATAGTTACAGAAGAGATCTGAAAAAAATAGCTTCCCACACAGAGTGTGGACAAACTGAAGCTGGTCACCATGAGCATAGCTCTCTTCTCGTAAAATACAACTAGGTAAATACACACACACACACACAAATGTACGTGTATGTATATAATTTGCAGTATATGCACAAGGTGAAAGGAAAATCTGCAGTCTCTCTCATACAGGTCTTTTACTTACACTTCAAGCTAGTACACACTATTTTATTTGCAACTCAAAAGCATACTATACTAATCACAAAGTGTTTAAACGCAACATAGAAATCACAAAATATATTCGATAAAGGCCTGCGTTTTTATTTCTTTAACTAAATATGAGTAATCTGGTTATGCTGAATCAAAAGATGATAATTGTTTTGGTCAACCAGCTCGGATTATCGAATTATACTGAAGATTGTTAAAACAGTCTTCATCCAAAATGTTGATTTTTTATAATAACTTAGTTATAAGATGATGTTAATAATGACTAAATGTTATAACAAAGTTCTCATTAACATTGAAAATATGCAGGAATATACGTCAATGTGGAAGACTATTTCAATTATTTTCTCTTGTGTTTTTCACCAGACAAGTCACGTTTCAGACACCAACAGTAATCTGCCAACATGTTTAGGGTTGATTCACACTATCGGTCCGGTCGCGCTCCACTCTCGCTCCGCTCCGGTTCTGAGGTATTCAGGGTTGATTCACACTATCGGTCCGGTCGCGCTCCGCTCTCGGTTCTGAGGTATTCACACTATCGGTCCACTCTCGTTCCCGTCATCCCCCCTCCCTCGACACCAGTAGAAGTCTTACCATCAGTTACGAAGGATGTGTGACTTTTCTGACGCCGAGTTGGCAATAATCGCTATTGCACTTGATGAAGAAGAAGGAAAAAAAAATATATATATAGAAAAAGAAAGAGATTGTGGGTTCATCCTATGCTGCAAGATAGGAAGACTGAAGGAGAATTTCATACTCTGTATCCTCGTCTTATTGATGATGAGAGTAAATTCCACAGCTATTTCAGAATGAACAAAGGAACATTTGAGAAAATACTATCCAAAATTGAGGATGACTTGAAATGTACAAGAAGATGCTGCACTTCCTGGCACTGATGTGCTTGCACCATACGTTATAGTGGGAGACGAGGCTTTCCCGCTGAAGAGAAATTTGATGAGGCCCTACCCAGGTTCACAGACTGAACATAAGGTAGAGAAGAGGATTTCTAATTATAGATTATCTAGAGCCAGGAGGATAGTTGAGTGCACATTTGGTATTCTAGTGCAAACCTTCAGAATATATTTAAGGAAACTTAAAGCTATGCCTTCTAACGCTGATGCAATCATTACAACAACATGCGTACTTCACAATCTGATACACCCAAATGCTGTTGCATTACCAGATACTGTTGTCATGCCTCCATCAAACACAGTACGTCCAATGAGAGGAAGAGGGGGAAATGCTACAAAGGAGGCTTTTGGCGCGAGAGAAACACTGAGAGATTATTTCAGCTCCCCAGCTGGTTCAATGCCTTGGCAAAATGATAGAATATAAGTAGACAAACAAACTTGTGTAGGAATATTTGTTGAGTGAGCTAAGGAGATGCATTTCCGCAGTGGATAATAGGTTGTTATTATACATATGGAATTTTTTTCTTCGGTTAATAATGTGTATTTTTTTTCTCTCGGTACCTTGGCAATATGATAAGCATGCAAACATTATCACTGTAGTGCAGCGAAGTCAGGTCATACAGCTCTGGTTTACCTTTTGACTAATTCTATTAGCATTTCATCTAAATCCACAAAATTAAAGTAAGTTTTGTAGGTTATATTGTATTCAGTTGGTGCTTATGAATATCCTCGCTGTACGCATTGTCATTGTATCAGTGATAAATAAAAAGAAAATGTATTTTTATCTTTTTTCTAACTTTCTCATGATCCCATTGTGGTGTTTTCTTTGGATTATCCATGGTTTGGTAGGACAGAAGGTAACACTACTTGCTTATATGAAGGCTGAATCTCGACTGGAGTGGAGCAGGAGGAGCAGGACCGTCGCAACTGAGTTCACACTGGCGCTCACGGTCCAGTCACACTCCGGTCTCGCTCCAGTAAAAATATCTTTTGACGGAACCGTGACAATATTGGACCGGACCGAGAGCGGAGCGGGAGTGGATTCACACTATCGGTCCGGTCGCGCTCCACTCCCGCTACGCTCTCGGTCCGGTCCAATATTGTCTCATTAATTTCAATGGAATCATTCACACTGGCGCTCTCGCTCCAGTCTCGCTCCGGTCACGGTTCCGTCAAAAGATATTTTTACTGGAGCGAGACTGGACCGTGAGCGCCAGTGTGAACTCAGTTGCCACGGTCCTGCTCCACTCCAGTCGAGATTCAGCCTTCATATAAGCAAGTAGTGTTACCCTCTGTCCTACCAAACCATGGATAATCCAAAGGAAACACCACAATGGGATCATGAGAAAGTTAGAAAAAAGATAAAAATACATTTTCTTTTTATTTATCACTGATACAATGACAATGCGTACAGCGAGGATATTCATAAGCACCAACTGAATACAATATAACCTACAAAACTTACTTTAATTTTGTGGATTTAGATGAAATGCTAATAGAATTAGTCAAAAGGTAAACCAGAGCTGTATGACCTGACTTCGCTGCACTACAGTGATAATGTTTGCATGCTTATCATATTGCCAAGGTACCGAGAGAAAAAAAATACACATTATTAACCGAAGAAAAAAATTCCATATGTATAATAACAACCTATTATCCACTGCGGAAATGCATCTCCTTAGCTCACTCAACAAATATTCCTACACAAGTTTGTTTGTCTACTTATATTCTATCATTTTGCCAAGGCATTGAACCAGCTGGGGAGCTGAAATAATCTCTCAGTGTTTCTCTCGCGCCAAAAGCCTCCTTTGTAGCATTTCCCCCTCTTCCTCTCATTGGACGTACTGTGTTTGATGGAGGCATGACAACAGTATCTGGTAATGCAACAGCATTTGGGTGTATCAGATTGTGAAGTACGCATGTTGTTGTAATGATTGCATCAGCGTTAGAAGGCATAGCTTTAAGTTTCCTTAAATATATTCTGAAGGTTTGCACTAGAATACCAAATGTGCACTCAACTATCCTCCTGGCTCTAGATAATCTATAATTAGAAATCCTCTTCTCTACCTTATGTTCAGTCTGTGAACCTGGGTAGGGCCTCATCAAATTTCTCTTCAGCGGGAAAGCCTCGTCTCCCACTATAACGTATGGTGCAAGCACATCAGTGCCAGGAAGTGCAGCATCTTCTTGTACATTTCAAGTCATCCTCAATTTTGGATAGTATTTTCTCAAATGTTCCTTTGTTCATTCTGAAATAGCTGTGGAATTTACTCTCATCATCAATAAGACGAGGATACAGAGTATGAAATTCTCCTTCAGTCTTCCTATCTTGCAGCATAGGATGAACCCACAATCTCTTTCTTTTTCTATTTTGATTTCCTTCTTCTTCTTCTTCATCAAGTGCAATAGCGATTATTGCCAACTCGGCGTCAGAAAAGTCACACTTCCTTCGTAACTGATGGTAAGACTTCTACTGGTATCGAGGGAGGGGCGATGACGGGAGCGAGAGCGGACCGTACGTGTGAATGCCTCAGAACCGAGAGCAGACCGAGAGTGGAGCGTGACCGGACCGATAGTGTGAATCAACCCTTATGCTTCATTGCCCCTGATACCTTTCTTCTATAGTGCGAATACCTTTCGCTTTTCTCTGTAGCATCCACAGTTATCAGGAAAGTAATCCAGATGGAAAATATATTTTTACTGACATACGTGGTCCAAGAGCCTTAAAACTCTGCATCACTTCTTGAATAATGAACACGTATTCTGAACTTCTTTTGTTTAAAAGGAAATTGTTCACAACTGATTTGAAAACTTGCCATGCATTCCTCTGTTTCGCTCAGTACTCAATCGAACTGGTCATCCTTCATTAGGCTTCTAATCTGAGGGCCATCGAAAATACCAGCATTCAATTTTGCATCATTGACTTGTGGAAATATCTGCCTTATGAAAGCAAATGCTGACTTCCATTATCCAATTTCTATATGAAGAGGCGGCAGCAAAATTTGATGAGGGTTGACCAGTGAATCAACAACCTCATTATGGCTATTCACTATGCTCGCAGTGTTTGTCATCTGCTCGGCTGTCCCAGAGACAGAGAAAACAAGGGTATTTGGTGTAACTTCCTTGCTTTCCTAATATTAGAAACACAACCTGAAAAGAATGAATGTAAATATCATGAAATATGAGATAAAGGAGATAAGTTAAATATATAAGATAAAATTACACTGAAAAATGAAATGACAGTGTCTTTTTACCTTTAAATATCCACAAATCTTCCAATTATGGCGACTGCACTTCAGAGCACTGAGTAAAATTTTCATATTATCATAACTCTCAGTTAATTGAAATGAATGTGCAACAGAAACAGAACAGTTCTTAAACTTTGACTCGACGAATCGATGAAGTTTCCATTCCACTGGACTATATATTAAACCCAAGGCTTTATCTAGTCCTCCAATATCATTCCAATATATTAATGAAGAGTTGTCATGAAACGAGAAAAAAAATCCGAAACTCTTCATCTCTTGCGATACCAGAAATATGTAGTTTCTGATGCAAGTAAATGATTTCGTCAAGGCGTGATCCAAGTAGCTGGGCAGACTCTTTTGGTAACCCTAAACCCCTTGTTAAATAATTCAATTGTGCTTGACTTAAAGGCTTTGGTTGGATCTCATCGGAGATGCGATTTGATACGATGCAAATATGTCTACATCTTCAAGCTGGTTATTACTGTCTTCAGTGATATCTATGTCCTAGGGTACACTTGGTACTGGAATTTCTGGACCATAAGGCAATGGCTTTCTGGCAGATGGGATATCAGGATACACAACGTGGTGCTTGTTCTTATTGTTTACACCTGTAAATTTCACATAGGTCAAATGTCAAAGTCCCGCGGATTTATATAAATGTAAGATATGTCAAAATACATATTTCTACAATACATTAATGAGAGTATCGACTCTAAGTTATCGTTATAATTTTCATATATGACCTTACTTTGTAGGCTTGTCATACAGAAATAAGAAACTGTCACATGATCCATCTCTACTCTCCACACCATGGGAACACCAAAAGGTACGGATTTCATCTTGCCCTTATTCCAATGTCTAATCTTTCAGCACATGTTTTACAGCATGCATGAGGAGCAAAAAATTTATCTTGATCTTCAATTCGGATTCCAAAATTGACGTGGATAATTTTTGCATCTCCTGTTCATTGTCAAATCCCTGCAATAGAATTAATTAATTTATAGAATACACTCACATATATAAGCGTGTGTTTGTGCGCATGTGCGTGTGTATATATTTACAAAGTTGCACACCTATTCCTACACTGTCTCAACAAGCACTGATCATCTGCTGAAAAAACGAAAATATGACACAGCCATACAAATCGTTGCCTGATGTCCTTGAATGTATACCCAAACCTTTCTATAGTAACTAATTACTTTTATGTATTCTATTACGTAATTAAACAATAAATTTGTGTACCTTTTTAAAAATATTACTTTGTTTTTGTGTATAAGTAACTAATAATAAAAATATAAACAATGAAAAAATAGGTAGCTTGAAAATTAGAGCTGATAGTTTTTCAGGTTTGAATTTAGCACGATGAATTTACTTGGAATCAGTAAAAAAAAAAAAAAAAAAAAAAAAAAAAAAAGCGAGAGAGAGACGCAGGCCAGGCCATTCACGGATGAGGCAATAGCATATCAACGTCTCCCGACTCAAAATATCACAACACGCAATATGTCAGGTGACATTGTATCTTTGTACACACACCAACGATACATTCCCGAACATAGACACGTCTCGAATCTTTAGATAAACTTTCGCCTCGAGGGCGTCTCCAGAGGTCGTAAAAGGCTATGGAAGATTTGGTGTAAAAAACGGCTAACCAAAACGCGTGCAAAGCTTGAACGATGGAGATTTGCGACGCCATGACTAATGTTTGCATTGTTAAGGCCCCGTTATACTACGCGTCTAATCATAAGGACTGACCCCGGCGGTCCTCCCAACACATTTAACCGAGGCTTGCGGGGCACTTGATTCGCGCCAATGTCTTCTCAGAAGTGGTGGATTGGTGGAGCGCCTCACTCATCATGTCACAGAGGTCGTAGCTCTACTGGCGTCGTGAGGACGTTATTCAACTGATAGAACTGTACAAGGATAACGTGTGCCCATGGCAAGTGAAAAGTCACCTGTACAAAGACAGAAATGCCTGGGATGAACTAAGTAGCGTGCGTCATTTACCCACAGCAGTGAGTCATCGTTTGAAAACAAGGCGGTTAAATGTGCATGCCTTCCCCACGCCAGGCCACTCTGATTTTAAGACGCGTAGTGTGACGTGACCTTTACGAAATGTGCAGTTGAAGGCATCAGAAATTTGTATTGGAACGTGGTGTGTGATTTGTCAAGTACTATACCATAGAACTTCAAAATATACTGTATTTCCTTCCGGGAGAAGGGTTATTTCACTACAATATAAATAGTGACTTATCTGATAACACCACGCGCTATCATAAAGATAAGAAAACCTGCTTGACAGTTGTGATTGGTAGAAACAAATAAGATACATATTCGATCAAGATAATTCGGTGTATCAAGAAGTGATGCGTGAATCCTTCAGAAGGAGGGGCGTCAGCGTGTGACCAGCGTTACTTGCCCTACGAAAAAAAAAAAAAAAATCTGTATTTACCAAGATTGAATTTGAAGGGTCAACATATACAACAGTGATTAAGAAAAGCAATAAAATAATCGAGTGGGAAAAATCAGTCATTTACTTGAAGAAACATCGCGATCCTTGTGGAACCACTTATAAATAAATTCAAGGTATGATTACACTAAATTTTATGTTTGGTTTTGTTGCCTTGTGTAGGACCTGAACTGATACATGTGAAAAAGGAACGTTATTTACTGCTGAACTATGTCTACTGCCCGGCAGTAAAATGTGCAATTCATGGAATACTAGAGAATAGTAGAGGGAGATTTCACGAAAAATGGCGTTTTCAGAGCTTGTGACAGGTTAGTGGTACAATTTCACTTTGCGTTGTACTTTAGCTGATTAATCTTTGCCTTGGCTTTCTCTTGCAAGATACCCGTGGCCCTCAAGATACCGGCCACGGTCACCAAAGTCACTCAATGAAGATATTTTCTCTTGCTCTCTGGGGTCCCTGATAAAATCATTCTTTGGGTAGGATCAACATCAGTGAAATGTACCACATTCCCGCAATTGACATTCACGAATTATGCTGGTAACCGGCCTAGACTGAGTTTCACACTACAGTCTATAGTTTGATACTAATTCATTCCAGCGACACCCCATGATTCTCCAAAGTCACCAGACATTGACACGGCTCTTCAAGTCAGCTTTCAGTGTCCATGCCAGCCGTGCAGCAAGATAGAGAGCGCGAGTGACTTGAAAATTAGAATCCTAGTTCTCCTGCATAAATATCGACGCCATATATTCCATATATTCTAGTTGAGCGAGTCCATAACACCATGGGTAATGTTGTTAGCCCTTCGAAGTCGAAGATGGCCATGGCATTGCCTTATAATTTATTTATTTATTTATTTTTATTTTTATTATTATTTTTTTAGGAAGGATGCGTCCGAAGGTGGCTGACCAGACCTGTCCGGTCGAGAAAGCCCCTCCCACATGTAGGGCAAAAGTGGGTAGGAGCCCTGGTGTTTGTGCCGGATGTCCTGGCCTTTCTTGCCTGATGCTTCTGCTCGGCCTGATGGAGGCGCTGTTGTTCCGCTGTGCAGGCCCCTGCAGCGAGAGCGCTGCGCCAGGAGAGGCGATCGGCAGCGAGCGACTCCCAAGTTTCCGTGCTGATGCTGAAATCCTTGAGTGTGACCTTCAGACCGTCCTTAAAGCGTTTTTTTCTGTCCACCTACGTTTCGCTTTCCATGGGAAAATTCGCCATAGAGGAACTGCTTTGGGATGCGGTTGTCTGGTATTCGGGAGACGTGTCCTGTCCACCTTAACTGAGCCTTGCTCATGGTAGTGATGACGCTAGGGATGTCTGCTTTCTTCAAGACCTCAGTGTCGGGGACTTTGTCCTGCCAGCGGATGTGTAGGAGGTTGCGGAGGCATCTGAGATGGAAGTGGTTGATCTGCCTTTCGTGCTTTCGGTATGCTGCCCAGGTTTCGCAGCCATAAAGAAGGGTGGTGATGACGACTGCTCGATAGACTTTCAGCTTTGTCTCGAGACTGATTCCACGCCTCTCCCAGACATTCTTCCTCAGTCTCCCAAAGGCGCTGCTTGCTCTAGAGATTCTATTATTGATCTCCGCATCAATGGTAGCATTGCGAGAGGGGGTACTGCCCAGGTATGTGAAGGTGTCAACCGCCTGGAGAGTCTGTCCGTTCACCTGGATCTGTGGCTCTTGGTACTGTTTCCCTGGTGTTGGCTGGTACATCACCTCTGTCCTCTTGGTGCTGATAAGACCGAAATTATCACAGGCTGAGGAAAACATGCCCATATGTTGTTGCATCTCTTGCTCATCACTGGCATTAAGTCTCTGACAACAGTTTCCTTCACTTTCGTGATGGCTTGCAGCCCTCTTAGGTTGAATAGTTTTCTGTCATATCTGTATCTGATACTGATGCCGGACTTGCAGTTTCTGAAGGCGTCAGACAGAATTGCCAAAAACATCATGCTGAACAAAGTCGGGGCCAGGACACAACCCTGTTTGACTCCATTGGTAACTGGGAAGGCTTCAGATGGCTCGCCGTCGTCTAGAACCCTGGCTGTCATTCCATCGTGAAACTGACGGACGATTGCTATGAACTTGCGGGGGCAGCCAAATTTTGCCATGATGTCCCCGAGCCCTGCTCGGCTGACCGTGTCGAAGGCTTTGGTCAAGTCAACAAAGGTCGTGTAGAGGTCGCAATATTGCTCGATGCATTTCTCCTGGATTTGACGGGCAGCAAAGATCATGTCGATGGTCCCTCGGCCTGCACGGAAGCCGCACTGACTTTCAGGGAGGAGACCAGAGTTCTCCAAGTGTTCCAACAAGCGGTTAAGAAGGACAAGAGCCAGGATCTTGCCTGCTATGGATAAGAGGGAGATTCCTCGATGGTTGTTGCAGGATTGGCGATTTCCTTTACGCTTGTAGATGTGGACAATTGTGGCATCTCTGAACTCATGTGGGAGTTGCTCCTTGTTCCACATGGACTGGTACAGGCTGGTGAGCTGGCTGACAATGACTTATAGACTTCCGCAGGTATGGCATCAGAGCTTGGGGCTTCACCAGTGGACATTTGCTTGATCGCTTGGCGTACCATGTCTTCTGAGGGAGGGTCATCAAGATCGTTGTTTGTAGGCACCTGGGGGAGCTGTGCAATGGCTTCATCGTTGATTTGAGCTGGCCGCTTGAGCACGTTGTTAAAGTATTTTGCCCATCTCTCCAGAATTAACTTCTTCTCTGTCAGCAAGGTACTGCCATTAGCACTGAGGAGGGGGGACGATACAGAAGACTGGGTAATACCAATACTTCGAAGGAATTCATGATACGACCCACCACTGTTGTGCCTGACACTATCAATGCATGTGAATCTTTCCAAGACCTCAATGTCCTCGCTACATGCATGGATAGATTGAACTGTTTCAGTAAGGATTTTGCAAAATTCAAAGGGAGGGAACTGTTTGTGTTCCTGGTTCGGGTGACAATAACTCCATTGAAGTCGTATGGGAACACAGTAGCAATATTTTTATCAAAAGTGCCAAAATATATGAAGTACTGGAAGGAAGGACAACAACATACTCACCATTACATGGCTATGGTTCATGACTCGTTTCTGGACATGGATGGCTATCAGCGCAGTTAGAAGGCCTTTCATGAACCATTTCCTTAATGATAAGAAAGAATAAATAAAAGGTATCATTTTGGCGTGAAACACATATCTTACAAGCAGAAGCTGATTTCTTGAAATAGTAAAGCAGTAACAGGTATAATTTTTGGACTAAGGATGGTATTGGAGAAGGCATGGGAGTATAACCAAAGCCTTTACATCACCTTCATTGATGTGCAGAAGACTTTTGATTCAATACCTCGTGAAAAAGTATGGAAATGTATGGAGGAGAGGTATTGTGTCACAGGACGTCTAAAGAAAGCCATTAAAAGCTTGTGTCACCCTTGCGTAGAACATCAAAGGGGCCAGAAAGTGGTTCCAATTGGAAACAGGGATTAAACAAGGAAGTGTGCTATCCCCGCTGCTCTTCATAGCATATATGGAAGGTAGAGAGGAAGGTTATAAGAACATAATAATGGCGTATGCAGATGATATCGCTAAATGAAACATATAGGGAAGAGATCGAAGAAGACTTAAAAAGGTAGAATGAATGCTTTATAAGGAGAGGCACGGAAAAATACAGAAAAGACAGAAATACTGACCGTTAGCAAAAGAGAAGAACAGGAGTTCAATATCACCATAGAAAATATAGTGGTGAAGAATACAAACATCTTTAAATATCTTGGAAGTATAGTTACTAAGGAGGATGGAAACAGGAAGGATATTTAAAGAATAATAATAAATAATAAAGGAAAAAACATGTACCTTTAGAAGTGAAAAAGATGATTTTCAATGTTGTCCTGACATCAACTATAATATATGGTTCAGAGAGTGGGTGATGACAAAGGCAGACGGGAGCAGCATTCAGGCAGTGTAAGTGAGACCTCTGAGAGCTATGGTTGGAAAGACGAGAAGAGAGAGTAAAAAATAAAGATATAAGGAAAAACATTGGTGTCTGCTCCATTCTAAGCAAAATAGGTGCTGCCCAGCTAAGATAGCTGGGACACATAGAATAGAAGAGGAAAGAGTTGCAAGGGATGCTGGGAGTGGATAACGGACGGAAGAACGAGGAATACCGAGAAAGAGATGGAAAGAAACTGTTGAAGAAGCCCTCAGTAGACATGACTTGCCTAACATCGAAACTCTGAGGGAGGAAGGGGGTCTTCTAAGATAGAGCCACATGGAGAAACATGCTGCTACCACTGAGAGGCGTAACGCCTCATACTGGTAGCTGATGGTAGAAGTAGATAGGTGTATTTTTCGTTCTACATTTCGACATATTTAAGAATATTTGCACAAGTCTCCAGTCCAATATACTAAATGTAGCGAACATCCGGTGAACTACCAAAAATGTCACTGTAGACCTCTAATTGTTAATCATTGTTCTTAGAGTATAGCCTACTTTTTTCCATCTCTCTAACATAGACGAATAATTAATGTGTGGCTATGGTCGGTTGGAATGCCTCAGGGAAAATCCCTAAAACAATGACTGCATATAATAATGCAGCCAATACCATAGTACTGGACAAGACTCAAAACTTCGGTAGAGACGAGGGGACACCCACAGAACTCATGGCTAAGACAAGTCGGCCGAGCTTGCCAAGAGGTATTTGGAATGGGAAGGGTGGCCGCCGCATGGGTCGAATAAACTGTGGGGAATGGCGTCGGTGGGTGTGTTAGTGAAACGACGCCCCCACCCCGCCCCTCGCACACTTATGCTCCTCATGCTCATAATTAATTGATGTCAAGGGTGAAGGATACTGCAATAATTTATATGATCTCTGTTTTCCGTGTGGTGGTTGCATCCTGAGAAACTGATGTTTCTTGCCAGGCTGATCCTGTCTTGGTAGTTTTTCAGTGATAGATGGTGACCTGAGTGTAGGCGTTCGAATGCATTTCTTGATTGATTTGGGGAAGTTGGGAGTGGTTCCTCCGCAGGGTTCATTTTGGGGGGAGTCCGAAGTGTACAATTTAGCGGTCTGTCATGGAGTGCTTGTGATATAGTGTGTGTGTGTGTGTGTGTGTGTGTGTGTGTGTGTGTGTGTGTGTGTGTGTGTGTGTGTGTGTGTGTGTGTGTGTGTGGTCTTTGGATCACGTGTTGGACTCGTGATCGACAGCTATTTCCCTCCTGGAAGAGAGCTCAGAGCTCGTAGGTCCGATCTATGGGTAATGCTATGACCTTGCACACACACACACCCCCATCTCCCCGCCCACGAGAGTCAGAGTAACGACCCGAGGCACAGCGATACCGAAATAATCGGTATCGCTGTGCCTCGGGTCGTTACTCTGACTCTCGTGGGCGGGGAGTTGGGGGTGTGTGTGTGTGCAAGGTCATAGCATTACCCATAGATCGGACCTACGAGCTCTGAGCTCTCTTCCAGGAGGGAAATAGCTGTCGATCACGAGTCCAACACGTGATCCAAAGACCAAGTGAATACACACACACACACACACACACACACACACACACACACACACACACACACATGTGTGTGTGTGTGTGTGTGTGTGTGTGTAAGTGTGTGTGTGTGTGTGTGTGTCCGTGTAGGACTACATGTTAGGAGCGTTAATGGGGTTAATCCAAGACCGATGTACGTACAATATTTGTCTATTCTACATTTGTACTTAGGACTGAGAGATCTTGGCGTGGCAGGAGCAGACGCCTCAATCATTCTGAAGAGTTTCGATGGTTACATTACACGCAGATAACGTCCAACTCCACTGGCCTTCGACACTCAGTATTGCGACAGTCTACGTTTAATAAATGCTTAGTCAGGAGCTCTTAGGCAGTGAGGCCTCTTTCGACATTGGAAAGGCCTGCCTGTCTCAGTGTGGGAAGAAGGGCAAGCGTGAGTCTCAGGACGTGAATGAAATACAAAACACAAGGATACATTCGCGAGCGCGCGCGCGCGCTTGTGTGTGTGTGTGTGTGTGTGTGTGTGTGTGTGTATGTGTGTGTGTGTGTGTGTGTGGTGTGTGTGTGTGTGTGGTGTGTGTGTGTGTTTGTGTGTGTGTGTGTGTGTGTGTGTGGTGTGTGTGTGTGTGTATGTGTGTGTGTGTGTGTGTGTGTGTGTGTGTGTGTGTTTATTTACCAAATTGTATTTCCCTAACTGTAGTATACCAATTTTCCTACTCTCCGATTCTGTCATACTTGGCCTCAAATTCATATACAGTTTCAACTTAATCTATATCCTTGGCTTCCAATTATCATATTCAGATTTGAACTCATGTATTGTTCCAGTATGGGATATATTACCTTCTAAGCTGTTCTAAATTTGTATGCATCTATATAGAAAACTGTATTTCTTCACATCCTTTAGACACGCAGTCTTTCATAACTTGTTCACATCACCACTAAAAGCTCTCCCATCCTTAATTATTTGATCTCTTTTGTCAATGTAATCTATCATCTTTATTGACCTTCATACTGTAATCATACTTCTTTCTCTTCGATCTTTCAAAGTTGGCAGACCCAATGCTTTTAGTCTCTCCTCATATGGTTTATCTGCCAGGTAGGGGAACCAGTTTGGTTGCTGCTCTTTGTATTCTCTCAATCTTGCTTATACCCTTCACTCTGTGTGGGGACTACTACTGATGCATATTCCAATCTTGGACGGATCAGGGTTTCGGCGAGTTTTTTCATTATCTCTTTATCAATATAGTGAAACGCCACTTTGATCTACAGTAGTCCGTATGTCTCTTCCATAATCCTGCTGATATGTCTGTCGGATTACAGGTTGTCTTTTATCAATATCCAAATCTTTCTCCTCTTTTGTTTTTGTAGTGGGTTCTCTTCCCAGGGAATAGTTTAGGGAGATGATCTTTTGCTACTATTGGCCATTTCCAATATTTTACACTTTTTGGTATTGAACTTCATTTCCCATTTTTGGCTCCATGCAAAATAGTGTCTAGATCTTTTTGCAATAGTCTACAGTCCTCCTCGTTTTTTTTTCTCTCTTCTGACTTTTGCGTCATCTGCAAACACGTTGGCATAGCTTGTTGTACCTTCCATCATGTCATTGACATAGACAAGAAACATCATTGGTGCAAGCTCTGAACCTTGTGGAACTCCACTCGTTATTACTCTCCATCTTGACATTTTATCGTTTACTACTGTCCTCATGTATCTTCCCTTAACAAAAATATTTCATCCATTCTAGTAGTTTGCTTCGCAGTTCTCCAAAGTGCTCCAATTTCCATATAAATAGACTCTGAGGCATTTCATCAAAAAGCCTCTATAGGTTGAGGTACACAGTCCAACCACCCTTCTCTCTCTTGCAGCACACCAATCATTCTCACGTAAAAGTTTAAATGTTCCACATACACGATATTCCAGGCCTAAAGCCAGAATAGTCAACTCTTCAAGAAATATGGTTCATCGATCTTTCACAATCTTTTCACATAATTTCACTATAATTTAGTGGTGTCTCCTTACTCCCGCCTTTATGAACTGGTACCACATCTACCCTGTTCCAAACAAGCGGCACCGTGCCTTCTTTCAACGAACATATAATAAGACTGAGTGTAAATCTTGTCCGCTAGTTTTTCCCTACATTCTCTAAATATCCAGATTGAGGTACCGTCAAGTCCTTTTTGAGTGTCTTTTCGTGTCCTCTTGTTTTTCCATTGCCCCATTTTAATAGATAATTCCTATCAAGGATTTCCATTCCTTTCATGATTCTATAAATAGTCAGCAGATTTCTTCTTTCTCTTCTCTGTTCCAGAGTTGGAAATTCCAATTTGGACAATCTTTGCTCGTATGTTAATTTGGAGAGAGTTGGTACAACTTTGCTGTTGCTCTTTGTGTTCTTTCTAATTTCTTTATATCCTTTTTAGTACTGGGTGCCCATAGTGTTGTTGTGTACTCCAGTTTTTCATCTTATTAGTGTAACTAATATTTTTCTAATCATTTCCTCATCCAAGTAGTCAAATGCCACTTTTATCGGCTTAAAGAAACCTGCACAGCGAAGCTATAGCGATAATCCCATACCACACTCCTGGTCATATGGCCATTTCCCGAAGGTTGAGTGTGGTTTGAATCTTCCGCCAAAATAATCGGAAATTTAAAATTCCCGGCTCTGTGCCAAAGACTATATAGGAAAGATGGGAAAGCTTCTATCTTTTACTAATAAGAAAACGTCATCCATCCAGCGTGAATGTGCGCCATCTATCGACAGAGCCGCAAACTATAAATCGGAAGTGGCGTAGCGCGGCTTTCAAATCATACTTAACTTGTATTATATATAGTGTTTATGGAAATTTTAAAACTGATCCTTTCGCTAAAATAATCAACATCTCGAAAAAGTTTTACTTTCTCTTTATAAAATAATGAGTAGTAATTTTATGACTTTTGCATGCAAACAAGACTATATGCTTTACACACATGATCATATTTATAAAATCAAAAGTTGGTAAAATACTTCTGCACAATGGATCATTCATTACTAAATATTTGAAATTGAGTAAACAGTTAAAATTTAAAAGGTTATTTTAGTTATATTTATCTTATTATTTCTGTAATATCATGTTTTTCTTGTTTGTGCTTGTGCTTATATTAATATATGTTTGAACTTTGTATACTTATTCAAGTATCTGTACACAAATTATACAAACAAGGATAGTAAAAGTTTGGTATACATGAGATTCTTTTATTTGCAACAAAGCAATACTGTCTTGTAAAGAACATATACCAAACAAACTAAAAGAAATAACATTATTCAACTTCAAAAATGAACCATACATCAGGCAACCAAAACATGCAATCAGATATTAAATACCAAACAAAACACTGGAAAATCAGTGATCAAAAACAATAATATGAAACAAAAATAAACAAAGAAGCAGACATAACATGCATATTAAGCAAAAATAAAGCAAAAAATGTTAACAGAACAAAGGAAAACCCCAAAAGCAAACAAACAAAAATATATACATATGTAGCAAGACAGGTACTGTATTGTAAAAAACAGACAAAAATAAAAGGATGAACATGCAAGAAATAAGTCACAAAATCAAACAAACAAGATTTGCAATCATACATAAAATAATTTTGCAGAGGATAAAAACATAACTTCTTTTATCAAATTACATGGAAATCACACATATTAGAGAAAATAGGTAAAATAATGCAACCATATGCTAGTTTTTTATATGAAATTATGCATTTGAGCAAAAACCGTCCTTGTTTGAGATTTGGTCGCCTATGAGTGAGTCGGACGGCATTCGTAGCTGCGGTTGGTAATTTTGCAGAGGATAAAAACGTAATTTCTTTGATCAAATGACATGGAAATCACACATTTTGAAGAAAACAAGTCAAATAATGCAACCATATGCTAGTTTTTTTTTTATATACAAAATCGTGCATGTGAGTATAAACCGTCCTTGTTCGGCGTTGGTCGGCTATTAGTGAGTCGGACGGCATTCGTAGCTGTGGTTGGTAATTTTGCAGAGGATAAATGCGTAAATTTTCTTTGATCAAATTGAATGAAAATCACACATTTTAAAGAAAATAGGTCAAATAATGTAACCATATGCTAATTTTTATAGAAAATTATGCATTTGAGCAAAAGCCGTCATTGTTTGGGTTTGGTCGGCGTTGGTCGACTTAGGTAATTTTGCAGACGATAAAAACGTAACTTCTCTTTGATCAAATTACATGAAAATCACACATTTAAAAAGAAAATTGGTCAAATAATGCAACCACATGCTAATTTCTATATAAAATTATGCATTTGAGCATAAAAGAACAAGCATAACACAGAAATCATTCAACAAAAACCGTTAAATTTTAAAACTACCAAAGAAGCAGTCACAACCTACCAAAAAAAAAAGAAAAAAAAAAAAACATACATGCGATTCAACTTTTTTTTTTGCTGTGTATTTGGCCATTTATTTAAAATTAAGGTAAAAGTTTATAACTTTACCACATAAGCTAAGAACATATGGTTGCATTATATGACTTGTTTTCTTCAAAATGTGTGATTTCCATGTCATTTGATCAAAGAAATTACGTTTTTATCCTCTGCAAAATTACCAACCGCAGCTACGAATGCCGTCCGACTCACTCATAGGCGACCAAATCTCAAACAAGGACGGTTTTTGCTCAAATGCATAATTTCATATAAAAAACTAGCATATGGTTGCATTATTTTACCTATTTTCTCTAATATGTGTGATTTCCATGTAATTTGATAAAAGAAGTTATGTTTTTATCCTCTGCAAAATTATTTTATGTATGATTGCAAATCTTGTTTGTTTGATTTTGTGACTTATTTCTTGCATGTTCATCCTTTTATTTTTGTCTGTTTTTTACAATACAGTACCTGTCTTGCTACATATGTATATATTTTTGTTTGTTTGCTTTTGGGGTTTTCCTTTGTTCTGTTAACATTTTTTGCTTTATTTTTGCTTAATATGCATGTTATGTCTGCTTCTTTGTTTATTTTTGTTTCATATTATTGTTTTTGATCACTGATTTTCCAGTGTTTTGTTTGGTATTTAATATCTGATTGCATGTTTTGGTTGCCTGATGTATGGTTCATTTTTGAAGTTGAATAATGTTATTTCTTTTAGTTTGTTTGGTATATGTTCTTTACAAGACAGTATTGCTTTGTTGCAAATAAAAGAATCTCATGTATACCAAACTTTTACTATCCTTGTTTGTATAATTTGTGTACAGATACTTGAATAAGTATACAAAGTTCAAACATATATTAATATAAGCACAAGCACAAACAAGAAAAACATGATATTACAGAAATAATAAGATAAATATAACTAAAATAACCTTTTAAATTTTAACTGTTTACTCAATTTCAAATATTTAGTAATGAATGATCCATTGTGCAGAAGTATTTTACCAACTTTTGATTTTATAAATATGATCATGTGTGTAAAGCATATAGTCTTGTTTGCATGCAAAAGTCATAAAATTACTACTCATTATTTTATAAAGAGAAAGTAAAACTTTTTCGAGATGTTGATTATTTTAGCGAAAGGATCAGTTTTAAAATTTCCATAAACACTATATATAATACAAGTTAAGTATGATTTGAAAGCCGCGCTACGCCACTTCCGATTTATAGTTTGCGGCTCTGTCGATAGATGGCGCACATTCACGCTGGATGGATGACGTTTTCTTATTAGTAAAAGATAGAAGCTTTCCCATCTTTCCTATATAGTCTTTGCGCATGCCTGCACAGAGCCAAAGACTATTAGGCCCTAGGCGTAGACTTTGACCTTTTCCACTCGTAACCCGTTCCCCATACGTCTTCGGGCCGTCCGTGGTAACAACCCGGGCCTCTCGGAGGACAGGGGGACGTGTCTTATGATACGGTGGGTGGCGCTCCTTATGACACGTTCACACGGTCGAGCGCTATCCGCCGGGCACGAGGGCTTTACTCGACAACGGGCAATTTCAGCGTCCACACCCTCCACATCCCGGTCACGGCACCACCCTCCTTCCGGGTTTCTTAAGCCGATAATAACAATTTAAGCGGCACTAGCCGCGACAAATAAATATCTTGCCATGTTAAAATTGATTTTAACGCTCACTGTGACTCGGGTCGAAATGGACATGCCTTTTCCTATTCAACTTAAGCTAATCTACAGTCGTGATGGTCGAGAATTTTACCATGTTAAAATCAATTTCAACGCTCACTGTGACTCAGGTCGAAATGAACATGATTTTTCCTATTCAACTTAAGCTAATCTACAGTCATGATGGTCGAGAATTTTACCATGTTAAAATCAATTTCGACGTTCACTGTGACTCAGGTCGAAATGGACATGACTTTCCTATTCAACTTAAGCTAATCTATAGTCATGATGGTCAAGAATTTTACCATGTTAAAACTAATTTCAACGCTCACTGTGACTCAGGTCGACATAAACATGACATTTCATATTCAACTTAAGCTAATCTACAGTCATGATGGTCGAGAATTTTACCATGTTAAAATTAATTTCGACGCTCATTGTGACTCAGTTCGAAAGGAACATGACTTTTCCTATTAAACTTAAGCTAATCTACAATCATGATGGTCGAGAATTTTACCGTGTTTGATTAATTTCAAAGCTCACTGTGACTCTGGACGAAGTGAACATGACTTTTCCTCTTCAACTTGAGCTAATCTACAGTCATGATGGTCGAGAATTTTACCATGTTAAATTTAATTTCGACGCTCATTGTGACTCAGGTCGAAAGGAACATGACTTTTCCTATTCAACTTAAGCTAATCTACAATCATAATGGTCGAGAATTTTACCATGCTTGATTAATTTCAAAGCTCACTGTGACTCTGGACGAAGTGAACATGACTTTTCCTGTTCAACTTGAGCTAATCTACAGTCATGATGGTCGAGAATTTTACCATGTTAAAATTAATTTCGACGCTCATTGTGACTCAGGTCGAAAGGAACATGACTTTTCCTATTCAACTTAAGCTAATCTACAATCAGAATGTCTGAAAAAGGGAGGTTCAGTGATGGTGGACTGGTTGGTGAGGTTATTTAATGTTTGCTGGAGAGAGGGTAGAGTACCGGAGGACTGTAGTAGTGCCTGTATAGTTCCTCTTTACAAGGGAAAAGGGGACAAGTGTGAATGTAGTAATTTCAGAGGGATTAGCCTGTTGAGTGTAGTAGGGAAGGCTTATGGGAGGATCTTAATTGAGAGGATTAGGAGAGGAACAGAAGGAGTAATTGGTGAGGAACAGTGTGGATTTAGGACGGGTAGAGGTTGTGTAGATCAGATCTTTGTGGTAAGACAGATATGTGAGAAAGCTATAGGAAAGGGGAAGGATGTTTTTTGGGCTTTTATGGATCTGGAAAAGGCTTATGATAGGGTAGACAGAAAGGCACTGTGGGAGGTTATGCAGATTTATGGGATAGGAGGAAAGCTTTTGGGAGCTGTCAAGAGTTTTTATGAGAGTAGTAGAGCATGTGTTAGGATTAGAAATGGAGAGAGTGAGTGGTTTGAAGTAAAGGTGGGACTTCGTCAAGGATGCGTTATGTCGCCCTGGCTGTTCAACTCATACATGGATGGGGTGGTGCGAGAGGTGAATGCTAGGGTAGTGAGTCAGGGATTGGAGATGGTTAAAGAAAATGGAGAAAAGTGGGAGGTGAGCCAGCTGTTGTTTGCGGACGACACTGCGCTTGTGGCAGGGTCAGAGGAGGGATTGAGGAAGCTGGTGGCAGAGTTTGGGAGAGTATGTGATAGAGGAAAGCTAAAGATAAATGTGGGTAAAAGTAAGGTGATGAGATGTACAAGGGGTGAAAGTGGCAGTAGACTGGAAGTGAACATTAAGGGAGAACGACTGGAGGAAGTGGATAGTTTTAGATACTTGGGTGCAAGTGTAGCAGGAAAAGGTGGAGTAAAGGTGGAGGTAGAATGTAGATTGAGAGAAGCGAGTAAATGCCTTGGTGGTTTAAAGAGTGTAATGAGGAATAGACATTTGGGAATGGATGCGAAGAGGAGACTGTATGAAGGAGTGATTGTGCCAACAGCACTGTATGGGGCAGAAACGTGGAACATAAGAGAAGAAGAGAGAAGGAGTTTTGAATGTGTTTGAGATGAGGTGTCTGAGAAGTATGGTGGGGGTTACTAGGCTGGATAGAGTGAGAAATGAGGAGGTGAGGAGGAGAACAGGGGTGAAAAAGGAGCTGGGAGATAGGGTTGATGAAAGAATATTAAGATGGTTTGGACACATGGAAAGAATGAGTGAAGAAAGACTAGTAAAAGAGGTATGGAAGATAGATGTGGAGGGAGTGAACATGAGGGGACGTCCTAGGATGAGGTGGATGGATGGGGTGAAGGGGGCTTTGGGGAAGAGGGGAATGTCTGTTGAGGAAGGAAGGGAGAGGACGGAAGACAGAGGTGAGTGGAGAATGGTTGTATATGGATGATGTTGTGACTGCATGAGGAGGAATGGGCGGGGGGTGGGGGGTGTTGTAGTATGTGTGAGTTAATTTTGACGCAGCCCGAAGGGATTTCTCCCCGTCCTCGCCTTATATGCAAAGGGGGACGGAGAGGGGGGGTCGCCGATTAAATGAAGCGGCCTTGCTGTGGATGTACTGTGTCTTGCGACACTGCTTCTGACCCAGGGCGGTGGGCAGGGTGCAGGGATGACCCGTCATCCAGGAGGTGCTCAGATGAGAGGAAGGGTGGGAGGGGTGTGGAGTGTATTTAGGGATGAAATGGGTGGGAGTGTTTTTATGCCTTTCTCTTTTTGGCTACCTCCCTTGGAAGGGGGAAAAAGCCTTGGTATATGTATGTACAATCATGATGGTCGAGAATTTTACCATGTTTGATTAATTTCAAAGCTCACTGTGACTCTGGACGAAATGAACATGACTTTTCCTGTTCAACTTAAGCTAATCTATAGTCATGATGGTCAAGAATTTTACCATGTTAAAACTAATTTCAACGCCCACTGTGACTTAGGTCGACATGAACATGACTTTTCCTATTCAACCTAATTTAATCTACAGTCATGATGGTCGAGACGTTTACCATGTTGAATTTTATTTCAACGCTCACTGGGACTCAGGGATGTCACGGTATGATAAGATGACGTCATTGTGATAAAATGACGTCACGATGTAGTCCTATGACGTCAGTTGTGTCCCTGTGACGCGAGGCGATCCTATGGCGCCATGATTAAATCCGGTGACGTCACAGTATAATCACATGATGTCACTAGGCATTAAACATATGGAAGTCAGCTTGTGGGTGATGAGACGTCACAAACTGCCATAGCACACTATTGGATGAGGACGCTCGCCACGGGCTTCGAGGACTTCCCGCGGGAAGACTTCGGGGTGAGTTGGACCCATCCAGACGGTCCAGACCTGTCTTAGCGGGAGACGCTCAGGGAACGTCTTCACCCAGGACGAAACCTCTTGACTAACGCCCACGGAC
The DNA here is from genome assembly GCF_046742065.1 of Oratosquilla oratoria. Taxonomy (NCBI): domain Eukaryota; kingdom Metazoa; phylum Arthropoda; class Malacostraca; order Stomatopoda; family Squillidae; genus Oratosquilla; species Oratosquilla oratoria. The sequence goes on along the minus strand of NC_134789.1, from coordinate 20,213,937 downwards.
GAGGTCGCTCGGAAACGAACTCGGCCTCGCATACTCCCTTTCGGTCTCTCGCTTACCCCGAGGATCTTCACGAAACTAGAGAGAGTGGTAGGCGTACGCTGGACGGAAGCAAGCGTCTCTACACTCATATACCTAGACAGCTAGTTGATGCATTTGCCCACCGGGGAGAGTGCATCGGCCGACATCTCGGGGACTCTGAGAGTGTTGGCGGACGTGGAGTTCGGGGTGGACTGGGACGGGTCTGCCCTTGCTACCACACAGAGATTTTATTGGCTCGGGATTGAGTGGGACACAGTCAGCGCCCTGTGGATGCTCCCCTGCGCCAAGAGAGCGTGCTTCTCTCACACGTTCTCCCTCCTTCGGTGGCGGGGGGTGGGGTGGGGGTTGCCTCAACTTCGCGACCCCGGCCCTTTCACTGAGCCGCTTGGGGCGCCGACGGCTGGTACGGGAGGTCGACAGGAGCATACTACATCTCCCGCGTGACCTGCCCGGGCCGATACCCTCAGCACCCCACAGCTTGTTGCGTCCCTGGCTTCGGTCGGGGGCCCTACGCCGGTTGCTATATCCAGGTCTCAGGGGACCTACGTAGTGTAGCAACTACGCCCACAAGTGTTCGAGTCGCTCTCCCTCCGCTACTGCACCCCAGAGGTAGACCTGTTTGCCTCCCCAAACACGACCCAGCTCCCCCTCTACCTCACCTGCATCAAAAGGACACGCACAGGAGGCCCAGACACCTTCACGGAGGACTGGAACAGCTGGAAGTACGCATTCATTTTCCTCCTCCAGCGACACCGGTCCTCCTGAAGGTGATGCAGACCCTCAGGTCCTTCAAGGGTCAGGTCCTCCTGATAGCTCCCTACTGGCCAACCCAGCCGTTGTTCGGGGAGCTAATGAGATGGGGCCCTTCTCCCCTTCTACTGGGGTCAGCCTGCTTAGCCAACAGGCTTACCGCGCCTCTCCAAGCGTCACTCCAACTTGATAATTGGAGTTTCTACGGGGAGCTCTCAGCCAACTCTTCTCTACAGAGGCAGCAGACAAGATGCTCAGAGCTCACCTTCCGTCCTCAGTGCAGCAGTGTGGGTCCTGCTGACGGAGATTCCGGAACTGCCTTCGGAGACACGCGATGGTGACCATCTCCACCAGCACGGTTCCGGACTTCCTGACTTGGCTGGCTTCCTCCACCAACAGGGCACCGGCGACTATCTTGCCTCACTATACAGCCCTCACTGATCCGCTACGCTTTGGCATGAACATCCAAGTTCGAGTGCCACAGAGGGCGCGAACCCTCCTAATGAAGGGGATCAGCGCCTCGAGAGAGCCGAGACATCAACCGGTCCCGGCCTGGTCCCTGCATCGTGTTCTGCAGTACCTGGCGTTCGAAAGGGCCATTATAGAGGAAGAACAATTCCCTCAACGTGTCGTCTTTCTGCTCGCCTTGACTACGGACTACAGGGCTTCACAGCTGGCGGCAATCACCCGCCACCCGTCCTTCTCCAAACTGGAGGACAGCTCGGCCCTAACCCTCTCTCCATCACCAACATTCCTGGCCAGGAACGGCCGAGCGGACGACATGATTGGCCCTCTCAGAATACAATCCTTCCGGGAGGGAGGACGCCCACATCCGCTGTGCCCGGTCCGTGCGTTCGAAGACTACGTGGACCACACGAAAGAGATTTCTGAGGATCATCTCTTCTACAACTCGATATTTAGGATTCCCCTAACCCCGAGGTCCCGGGCGCACCTAGCTTTCCGCTTTTTGGGAGAGAGCCGACCCGGGCCATGCCCCCCACGCCCACAGCATCAGGGACTTCGTGGCATCGCTGGCGTTTCTCCGCACCCACTCTGTGGAGCGGGTGCGGGACCTAGGGGCCGGACATCGACGACTCCCTTGGGGACACGGTGTCTCTACCACTCGGTCGCCCCTGTCCCACTTGTCGCCATGGAAACGGCCTCACCCCTCTCATCTCATAAAAAAAGGGGGGGGGGGTGGAGGGGGCAAAGGGCGACCGAGGAGTGGGGAGGGGCCAGGAACCACTGAATAGGATACGAATTTCGTATAATTTACGCATTGTGTGAACAGTGCAATGTTGTGCATGTCACATTCTTCGGTGGGGGTTCTTGACGTTTCTTTTCTCCCCTATACTGAGTGATAGAATGAATAAATCTCCCATAGGAAAGACACACGTAATAACGGTTTGAATCAGGCTTCACCTCTCCTCCCACCTGTCCTCGTCTCATGCATAGCTTCGCTGTGCAGGTTTCTTTCAGCCGATAATATTTCTTTGTCGCGGCTCGTGCCGCTTAAATTGTTTTTATCGGCTTAAGAAACCTGCACAGATTTAGGGTCCCTCCCTCCTCCCACAGGTGAAGCCTTCATTTCTCATTGAAGTGACGGGCCCGGCTCAGCGAGCCGGCTAAGAAGGGAGGGGATAGGGAGGAGGAGGTGGGGTCGACAATGCGCATGCCTGCACAGAGCCGGGAATTTTAAATTTCCGATGATTTTGGCGGAAGATTCAAACCACACTCAACCTTCGGGAAATGGCCATATGACCAGGAGTGTGGTATGGGATTATCGCTATAGCTTCGTTGTGCAGGTTTCTTAAGCCGATAAGAACAATTTAAGCGGCACGAGCCGCGACAAAGAAATATCATTAACCTTGATAGGTTGAAGGTTTTCCGACTATTTTATTGATATTTATGTTCGGTGTCATGTCTTTGCTCATTATTACTCCAAGGTCTCTTTCCGAGTTCACTTTTTTGACTTCTTGATATTCTATTTTTACTTTTTCCGAATTCCATTATACTACACTTCTTGCTGTTGAAGTTTACTTCCCACTTTTGAATCCATTTCCAGATGTTGTCCAGGTCTAACTGCAATAATTCACAATCCTCCTTTGAGGTTATCTGTTTTGTGTGTGATTAATTTTGGTCTTTGGATCACGTGTTGGACGCGTGATTGACAGATATCTCCCTACCGGAAGAGAGTTCAGAGCTCGGATGACCGATCTATAGGTAATGCTTTGACCTTACACGCACACACACACACAACTCCCCACCCACGAGAGTTGGAGTAACGACTCGAAGCGCAGCGATACTGAAATTATTTCAGCCCTGTGCAGGATTCGAACCCGGACCGCCGTAGTGACAATCGAGGACTCTACCAACCGCTCCACCATGTCGTGTATGTGGGTGTGGGTGTGATTCACCTTGCTCTTTGGATCGCGTGTTGGACTCGTGATCGACAGCTATTTCCCTCCCGGAAGAGAGCTCAGAGCTCGTATGACCGATCTATGAGTAATGCTTCGACCTTACACGCACACACACACACACCTCCCCGCCCACGAGAGTTGGAGTAACGACTCGAAGCGCAGCGATACTGAAATTATTTTCAGCCCTGGGCAGGATTCGAACCCGGACCGCCATAGTGACAGTGTGTGTGTGTGTGTGTGTGTGTGTGTGTGTGTGTGTGTGTGTGTGTGTGTGTGTGTGTGTGTGTGTGTGTGTGTGTGTGTGTGTGTGTGTGTGTGTGTGTGTGTGTGTGTGTGTGTGTGTGTGTGTGTGTGTGTATTCACCTTGGTATTCACCTTGGTCTTTGGATCACGTGTTGGACTCGTGATCGACAGCTATTTCCCTTCCGGAAGAGAGCTCAGAGCTCGTATGACCGATCTATAGGTAATGCTATGACCTTTCACACACACACACACACACAAACTCCCCGCCCACAAGAGTCAGAGTAACGACCCGAAGCACAGCGATACCGAAATAATTTCGGCCCTGGGGAGGATTCGGACTGGGTACTGTGAGCACCATCGTACTTCCCAGTCCAGCGCTCTACCAACTGCGCCACCGTGTGTGTGTGTGTGTGTGTGTGTGTGTGTGTGTGTGTGTGTGTGTGTGTGTGTGTGTGTGTGTGTGTGTGTGTGTGTGTGTGTGTGTGTGTGTGTGCGTGCGTGTGTGTGAGAATATATATGAGACAGTTTTATCATCAACACGAGATGAAACCCTCCAGTGAAAAAAAAAGCAATCTTATGTCAACTAAAATAAAACCAACGAATCACAACCTCCCCTCCCCCCCAACAAGTGAATAAAATCGCTTTGGGTAATAGGGAATACGACAGAGATCAATGCAGTCTGTAATAAGACCTTTGAGGTTATCTGATAAAGATTGCAACGCGCTGCATTGGCGCTGATTTGCTTATTAATTACTTAGTCACCGATTCCCTTCACTAACGATAGGGGGTGATGGACGCGTGTGCCACAGAGATGAATAACATCGTCTGACGACAGTCAGGAAGAAGGGAAAGTGCCACTCGGTACGGAAGTGTAGTGGTGGAGATAAGCTATCTCTCACTATCGAAGTAGTGTTGCGCAGATAATTACACATTCTCAGGGTTAGACATTGTTCTGTTTGTGCCATAGTGAGGTTTTCAACAATGCAGTTTGTTTGTCGAACATTCAAAATATAAGTAAGTGAATAAATCAATCAGATAAACAGGTAAATAAATATATAAGTAAATAGATGAATTTATAATAATATAGATAAATAAGTAAACAAATAAATATATAGATAAGTAAATGAATAAATAAACATATTTAAAATGCATAAACAAGAATGAGGATAGATAAGTAAATAGAAAATAGCAAAATAGATAAACCGTTAAATAAATTAAAAGTTAATTAATAAACAAATGAATAAATATATAAATAAATAAATAGATGACGAAATTTATAAATAGATAAGCAAACAAATAATTAATCAAATAAATGAAGAAATAAATAAGTAGAAAGAATAAGTAAAAAAAGGAAAATGGAAACTTAATTGAATAAATAGATAAGTAGATAAATAAATAAATTAATAGATTAATAGATAAGTAGATGGAAAAGGAAAATGGAACTTCAAGTAAATCACACCGCCCGCCATAGTTCATACGTCGTGTCCACACCACCACACGTTGCATGTGACAAAGATGGGTTGTGAATGATATTTCAGACATTTTAAGAAGACTTCTAGCAATGGAGGAGGAAGGGGGAGAGGGAGAGAGGGAGGGGTGGGGTTGAATTGTGAGATGCATGTGGGCTTCACTTGTTTTAAATTGATCATTCCAATCTAATGTCATTTATGAAGAACATATCTGTATTTTAGATGGATATACTTTCATGCAACACTAATCTCTCTTCAGATGTCGGGTGAACGTCTTTCACCCGCTTCCAAAAGCCGTTCGAGCTCATCATCAGAAACAGCCGACTCACCAATAACGCCCTCTCAATCTTGGGTCAGCGTTGAGGACGCGTCGTCGTCGTCATATCCTAGAAAGATCTTGGGGATTCTTGGGCTTATCACCCTTGAACCGACTCTCTTCCTACAGAACCTGTGCTCACAGATGGTGTGGGTCATTTCACAGGATTTGATGATGGAGAAGGCGTGCAAGGTAGGTGTTGCTTTTTCTTTACTGTGGTCGTTATGCCCACACGCCACTTGTCATTACTTTCAGTGATTATGAGAAAAAATATATTCATTTTAGGGAAACATATCAGGCTAGTGTTGTTGTTAATTGGTAAAGAGTGTAATTTCAGTTTGAGTATTCTTAAAAAAAATTATATGTTCTAATAATCCACATTTAGTCTGAGGTATTTCATGAAATAATTCTAGAATCGAAATATGAACAAGGCCTAGTCTACACACACACACACGCACACACACACACACACACACACACACACACACACACACACACACACACACACACACACACACACACACACACACACACACATACACACACACACACACACACACACACACACACACACACACACACACACACACACACACACACACACACACACACACACACACACATATATATATATATATAAATATATATATATATATATATATATATATATATATATATATATATGTGTGTGTGTGTGTGTGTATATATATATATATGTATATATACTATATATATATATATATATGTATATATACTATATATATATATATCTGTGTGTGTATTTACCTACCTAGTTGTATCGACCTAGTTGTATTTTGCGGGACGGGGAGCTATGCTCGTGTTGTCCCGCCATTGTATCTCTCAGTGTCTAGTTTGCTTTTAAACTCGTGAATGGATTTTGCGCTTACTATCTCATTATCCAGTTTGTTCCAAGTGTCTAAAACTCTATGTGGAAAACTGTTTTTCTTCAGTTCTCTTCTATAGCTATGTTTTCTTAATTTCCTTCCATGTCCTCTGTGCCTTTCATGATTCTGTAGATGGTCAGTAGGTCGCCTCTCTCTCTTCTTTGCTCCAGTGTCGGTAGCTCCAGTTTAGCCAATCTCTCCTCGTATGATAGGTTTGCAAGTGCAGGTGCCATTTTTGTAGCTGCTCTTTGGATTCTTTCTATTTTCTTTATGTTCTTTTTGGTACTGGGGGACCACACTGTCGCCGCATACTCTAGTCTAGGCCTTATCAATGTAACCAATATTTTTTTTATCATGTCTTCGTCCAGGTAAGCAAAAGCCACTTTTATTGATCTTAGCAAGTTGTAAGTCTCCCCGACAATTTTGTTAATCTGTGTATCATAGGACAAGTCGTTTGTGATAATAACTCCCAAGTCTTTTTCGGATCCTACTTTCTTTACTTCCTTGGTTCCAATTGTATATTTTCTTGATATTCTGTTTTTGCTTTTTCCAAACTCCATTATGCTACACTTCTTAGTATAAAAATCCACTTCCCATTTCTGACTCCAGTTCCATACCCTATTCAGATCTTCCTGCAGTGCTTCACAGTCCTTATCAGTTTTTACTTTCCTTAACAGTTTGGCGTCATCAGCAAAGAAGCTCATGTAACAGTTCACGCCCTCGTCCATATCATTCATATAGATAGCAAACATTATTGGAGCCAGTACAGATCCTTGCGGTACTCCACTGATCACCTCTTTCCAATCTGAATATTTTTCTCTGAGTACTACTCTCATCTTTCTTCCAGTCAGGAAGTCCTCCATCCATTTTAGTTGGTTCCCTCGTATTCCTCCTATGTGTTCCAGTTTTTTTTAGTAGTTTTCTGTGTGGTCAAATGCTTTTTGCAAGTCTAGGAATGCACAATCAGCCCATCCGTTTCTTTCTTGCACTATGTCTATTAGTCTTGAGTAGAAGCATATCAAGTTTGTGGTGCATGATCTACCTTGTCTGAACCCGAATTGTCTTGGGTTTAATATGTTGTTATCTTCCAGGTGTTTTACCCATCTATTCTTGATGATTTTCTCACAAATTTTGGCTATAGGGCTTGTTAGTGATACTGGTCTATAGTTGGTGGGTTCTTCCTTGTTTCCTCCTTTATATATTGGTACAATGTTAGCATTTTTCCAGTCCTTAGGTATCTTTCCTTCTTTGAGTGAGCTATTTATTATGATGTGTATTTTGTCCGTTAGCTCTTCTTTGCATTCTTTTAGAATCCAATTTGCAATTCCATCCGGGCCATGTGATTTTCTGACGTCCAATTTTGAAAAATTTTCTGATATTTCTTTTTGTGATGTTGTAAATTCACTCATGTGGGGAGAATGTTTGTTATTATCTACGTCCCAATTTTGTATTTTCTCTCTGGTGAAGACAGATTTAAAGTGGTTGTTCATGATTTCGGCCATCTCTAATTCTTCTGTGTATTCTATATTTCCTTGGCGTAGTTTCACTAGTTCCTGTTTGGTTTTAAGTTTACCATTTATATATCGGTAGAATAGCTTGGGCTGATCTTTGCATATATCTATAATATCCTTCTCATGGTTCCTTTTCTCCTCTCTTCTCACATTAACATACTCATTTCTATAGTTTATATAAATTTGCCATTTGCTTTGTTTTTTGTCTTTTCTCCACCTTTTCCAAGCTTTGTCCCTTTTGTCTTTTGCCTCACTGCATCTTTTGTTGAATCAACATTTAATGTACTCTCTCTCTCGCTTTTGTCTTGGTACATGCCTGTTTACCCCTTCATTGTAATTATCCAACAGTATGTTCCATTTCTCTTCCACTGTTGTCTCTTCCATATAGAATTTTTCCCAGTTTGCATTCTGGAAGAACGTCTTTAGTTTTGCAAAGTCTGTTTTGTTGTACATCAATCTTCCTTTCCTATGCTTTTCATTCCTCTCCATGTCTATTTCCTCCTTTAGTACAGTTTCGATGAGTACATGGTCACTCTTTCCAATTGGTGTCTTGTAGTGGACTTTGTCCACTATTTCAGGTTCCGTTGTAAATATTAAATCTAGTTTTGATGGCTCTTCATTGTTTCTGTATCTTGTGTTTTCACTGACCCACTGGGTCATTGTGTACTCCATGGTCATGTCTAGCAGTACATTGCCCCACACGTCATCTCCTCGTACTGTCATGTTGTCCCAACAAATTTTTTTGCAATTGAAGTCTCCCATAATTACTAGATTACCCTTACCCATTAGTATCTCATTTAGTGATTTTCTTGTATCTTCTAGCATTTTTGTGTGTTCGTTTTCTTTCCAAGCATTCGTTCTTGGGGGCACATAGGTCACCACAAACTTTCTACTTTTCATATTTTTGCCTTCGACTTTTATCATGATCAGTTCAACATTACCTTTGCCCTCTGCAATTTTTGTCACGTTAAGGTCTTTCTTGGCCAAGAACATGATTCCCCCTCCCTGCTTTTTGTCCCTGTTTCTTATCCAGTAATTGTATAGCCCTTGTCCAATATCAATAGATGGTATTTCTCCTCTTAGTTTAGTCTCTACAATTCCCATTATGTCTGGTTTTTCTTCTAACAGATAATTATTGAGTTCGTTCAGACCTGAAATTAATCCGTCAATGTTAGTATAGGCCACTTTTAATTTTCTTCCTTCTCCATTATCTTTTCTGTCCTTGGTTTTTTCGTTTTGATGTGCCACTGTTTCAATCTCATGTCGATTACTCTCCAATGGAATTCTTTGCATTCTGTCTCCGTTCTCAACAAGTTTTTTTCCTTTGCTTCTTTTCTTAGTGACTTTTCTTTTTCTAATTCCTCAGTACTTATTTCTCTTTTTATCCATATCTTATTGTACTTTTCACTCTTTGCCAAATTGCCTACTTTATCAAAGATGTCTTCTACTACCATCTGTGACCTTAATTTTATCTTTAGAGGTCGACTTCTATCTTTAGAGTAGCGACCGATTCTGTGTGCCTCTTCTAAGTCTGTGCTTGAATCTCTTCCCCCCCCCCCCTGAATTTCATTTAGAATTTCTACTGTTGTCTCTTTTTCTTCTTTTTCGTGTGTGTGTGTGTGTGTGTGTGTGTGTGTGTGTTTACCTAGTTGTATCTTACGGGAAGGTGAGCTACGCTCGTAGTGTCCCGCCTTTGTATCTCGCAGTATCTAGTGCACGCACTATTGTTTCGTCCAATTTGTTCCAGACATCCACCACTCTGTGTGGAAAGCTGTTCTTTTTCAGGTCCCTTCTATAACTATCCTTTTTGAGTTTCTTTTCATATCCTCTTGTATTTCTCTTATCCCAATTTAGTAAGTCTTGTCTATCAAGGACTTCTATGACTCTTATGATTCTATAGATGGTTAATAGGTCACCTCTTTCTCTTCTTTGTCCCAGAGTCGGTAATTCCAGCTTTGACAATCTCTCCTCATATGACATTTTTGAAAGTGTTGTGACCATCTTCGTAATTGCTCTTTGGATTCTTTAAAATTTCTTTATATTATTTTTAGTACTGGGTGTCCATAGTGTCGCTGCATTCTCCAATTATGGCCTTATCAACATGACTAGTATTTTCTTTACCCTTCCTTCGTCCAAGTAGATAAAGGCCACCTTTATTGATCTTAGCAAGTTGTAGGTTTCTCCGACAACTTTATCAGTTTATCAGGAGTCATGCTTTTGTGACAATTACTCCCAGGTCTTTTTCAAAACTCTCTTTACTTCCTTTGTGCCGATTCTATATTGTCCTGATATATATATATATATATATATATATATACATATATATATATATATATATATATATATATATTTTACTTTTTTCAAATTACATTATGCTATATTTATGTTGAAGTCCAGTTCCCACTTCTGACTTCATTCCCAAACCCTGTTTAGATCTCTCTGTAGCGACTCACACTCCGTTTCTGTACTTATTTTCCTCAACAGTTTTGCGTCATCTTCAAAGAAATTCATGTAACATTCTATATCCTCATCCATATCATTTACAAAATGGCAAACATTATCGGAACCAATACTGATCCCTGTGGGGCACCACTAATCAAATAATTTCCAAGTAGAACTCTTATCTCCAAGCACTACTCTCATTTTTCTTTTATGCAAGACATCCTCCATTCCTTTCAATAGTTTTCCTTGTATCCCTCCTACGGTTTCCAGTTTTCTTGATAGTTTTTTGTGTGGTACTTTCATGTGTGTGTGTGTGTGTGTGTGTGTGTGTGTGTGTGTGTGTGTGTGTGTGTGTGTGTGTGTGCGTGTGTGTATGTGTATCTACAAGTGCAAATGAGACCGGCTCCACATGTAATTGCTACAGCGGCTGACCTCTTCTATGAATAAAACTGAAAAAATAGCTTACGTCGTGACTAATTTTATGAGGTAGTAGAATACTACATGGTAAATGTACAACCCGTTAGATATACAGTTTTCTATAAGTCGTTAGATACCGTAAAGGCAAATGTATACGTGTGTGTTTATGAATACATATAATATATTTAAATCTTTTACAGGTGAACTGCAATTATTCCGACACTATTTGTCAAAACCTCAATAATGAAACATATGACGACGAAGAAAATAAAATCCAAGATATGGTTAATGATTTCATGATGTGGAAATCTCTGCTAGAAACCGCCATACTGGTAAAGTGGTTTGGCTCTTTGATATATACAACGAAGCTCTTATATCTATATCTGTACACACACACACACACACACACACACACACACACACACACACACACACACACACACACACACACACACACACACACACACACACACATACACACACACATACATACATATATATAAATATATATATATATATATATATATGTATATATACATATGTGTGCGTGTGTGTATTTACATATTATTTCTTTGTCGCGGCTCGTGCCGCTTAAATTGTTTTTATCGGCTTAAGAAACCTGCACAACGAAGCTATAGCGATAATCCCATTCCACACTCCTGGTCATATGGCCATTTCCCGAAGGTTGAGTGTGGTTGGAATTTTCCGCCAGAATCATCAGAAATTTAAAATTCCCGGCTCTGTGCAGGCATGCGCATTGTCGATCCCCCTCCCGCTCCCTAGACCCTACCCCTCCCTTCTTAGCCGGCTCGCCTGAGTCGTCACTTCAATGAGAAATGAAGGCTTCGCCTGTGGGAGGAGGGAGGGACCCTAAATCTGTGCAGGTTTCTTAAGCCGATAAAAACAATTTAAGCGGCACGAGCCGCGACAAAGAAATATTATCGGCTGAAAGAAACCTGCACAGCGAAGCTATGCATGAGACGAGGACAGGTGGGAGGAGAGGTGAAGCCTGATTCAAACCGTTATTACGTGTGTCTTTCCTATGGGAGATTTATTCATTTTATCACTCAGTAGAGAGGAGAAAAGAAACGCCAAGTACCCACACCGAAGAATGTGACATGCACAACATTGCACTGTTCACACAATGCGTAAATTATACGAAAATCGTATCCTGTTCAGCGGTTCCCGGGCCCCTCCCCACTTCTCGGTCGCCCTTTGCCCCCTCCACCCCCCTTTTTTTATGAGATGAGAGGGGTGGAGCCGTTTCCATGGCGACACATGGGACAGGGGCGACCGAGTGGTAGAGACACCGTGTCCCCAAGGGAGTCGTCGATATCCAGCCCCTAGGTCCCGCACCCGCTCCACAGAGTGGGTGCGGAGAAACGCCAGCGATGCCACGAAGTCCTTGATGCTGTGGGCGTGGGGGGCATGGCCCGGGTCGGCTCTCTCCAAAATGCGGCAAAGCAGGTGCGCCCGGGACCTCGGGGTTAGGGGAATCCTAAATTTCGAGTTGTAGAAGAGATGATCCTCAGAAATCTCTTCCGTGTGGTCCACGTAGTCTTCGAACGCACGGACCGGGCGCAGCGGTTGTGGGCGTCCTCCCTCCCGGAAGGATTGTATTCTGAGAGGGCTAATCATGTCGTCCGCTCGGCCGTTCCTGGCCAGGAATGTTGGTGATGGAGAGAGGGTTAGGGCCGAGTTGTCCTCCTCCAGTTTGGAGAAGGACGGGTGGCGGGTGATTGCCGCCAGCTGTGAAGCCCTGTAGTCCGTAGTCAAGGCGAACAGAAAGACGACACGTTGAGGGAATTGTTCTTCCTCCATAATGGCTCTTTCGAACGCCAGGTACTGCAGAAGACGATGCAAGGACCAGGCCGGGACCGGTTGATGTCTCGGCTCTCTCGAGGCGCTGATCCCCTTCATTAGGAGGGTTCGCGCCCTCTGTGGCACTCGGATGTTCATGCCAAAGCGTAGCAGATCAGTGAGGCAAGATAGTCGCCGGTGCCCTGTTGGTGGAGGAAGCCAGCCAAGTCAGGAAGTCCAGAACCGTGCTGGTGGAGATGGTCACCATCGCGTGTCTCCGAAGGCAGTTTCGGAATCTCCGTCAGCAGGACCCACACTGCCGCACTGAGGACGGAAGGTGAGCTCTGAGCATCTTGTCTGCTGCCTCTGTAGAGAAGAGTTGGCTGAGAGCTCCCCGTAGAAACTCCAATTATCAAGTTGGAGTGACGCTTGGAGAGGCGCGGTAAGGCTGTTGGCTAAGCAGGCTGACCCCAGTAGAAGGGGAGAAGGGCCCCATCTCATTAGCTCCCCGAACAACGGCTGGGTTGGCCAGTAGGGAGCTATCAGGACCTGACCCTTGAAGGACCTGAGGGTCTGCATCACCTTCAGGAGGACCGGTGTCGCTGGAGGAGGAAAATGAATACGTACTTCCAGCTGTTTCAGTCCTCCGTGAAGGCGTCTGGGCCTCCTGTGCGTGTCCTTTTGATGCAGGTGAGGTAGAGGGGGAGCTGGGTCGTGTTTGGGGAGGCAAACAGGTCCACCTCTGGGGTGCCGTAGCGGAGGGAGAGCGACTCGAACACTTGTGGACATAGATGCCACACCACGGAGGTCCCCTGAAACCTGGATAGAGCGTCCGCCCAGTCGTTCTCCCGGCCCGGAACATACTTCGCCGAGAGTGATATGGCCCTGCGTGATGCCTCGGCGAAGATGTCTTCCGACAGGGCTAGGAGTGGACCTGGTCGGGCCGTACCTTGCCTCTGCACGCACTGTTCTGCCGTCACATTGTCTGCGTCCAAGCGGACGCTCATGCAGGAGAATTCGGGGTGTCGCTCGAGTCATTCTTTCACCACTATCAGCTCCCGAAGGTTGATGTGTAGTGACCTTCTATCTTCCGACCATCCCCAGCAAGCTTGATGTCTCCAGCTCGACTGGAAGCCCCACCCCATGTCCGAGGCGTCCGCCGCTCCTGCCATTCGAGGTGGGGGCGGGGACTATGGGACCGACCGGCGTAGGGCCCCCAACCGAAGCCAGGGATGCAACAAGCTGTGGAGTGCTGAGGGTACCGGCCCGGGCAGGTCGCGCGGGAGGAGCAGTATGCTCCTGTCGACTTCCCGTACCAGCCGTCGGCGCCCCAAGCGGCTCAGTGGAAGGGCCGGGGTCGCGAAGTTGAGGCACCCCCCCCCACCCCACCGAAGGCGGGAGAACGTGTGAGAGAAGCACGCTCTCTTGGCGCAGTGGAGCACCCGAAGAGCGCCGACTGTGTCCCACTCAATCCCGAGCCAATAAAGTCTCTGTGTGGGAGCGAGGGCAGACCCGTCCCAGTCCACCCTGAACTCCACGTCCGCCAACACTCTCAGAGCCACCGAGATGTCGGCCGATGCACCCTCCCCGGTGGGCAAATGCATCAACTAGCCGTCTAGGTACATGAGTGTGGAGACGCTTGCTTCCGTCCAGCGTACGCCTACCACTCTCTCTAGTTTCATGAAGATCCTCGGGGTAAGCGAGAGTCCGAAAGGGAGTCTGGTACAATGATATGCTAAAGAGAATCAAATTAGTAGGGCAAGGTGGATTCCGATCCCCGGAGGGTGTAGTGAAGTCACAAAATCGATTGTAGAACGTATAACAACATACATGCGAGGCCGAGGTCGTTTCCGAGCGACCTCGTCCGTGGGCGTTAGTCAAGAGGCTTCGTCCTGGGTGAAGACGTTCCCTGAGCGTCTCCCGCTAAGACGGGCCTGGACCCTCGGTATGTATCCAACTCACCCCAAGTCTTCCCGCGGGAAGTCCTCGAAGCCCGTGGCGAGCGTCCTCATCCAATAGTGTGCTATGGCAGTTTGTGACGTCTCATCACCCACAAGCTGACTTCCATATGTTTAATACCTAGTGACATCATGTGATTATACTGTGACGTCACCGGATTTAATCATGGCGTCATAGGATCGCCTCGTGACGTCACAGGGCCACAAACTGACGTCATAGGACTACATCGTGACGTCATTTTATCACATAATGACGTCATCTTATCACACCGTGACATCACTTTATCGCATATTGACGTTACCTGATCACATCGTGAACTATTATCACATCGTGGCATCATGTAATCATATCGTGACGACACCAACAAAATGGCATCACAGGACCCCCATCGTGACATTATATGTTTTCATTGTAATTCCACTGGACCATACAGTAATGTTACAGAATTAGTGATGTCACATGGTCACATCGTGATGCCACAGGGTTACATCACGACGTCACAGGGTCACATTGTGATGTCACAGCATCACGTGACGTCACAGGATCACATCACGGCGTCATAGGATCACATCGTGATGTCACAAACACATCGTGACATCCAAGAATCATATAGTGACTTCAAAGGATCAGTGACGTCACAGGATCACATTGTGATATAGCGAGGTGTCATTTCCTAGGTGCCTGGACAGCCTAGTAGGGCGGACACCAGATCGAGACGTCAAATGATGTCATTCAGGTGATGAGAGGACCCCGTACTGAAGAGCGTTTCCGACAGGCGAGACCCCATCTTTGCTGAATAAAATCCCTCGCCGCTACACAAGGGGGATGTATGTAAGGTCATACCATGAGAAGGGGCGGATCTCGTAAGAGTCCGTCGTGGTAGGAGGATAAGGTAAAGATGAACGGAGGTGGTCCTCCACCCTGTCCCTCAACCCGACGGTCGTCTGATTGGGGGAGGGGGGTCCTCATGAGAGGGTCCTTTCAGTCCTATACCCGCCGCTGGCGCGGAGGGGCGGAGGGAAGGACCAGGAGGGAGTGTGGGAGAGGGGGCCAGAGCCGGAGGCTCGTTAGAAGGCTGCTCTGGAGGGAGGGGGGGATGCTCTGGTCTGCGCGGCCTGAAAGGCCGGATAGCGAGGGTAGGGCAGAGTCGAAGACGGGGCCTATCAGGGACGGAAGGAGGGTGGTGCCGTGACCGGGATGTGGAGGGTGTGGACGAGCTGAGCGTCCTAGGCCTCTTGGG